>NC_138548.1:288968484-289568484 GCF_964273705.1 Natrix helvetica
AGATTTTGCTGTGGACATCAGTGCTCCCTGTATGAATACATGATCCTTTATTTTCACATATTGTATAAATAAAGAAAAGGAGAAAAATCATTTTTCTTTAAGGAGGGAGGAGCTTCCGGCAATGGCGGTCGCCTCTTGAGCTCCAGGAACTGCAACGGAGCCCCAATGGGGGGGAAGGGGTTGCTGCCGGCCCCCGTTCCATCCGAGGGCCGAGAGTCGGACTGCTGAACCACCCTGGCCTGCTTTGGCCCTATTTCGGTCGTCAGGGTGGTCGTGGAGGCCGGGGAGATCGGAGAGAGGCTGGAGAGAGGTGAGAGGCTGGAAAATGGATGTGGGGGCCGGGGCTGAAGGCAGGAAGAGGAACGGCGACGGCGTGCATGTGTTTGGCGCAGGCAATGTCGGAGGGAGCAGGGAGACATCCGTGAGAGTGACTGGCAGGGCTGGGCTGGCTGAGCAGAATGGAGCTGAGCAGCTGAGTAAACGGCAGAGATGGCAGCGGCGGCAATGAGAAGAACGGGAGAGGAGACGCCGCCGCCATGGGGCCTTGCTGAAGATCTGCTATCTCCGAGCGCCCCCTGGTGGCTCCCCCCGCCTGCAGACCAGCCAGCACTAATAAGAAGACGCCGAAGGCTTAACATCAGGATATTGGAACGTTGGGTGAGAACCTGGAATATGAGGTTTTTGGGCTTTTTGGGAGGGAGCCAGGACAGAGTCTGGAGTTACAGGACGATGGCCGGGGGTGGTCCAGAACAGCAGAAGCTACCGGAAGATCGGGCCTTGGAGGCTGGAGTGGTGCCTGGATCAAGCAGGCCCAGGCTAAGAACGCCCCCCCCCCACCCACTGAGGACCCTAGACTTCTGTCCATGAGCTCATGCTCACCGGGGACCATCTTATGCCCACTTGGGACCATATAGGGCTTTCACCCACTTTTGGCATCTTTTGTCATCTTTTATCATCGTTTATCATCTTTGCCACCTCTATTCTGCCTGCACCATCTGGACATTTGGACTTCTATCTGCCCCCCCCCCTCTATCCTCATCCAAATACGAACAGGATTCTGCCTCTTACCCCCCCCCTACTGACTTTGTTACCATCTGCAGCACCTTAACCCCACTGGATTTTTATATCAATTTACCTGAGGTCAGAACTGCTCCGCCTGCGGGAGGCCCCTCTCTCGCAGGCTTGGCCCTTGGCTCTTTCAAGGGCCCGCCTCGAGGACGGGTTCGTGGACCCCGAGAGGTGCAGGAACCGGAAGCTAAGGGGATTTTTAGTAAAATGTTTTTTATCTTTTTTAGGGGGTTCCAGGGTGGGGGGGAGGGCTAATCAAACCGGGAGGAGAGCCAGTGCCGGACAGACAGGTGAGTCCAGGAAGGACGGGGATGCGGTGGAGGGGGGGAATATAAAGGTCACTAAAGCAGAGGGTTGTCCTATTATAACGGTCGCGGGGAGGAGGGGATGCGAGGACAGGATAAGATCCAAAGGTCGGTTGGGAGGCCGCGGCTGCTGGTTACGCCCGGTCGCTTGTACCAACCCCTGCAGTCTAGGTGGACAGGTGCTACAGAGCCAGGGCCTGCGGCTGATGCTTTGCAATGCAAGGTCTGTCACCAACAAGGCCCCCCTCATTAATGAGTTGATCTCAGAGGGGGAGCTAGACCTTGCAGGGATAACGGAGACCTGGTTGGGCCACGAGGGTGGTTTACCCCTCGTGGAAATGTGCCCACCGGGTTTTCGTGCATTTCATCAGCCTCGGGCCCTGGGTAAGGGTGGTGGGGTGGCGGTGGTTATGCGGGAATGTTTAGAGCCGAGGGAGTTCACTGTCCCTCAGATACCCGGGTGTGAGTCCCTTGGTGTGAGTTGGGGCCCAGGGAGGCAGTGGGGCTTGCTGATTGTATACTTGGCTCCTCGCTATGCATCAGCAGCCCTGCCCGAGCTCCTCGAGCTAATCGCAGCGACGGCAGTTGAGACTCCCAGACTTTTGGTCATGGGGGACTTCAACTTGCCGTCAACGGGAGCGGCTTCCGAGGTGGCTCGGGAGTTCATGGCTTCCATGACGGCCATGGACCTGACCCAATTAGTGCAGGGCCCCACTCACGAAGGGGGCCACACACTGGACCTCATTTTTGTATCTGAACAGTGGACGAGTGATCTCGGAATAGGGGATTTAGTTATCACGCCCCTGTCATGGTCAGACCACTCATCCCTCCGGCTGGACTTCCCTGGCGCTATCCCCCACCGCGAGGAGGCGGAACCAGACTCTATAAACTGGTACCGCCCCAGGCACCTGATGGACTCTGACAGATTCCTGACGGAGCTTGGGCCAATACCTGTAGCCTTGTCCCGCTCCCGTTCCGAGGACCTAGTGACTGCCTGGAATAGGGCGACGACTGGGGCCTTGGACCGGGTTGCGCCTTTGCGACCTCTCCTGCGGCATCGACCCACCCGGGCTCCTTGGTTCACTGAGGAGCTTAGGGTGATGAAGCGCCACAGGAGACGTCTAGAGAGCAGGTGGAGGTCCTCACGCTCCGAATCTGACCGAACACAGGTAAGAGCCTATTTGCGGACTTACCTTGTGGCAATAAGAGCGGCCAAACGTAGATATTGTGCTGCTCTTATTGCGTCCGCGGATAACCGCCCTGCCGCCCTGTTTAGGGTGACTCGCTCCCTTTTATCGCAGGGGGCGCGGGAGACACCCTTACAGGGTAGAGCAGAGGAGTTTGGGGAATATCTTCAGGACAAAATCGATCAGATCCGGAGCGGGTGGACCTCCGTCAGTGGACCAGACGAGCCGCCAACAGCGAGTCTTGAGAGACCATTCTGGGAGGAGTTTGACTCTGTTGCCCCCGAGGATTTGGACAGGTTGCGTGGACGGCTGCGACCCACCACTTGTTTAACGGACCCGTGCCCCTCCTGGCTGGTACTGGCAGCCTGGGAGGTGACACAAGGCTGGCTCCTGGGCCTGGTGAGCGCCTCACTGGGTGAGGGATACTTACCAACCGCCTTGAAAGAGGCGGTGGTGAGACCCTTGCTCAAGGGGCCTTCGCTCGACCCAATGGAGCTAGCTAACTATCGTCCAGTCTCCAACCTCCCCTTCTTGGCGAAGGTTGTTGAGAATGTGGTGGCGCAGCAGTTCCCACGACACCTAGACGAATCCGACTATCTAGACCCACGCCAGTCCGGCTTCCGACCCGGGCACAGCACTGAGACAGCCTTGGTCGCGTTGGTTGATGATCTCTGGAGGGCCAGAGATAGGGGTTGCTCCTCTATCCTGGTCCTATTAGACCTCTCGGCGGCTTTTGATACCATCGACCATGGTATCCTATTGCGCCGGTTGGAGGGGATGGGAGTCGGAGGCACCGTTTTGCGGTGGTTCGGCTCCTACCTCTCCGACCGGAAGCAATGTGTGTTGACAGGGGGGCAGAGGTCGTCCCTGAGGCCACTCACTTGTGGGGTGCCGCAGGGGTCGGTCCTCTCGCCTCTCCTGTTCAACGCATATGTGAAGCCGCTGGGTGAGATCATCCGTGGTTTTGGGGTTGAGTACCATCTCTACGCTGATGATACTCAGCTGTATATTTCAACCCCAAACCACCCCAACGAGGCTGTCGAAGTGATGTCCCGGTGTTTGGAAGCCGTCGGGGTCTGGATGGGGGACAACAGACTCAAACTCAACCCCTCCAAGACCGAGTGGCTGTGGATACCGGCACCTCGGTTCAGCCAGCTGACCCCATCGCTGGCCATAGGGGGCGAACAACTGTCCCCTGTGGAGCGGGCGCGCAATTTGGGCGTCCTCCTTGATGCCCGGCTGTCAATGGAGGACCATGTGGCAGCCGTGGCAAGGGGGGCGTTCCACCAGGTTCGCCTGGTGCGCCAATTGCGCCCCCTACTGGACCGGAGTGCCCTGCGCACGGTCACTCATGCGCTGGTGACGTCTCGCCTGGACTACTGCAATGCCCTCTACATGGGGCTTCCCTTGGGACGCATCCGGAGACTGCAGCTAGTTCAGAACGCAGCCGCGCGGGTTATTATGGGAAGTACACGTTACTCCCACGTAACACCTCTCCTGCGCGAGCTGCACTGGCTACCTGTGGCCTTTCGGGTGCGTTTCAAGGTATTGATCACCATCTTTAAAGCGCTCCATGGCAGAGGACCTAGTTATCTGCAGGATCGCATCCTTCCACATACGTCCCTGCGACCTATCCGCTCACACAGGGAGGGGCTCCTCCTGGTGCCGTCTGCTAGGCAATGCCAGCGGGCGACACCTAGGAGTAGATCCTTCTCTGTGATGGGCCCAACCCTCTGGAATGACCTCCCCCCAGACATTCGAACTACCACCGACCTCCGTTCCTTCCGGCAAAAGTTAAAGACTCACCTGTTTCAATCAGCTGGCCTGGCACTTTCTTAGTTTTACCTCCCAGGGATTTATTTTATTTTAGGGTTTGGGGTTTTAATTGTGATGTTTTTAGGATTAGAATTATTTATTTCTTAGTACAGCCTATCTCCCCTCCAAATGTATCTTAAATGTAGCTTAAATGTATTTAATTTTATGACTGGTTTTATTGTATTGACTGTACACCGCCCCGAGTCCCTTTTTGGGAGAGGGGCGGTCTAAAAATCTAAGAAATAAATAAATAAATAAATTTAATTAAAAATGTTTAATTTCCACCCTTTTAAATACATATACAGTATATCATATATTTGAAAAGCAAACTCTGTGAATTGTTCATATAGGTAAATTTTAATCTATATTGATGGACTTGTGGGTTGTGCTACTTAAATTGCTTGCCTTGTACTGGCTGCTCAGTTCTTATCTAGAGCTATTTATTGTTCTTGATGGTAATCTTATACACTATGATAACCTCCACAAAGTTACAAAAGGAATTTTGCAGTGTTGCTAAAACAATTTTAACTCTTGGGGAGGAGATCTGAAATGCACATACAGGAAGGGAAAAAATTAAATAAACAACCAATTATACATTAGAAAGACCAGAAGACAGAAAATAAGACAAAATACATAGTTATTTATTTATTTATTTATTTATTTATTTATTTATTTGATTTGATTTCTAGACCGCCCCCTCTCCCCGAAGGGACTCGGGGCGGTTTACAGGTACCAAATTAAAAACCATACAGATAACAATAAATATAATTAAAACCAGATTAAACTTTAAACCCCTGTACAAATTTATAAAAATTAAAATTTAGGTTTAAGACCAACCCATAAAATTTAAAAATACAGACTGAGGTGGGAGAGCTGGAGTTAGGCCAAGCCAGCTAGATTAAACAGGTGGGTTTTGAGCTTTTTGCGGAAGGAGCGGAGGTCCGTGGTTGTTCTAATACGTGAATTTATCAGTTCATTTAAATGTTCTGCTATATTATTATGGTTGGTCACACAGTCAGCCAGATGTTCAGATTTGGCATTTTTGTTTGCCTGTTCAGTCCTTCCAAAGAACCTGGGATAAGTAGATATGGAAGTTTAATGGTGTTACAGATATCGCAAGATGTAAACTAAATAACTAAAGCTGCCTTTTGCAATTGGCGGATGGTGAATTTGTCAGTGCTGATGATGTTGAAGTGGTGATCCAATTGTTTTGTGATTACATTCAAGGCTTCCTATTACTATTGACATTATTTTTGCTTCTTTTTGCCACAGTCGTTCTATTTCTATTTGCAGGTCTGCGTATTTTCTTATCTTCTCCAATTATTTTCTTCTTCTCTTCTGCTGTCTCCAGGTACTGCACATCCATTATCCATACTTTTGTTGTCTTTCTTATCTACAATTGTTAAGACTGGGTAATTAGGTGGCATGTGTCTATCTGCTGGAATCCTAAAGTTCCAGAGCACTTTAATTTCTTCATTTTCTATTACTTTCTCTATTTTGTGATTTCACCAGTTCTTGGCAGCCAAAGAGTATTTCTTGCAGATCTTCCAGTGCACCATTGTTTCTACTTTGTCATGGCATTGTTTGTAGTCAGTTTGTGTGATCTTCTTGAAGCAGCTAAGTAGGTGATTAGGTAAGCAACACCACAGAAACAGAATCAGCAGTATGACTTCATTTAAAAGAAAAAGAACATTACTTTGAGGACAATAATGTTCACATTTTGGACAGAAGAGACAGATTGTTTGAGAGAAGAGTGAAGGAATCCATTTATTATGCCAAAATGGAAATCCTTCCCTCAATAGAGGTGGAGGTCTCAGACATAAACTGTTCCCCACTTTTTTATGCTGGTCTTTAATCAGTCCCCAGGAAGATTAATACCACTTCACAGATTCACCAGGCAGGCGACACTAAACAACCTCCTAGGGCAGGGGTGTCAAACTTATGGCCCACAAACTGGTTGCATCATGTGTTGGCCCCGCCCAAACCCAGTTTAGCAAAGGGGGGGTGAAAGTACCGAAACATTATGTGACACCACGTGACAATCACTGGTTTTTGTATTACAATATTGTCTCGCTTATTATGAATCAGGCATCGTTAGGAAACTTTACAGCGGGTTTGAAACCCATGACCAAGGGTAAAGGATTTAGGAGTTGAAACATTTTTCTCCTAACAATTTCATCCAAACAACTCTCCGCCTACCCACCTAGGGATTAGGTGAGAAATAAAACCTCCATGGAGGATATATATGGGGTCCCCTTAACCAACTTGCTCAGACGAAGAAGCTAGTTGGATAAGCAACCAAACTTTTGAAACAACAAGAAAAGAAGCCCAGTTGGCATGACTCAACTTCCAGACAACTCTACCTGGATGACTGAGAATCTTCATCTGCAGGTGATATTGTCTGTGAAGATGTTAATTGTGGAGATTATTATCATTATTATCTGTTCAAAACAATGTGAAGTTGCAGCTGTTAATACTTTAGCTGGAGTTGACCTTCATATGCATCTAGTTCTTCCCAAGAACGGAAGATATCATAATATATGAACATAGTAAATGTGTGTGTCCAGACAGTATGGCAATTGACAGATACAAATTTTTGTCAATCTGCAGATTTTGTAACTGCTATCCAGGATTTGTTGGTACAGCATCCAGTGTGCTGATAATCATTGGGCCCACCATGACTGGTTTATGCCATAATTTTAATTTTCAGATCTTTATTATTCCATTTTAATTGCACAACATACATTATTTAATGACTTTATAAATAATTTTAAACTCTAGAAGCTTTAAGTACAAAATAATGACAATAAAATGATGTGAAAATTACAGAAAACTGATAGGATTCTGATTGTGCCCTTCTAGATAAATGCATCCAAACACTTGAATTAACAACTGTAGTGATTTACTTAAAGCCGTGCTAAGAAAGGCTGTAAAATGGGGCAAAACTCATTTATCAAGTGTCTCACTTAACAACAGATATTTTGGACTCAATTGTGGTGGTAAGTCTAGGATTACCTGTGTATTGTCTAAAGATAACATTTGGTACTTCATAAAGCAATACATGAATGATTAGATAAGATTGTGAGCATTAGATGTGGGAATAGAAGTATTATAAGTTTTGAAAAAATAATTACTGCAGGCTTTAGGAAATTTCTACAGTTTATGTTGTTCTTTCTTGTTAGGATTTGATTATTTTTCTGAGTTGTATTTTATTAGATTGTAACTGGAAAAAATAAAGACCCTGAATGTTACCGCAAAAAGTGCTAAATTTTTAAATTGTCTGAGCTGGATGTTTTATTGGCACACTTAGCATTAATTCCATCATTGGTTTTGTTCATTGTAGTTCCCTATAGTGGCTTTCACTGTATAATGAAAAGGTTCTTGTTTTTCTTTTGTCATGATAAATAAAGTTATCTCAAATGTAGAAAGCAAATTAATATTCTAAAATGAAGAATATTGGTTTTTATGCAATGATAATATAAGCATTTTGTCCAACATATTGATTGTAATTTTTTTCATATTTTTGTTCTTTTGGAAATGGCAAACTCCAGTTCTGATGTATTTCTGGTGGAACTTTTTTACATTATTTACACTGTTACGTTTACTTTGTAAACTTTATATAAATGGTCTACAGAATGCTCATACAGAATTTGATCTGATTTGTCATGCATAGCTAAGCTTCTTCTTTCCATTCATTAAGCATTTGACTTTCAATTAGGCAGAAAGATAAGCTGATACAGTATATCAGATTGTACTAATATGTCCTTTTAAAAACATCTTTGTAAGAATTCAAGAAGGAATTATACTATATCATTGTTTTATGTAGAAGCGTAAAAGAAAGAAAGCAGAAACAGTTGCTGTTTACCATTGTCAGTTAAAGTCAAAAAAAAATTTGGGAAATGTTTGTCTTGTCCACGTTGTACTTTAGTTATTGCTATCTATATTCAGCCATTTCAGCCATGGAACTATGGAATCTGGATCAATAATAAAAACTGCCATAGAATGGTAAGCAGTTTTGGATGCAATATTATCTCTTATTCCCAGAGATTTATTGTCGGATAAGGAGAAATTTCCTGATACTTAGAACAATTAGTCAATGGAACAACTTGCCTCCAGAAGTTGTGAATGTTCCAACACGTGAAGTTTTTAAGAAGACTCTTGGACTCTAGGTCATGGACTCTTAATAGGCCATTTTTTGTTGTTTGTCAATGCAGTAGGCACATACTTTTGGCACTTCCATGGAATTTCTTTCAGTATTCAAGAAATCAAGAAAAGGAATCTGTACAACTTTTGACCTTCAGTCTTTTGACCTTTTTTGTTAGGAAGGAAATCCACCCTGTTAACCAGATCCAATCAACTGGAACATCTTCTTCCCATCTTTATTATGGTTGGTTGCCGAGTCAGCCAAATATTTAGACTGGATTTGGAATTTTTATCCACCTGTCAAGTCCTCAACAAGAACCTGGGATAGGTAGTTATTATTTGATGATGATGTTATTATTGTCGTTCATCACTCAGTTAGCCATGTGTTTAGATGGTTTTTTGTCATTTTGTCCACCTATAGAGAATAAGGAGTGTAAATCAAATATGTGGTATTTCAGACTGATGAAGAAGAATCTGTTGAAAAGACAAATGAAATAGAGGGCAGATGTAGGGTGGCTATATTGCCAGAGGCACATCAATTATTGTGTGGTGTGATGATCACTGGAAGAGAAAAAAAAAGATGGCATTGGCAACTGTGACACTGTAGAATGGGAACAACTTCTGAGGGGGAAATTAAGGTGATATCCCCCACACACACAGTTTTTTGTGGAATTCATTCATATTTTGAATGCCATTCCCCTGATTCAGCATAACACCGATTAGAAAAAGTATGAGATTTTGCTGTGGTAATCAGTGCTCCCTGTATGAATACATGATCCTTTATTTTCACATATTGTATAAATAAAGAAAAGGAGATAAATCATTTAATTAAAAAGGTAATGATAGTAGCTTTAGTATCTTGGAAAAGTCATTCAGAGGTAATAATGGATAAACAAATATTAGAGATTTTGTCATTTGGGAACATCCAGTGAGGACTCATGGTGAAATAGATATCTCTGAAGGATCAGGGATGGCATGGAGGCAGAGAATGGTGGCCAAATGGCAAATTCTGGCTGCAGAATTCTCTGCAGAAAAAAAGGAGAGCTTGTTGTGATCAGTAACTTGCATTATGCACAGCTGCCCTTATAAATAGCCTGCTGGGACTTATGTTTTGTGGTCTGCTCATGAATTGAATGGCTGGGAGTTGTGGGATTTTAATCCATTTCACAGCCATAACATAGTCAATATTGAAATAAGTTTCTTTTTTTAACCTTAAACTTAACCTTAAACTTCTAGATGTAATAAATTAACAGCTAAGGAGAAATTTTCTGAGCATAAGAAATTATTTAGGGCACAAGAAGACAAAAGAGAAAAAAAGGGAACCTTTGTTTGAAATACTTCCATCTTTGGATTATGATATCAAAATAGCAACCACTAGAAAAACAGCAAAAATGGAAAATAGGAGACGATTGCTTTGTGTATAAATGCTGAACATGTAATTGATAATGTATATAAACGTTATGGCAATTTGAAACAGAAGAGAAACAAGTGAAAGTGATAAAGTGAGCTAAATGTGGTTATAATTCACACACAGAACAGTGGGAAAATATGTAATTGAAAGAATTGAGATTTACAGTACGCTATAATTTTAAAAAGAATTTTTACCAAATAATGTACTGTTGGTATATATGTCACAGAAAAAAAATATCTAGAATGTATAAAGGTCCTTCAAATTTATGTTGGAAATGTGAACAATATGAAGGGAATTTTTATGACGGTTGTGTAAAATAGCTAGAAAATTCTGGATTCAAATAAATACATTGATTTAGAGGATTTTATCAACATTTGAGATCAGAGGTTTTTCTGCTGGGATTGATGGACAACAAAAAACACAATCATGAAACACAGTTTTTGTACAGTGCAACAAGATAGACAATAATGCACGCCCAACGATGGAAAGATTTTCCACTACTCACAGTAAAGGAATGGTTGGTGAAGTTGATAGAACTTGCTGAGATGGCTAAATTGACCTCTGTGATCAGAGAAAAGACAATATCTAAATTTATTGCTGACTGCAAATCCCTTATGGACGTTCTGCTTAAAAAAATTGAACTCATGATTTATGATCATAATGATTAGACAGAATAGATTATATAAAGAGGAGAGTTATGCTGTAACCATAGAGTAAAATGTAAAGTTATAGTTTCGATTATAATTGCTGTAAAGAAGATATTGTAACCTACTTCTTTGTATCTATTTTTCTTAGTTTTGTCTTTTTCCTTTCTTATACTTCTAGTTTTTTCTTTGCATTCTTTTTCTTTGCATTCTTTTTCTTACTTTATATTAATTTTTGTGTTTGTATGTATGTATGTACACACATGTACTGTACATATCTCATATTTATATAAATAAATCCTATTCTTTGGCTTACAGAAAACTGAAAACATCTAACATCTACATAAAACTGCTGTGGGAGAACATTTGATGTCACCAAAACACATTCAACATTTCTCTATCCTTCTTCCCCATCTCATTCCCAAAAGGCAATTGAATTATGACTTAGTGATAAAAATACAAGTGAGTTTGAAAATGGAAACTGAATCCATACATGGCTTATTTTAGTCAATTGCTGCTTTTAATATTTCAGATATATTATTGCTGTTGTTTCCTTTATGCTGATAATGTATGGTTTATAGCTTTATATTTTAGACAATATTTTTAGCTGTAATATTTTACTTGTGAGAAGCCTAGAGCTTTGTGGAACAGAAGATTACTCTTAGCCTTATGAAATGAATAGATAAAGAAAAAATGACATGGTAGGTGCTGCAGCTAAGTCAACCCTGTAGTGTGTGTGTGTGTGTGTGTGTGTGTGTGTGTGAATGGAAATGCCACCTTTCCTAGGGATAGAACTATGAGATCTTAGTTGAAGAAGAGAGAAACATAAACTAGATTTTCTATACTAGCTTAAAAGCTTCCCAACTGAAATGCCATTCTATTGGATGTGACCTTCTGAAATATTACTACTTAAAACTTCTTCCTCTAGCATTTACTATTAAGCAGGTACAATGCGATCCTCGCTTTTTCAAACCTTGGCTAAATTCCTCATGCATCAGGCAGACTGGAAAGAGGCTGAAGTCCCATCTGACAGAAATGTCAGGTTGGATTTATTCTGATCCCCTTTCCCATACCATCAAAGCCTATGTTTATTATTAAAGTACAAGCAGTTTGCATGGTTTATTATAGCAGAATACATTGCTTGCAGACAATGGGTAAAGAGTAATATGTAATATGATATGCAATTGTTTTGTAAATCCCTTGTCTGTATAGGCATAAAGCTGAATATATAATTGGATTTCAAAAAGCAAAGTGCTAAACTCACAGAATTCTCTTCCAAATATTGTTTGCCCGTTATTATATAGATTTTTTTAAAAAATGAGTAAAAATGATAAAGTCTTAGGTTATGTGCATTTATATGAGATTAATTGAAATTAAGACCCTTACTTCTATATACACTTGCAAAGACTATAAAGATTAATAGGTTGATATGCAAGAGTACATTTTATACTTCTGTTCTTGTGCTCAATTTCCATGGCAATTTGTCAACCTAAGAATGATGAAATCCAACAATCAATGTTCTATCTGGGACAACTCACTGTATTTATTTATAAAAGTTGTACATTGTCCAATTCTCAAAACTCATAAAGTAAATTGACTCCATATATCTCTATTTCTCCTCCTCCTCCTTCCGACTTTCTTCTTCCTTTCCTCCTCCTCCTCCTCCTCCTCCTCCTCCTCCTCCTCCTCCTCCTCCTCCTCCTCCTCCACCACCACCACCACCACCACCACCACCACTCATCTATCATCAACCTACAGTATTTTTTCCCAAATCCAAATGGAGAAAAACAGGGCTAAAATCATGTGGGACTTCCAGATCCAGATGGACAGACAGTTACTGGTCACCAAGCTAGACATCGTGGTAGTCCATAATGAACAGAGTGGTTGCAATATAACTCATTTTTTAATAATTATTATATCTAATCATCAACCCATAAAGTTCTTTCTTTTTCTTTTGTTTTACTCAAAAAGTCTGTGAGGGGTTTGTAGTCAGCAAATAAATTAATCAAAGAAATTAATTTAAATTAATTTAACAATCTTAGTAAATTCCAACATCTTCAACCATCAGTGCTATTGTGAGTGACGCTGATAGTCTGTCAACATCACTGCATGGATGAAGGCATGATTCATTGTCAGGCATGACACATTTCTGGTCTTCCTATCCAGAGCTTTTAGTTCAACTTGAACTAGAATCCAATGCACTATTCAGCTGTGTATCTCATGAATGGAACTGCCCAGGTGTTAAATGCCTTAATCCTCCAGTAAGTTTGGACTTTAAGACCTTTTTCACTTAATTGTATTCAATTACAGGAGTTCAGAATATAAACTGCCTACCAAATTAAAAGCACTAGTTTCACATCTTGGCTTAACTTCATCTTAAAATTTAAGAAGGATTCAGGTCCAAAAGCCATAGTCTGGCTCTACAGATATGGTAGCTTTTGATTTTATTTCAAAGCCTGGTAGATATGCTTTCACCCATTCATTTCAACTTTATTTAAAGCCTGACCTTAAACCTCAGCATTTTTGGTGCCATTTTCCCTAAAACACATCAATCAAATTAGTGTGAATTCCTAAAGAATATTTTTTTTAAAAAAATTAAAAGCTTTTACGGGCAATCTTCCATCAGTGTTAATGTATCACATTTCACCTAAATCTGCATGTACTTTGAAGGAAGTTATCAGTTTAATTGGGACTCTTATAAAATTTAATGCTGCTTTTTAAAAGGAAAAAAAGATGAACAGTTGCCTAGAGTGGAATCTTAAGCACAAGGTATTTAAAGAAATTATACTTTGAGGATTCTGTTTTTTATCACAGCCTCTACAATTCATTTAATTAAACAACATTAGCATTTCACCGTATCATCTCTATTTCTGTCATGAATTCCTTTCCCTACAGAGAAATGTATGTATGTATGTATGTATGTATGTATGTATGTATGTATGTAGTACTGTATGTATGTATGTATATATGTATGTATATCAGTTCCTGAATAACATCTTGATGATTTTACAATTATGAATATTCCTTTTTTTGGTTTTGTAAACAAAATTTATGGTTTTCCTAGACAACTAGACCGATGTTTTTTTGTAATTCTGAGCTATAATTTTTTAGTGGGTTAGCATTAACAATTCTGAATTTCATGCAAATATGAGCATTTCTAATCTTAAATCATGCTATATTCCAAACTATAACCTAAAGCATTGGGTGTTTATGTCCCTCTTAACAGACAAAGGAATATTGATCAATATAATATAAAAGGCAGCTCAAATACTGCTGTTGTCTGTGAGTTAATAGGTAAATAACTTCACACAAAAAAATTACAATGAGATGTTCAATCAGTGTTCTTTAAGTGGTTGGTGCCATTGAGTCATTAAATAATATTATTGTAGGATAAAACTAGAAGAGGAAATCAATTTGTAAAACTGTTAAGTAGATCATTATCTTTGCTTCCTTAATAATTTCCTTTGTTATTATTTCACCTTTTGGGGCTGGTGCAATCATTTTCCTCCCCTCCCCTCCTTTATGCTCCTCCCTCCCTTCCCCTCCCAAATCTTTTAATGAAGTAATTGCATATCCCAGGATAAGTCTGTTCTATCTGGAGTACCTGGTAAAAGCCAATCTATAGAAATGCCTTTAAGATCGATGTCCTTAAAAACAAACTAATCAGTTAATATCAAAGGCCATCTTTGGCTTTAGTACAGGTAATTGGGTTCCCAAATAAAAAATCAGATGGCCAAATTATTCCAACGGGAAGACGAGGATTGTTGCACTGAATGTCGTATTTATGCATTTTTATTTTGATTAAAGAAGCGGAAACCAAATGTTTATCACTATTCAGTTGGAAAGAAAAAGAACGGAGGGACAATCATTGCCTGATTTACCCAGAACTATTCAAAATAACTTAAATATGGATATGTATAAGATGGAAATTTGTAACTTAATTTGTTGGCTGTCAATAAAAGTAGCAATAGAGAGATAGAAACTGATATCAAATATTAGCAAGGAATGTTCATTTGAAGTCCTAGCATGGGAGGGAAACTACTGTATATCCTTGCCAAAGAATGGTATAATCCAATCTAGGCTGGATATTGTTTTCCACAGAGCATGCAGCTTTGGGAAGGACACACTTGGAATGGCGCAGGAGAAAGAGAACATTTGCCTACTCAGGCAGATTAGCTGAAACAACCTTGCTGATCAGTGGAGGAATAGCTGTTACAGCCACTACATGCTCTCATTCTCAATATGGAATTCTACTTCAAGATCTATGGATAAGGATAGCAGTAAAGGGAATGTCTGTCATTTGGTGACTGTAAGGTCATATTACTTAGGGGAGCATAATGGAAACAAGCCTTTAAATCTCTCAGTCCCACATCTAGAGATTAATCAAAATGTACAAATAAGTGACTATATTAAAAGACAAACCCTGAAATTACTCTCATGGAATATAACTGGGTGAAACAACAAGAAGAATGAGTCTTCTGATACTATTACAAAGTCCAGATCAGTCATTAAAGGACTCATTGAGATTTACTCCAAAAATGTCCAAGGGTAACTTCACTGACTATATTTATTTTATTTATTTTAAGTATGACATTCTAGCTATGGGGGTTATTGTATTCTGCTGATTGGCCAAAAACTATAATGGTTTTATGATGGTTATTGTATTCTTCTGATTCGCCCAAACTCTTTTTATTTATAACAGATTTACTGTCACAGTGAGAACAATTAACCAGTGGAGATTAATAGTTTAACAATTAACTGTTAACAATTAACTGCTATTTTAATTGTTAAACAATTACATTAATTTAACAATTCATAGTTTAACAGTTCAACAATTAACATTAAGAACAATAAACCAATCTAATGGTTTGCCTTCAGAAGCTGTGGGTGCTCCATCACAGGAGCTTTTAAGAAGAGACAACAGCTACTTGTCTGGAATGGCATAGGGTCTCCTTCTTGACCAAGGGGTTGGACTAGAAGACCTCCACGGTCCCTTCGAGTGTTATTTCAAGTGTTATTTAAGTTTCTCACTCCTATTCTTCACAGATGGCATCTTTAAAAACAAAAAGGCGGTGCTGCATCTCTCAAGACAGTGCAGACTCATCTGTACTAGACTTATGTGGTTATTTTTTATTCTATGTGATTTAATTCAAGTAACTCATATATTCCTTTAAAACAAGTATTTCATGGATGAGTTTTGTGAGGCCATTAATCCCGAGCAAAAGATATATATTTAGGTGAGATTGCTAACTGTACAGTACTGTTATCTATGATTATTATGCGGCATATCATGTGCAAATGTACATAAGACATTCAGTACTCAAAAGATGCTGAGAATTTCAGCCGAAACTCGTCTTTACATTCCCACAAACTGAACAAAGATAAAGAGAAATGAACCTTTCCTGCAACCTGCTTGATCTTTCTTATTTTATGAATAGGCTGGTATAACATATTGCATTTTGTATTTCTTACAAATAATTGTTACAAAACTATTATTGTTTATACACTTTTGTATTTGTGGAATTCCATTTCCTATAACTACAAACCTATGTGACTACTTTTCCTTAATGTCATACTTCCTAGGATTTACCTCCACAGAAACTGCTGCAACAGAAATTCAGGTTTATTTATAAAACTCTTCATAAATAGAAAGGGGGGGGGGGAGAAATACTAGTAAATAAAAGGTAAAATCAATAGCAATAAAGCAATACAGTATATGTTCAAGAATGACAAAAAGACAAATACTTTATGAAAAAATGTTGCAAATATATGCCAGCACAGTATGATGAAATCAATTCAGAATGAAACCATTGTGCCATATGGCAGTATTTCTCTTTGTCACTAATGTTTGACATGACATTTAATATAAGCACTGTTAGACAAACTGAGAATTGTTTTTATGACTCAAGCTATGCAAATCACTGCTGAATGATGTTCCTCAGATCATTTTCCTAATAGAGACTCCTCAGATTCACATTTATTGCAGTTTGTAGTGAACACAGGACCTAAAAAGATTGTATCTTGTTGGATCTCTTTATTGTGTTTGATTATTGTTACAACTACAAAGGCACTTTTTCTGTCTCTGTATGATACTTTGCAGAAGAGGTGTTTTCAATTACAGTTTGTTATGGCAGAACTGTCAGGTGATTGTTTCTTAAGCAGCCCTACCCTTCTTTCTACGGGATTATGTCAAATTCCGGAAAAACCCAATAATTGCATCTTCTGGATGGGATGGATTCCATCACACCATCCTGGCACAGAGAACTCTTTTTTCCAGTCTGTCTAATGGCACCTGGATTTTCTTTCTGAATTATGTTTGAGTTATGGAGTATGGCTTGTGGCCCTATCCAATATCCATAATTTATGCATTACCTCATTCTGTTAAACAGATGCTTTTAAATCTTTGAAAAACAGCAATAATAAATGATCCAGTTTTAAAAATATAATTGCAAGGGAGTGTTTTGTGTTCAAGTACTGACTAGAAACAATGCATATTTGGGGGGGGGGGGAATCAAGATTCTATTGGTACTTCTCAGTTTACATGTAATTTCATATGTATCATGATAGGCAATGTCAAACTTTGATTGTACCCATCTTTCTCCCTGCCTCCCTTTTTTCCCCTATTGTAAAAATGTGCCATTGCAAAAAGAGGACATCATTAAGTTGTTGTATAGTGACAAACTGAATCTGGTGTATCCAGAAAGCACAAGGATATTTCCCACAGGGAACATCTCATCATTACCTTTATCTTGGCGGCTGCTTTAATCCTTATTGATAACCAGCTGCCACTGACAGAAGATTCATGATTCAGATGAGTAGCAGCTTCCAATAAAGCTTTAGCCTCAACTTAACCCCGCCTGAAAGAAATAGGAGTAGCGGAGGCCATACGCTGCCAGAAAGAAAACGGATTCTCTGCTCTTGAAGTGAATTCATCTGACGTCCACCTAGAATCATAGGAAACACAGAATATTCCTTTAGTTCTATTTTTTAAAAATGAACCCAAGACTCATGCATGCAAACCAAAGCTTGGTTTAACAATGCTCTAGAGCGGACATAGTCAAACACATTGGAAAAAAAAAGTGGTCATTGCTTTCAATCTCTGCAGAAAAATGTCTTTAGTTTCTTGTTATATGCCATTGATGGCAAACCTTTTCAGCACCAAGTGCCGAAAAGGAAGCACACATGCTTTTCTGGGCCGCAAGCCTGAAGATGAGAAGCCTAAGGTGCATGAGCATGCAGGAAAATGAACTTCTGGTCTCTGGCGCATGCATGCACACAGGCCAGCTAGTCTTCCTGTTACTGGTGTCCATGCTCACGAGAATCATCTGGCTGGCGCACGTGCTCACACCGAAAAATGGAAGACCAGCTCTTCCAGTTTCCGGCACTGCTACAAGCACAAAGCCAGCTGATCATCGTGAGTGCATGCTCATCAGAAACCTGGAAGAGGAACAGGTGACACCACACTTGCCAGGGGACATGGCTCTGCATGCCACTTGAGGCACACATGCCATAGGTTTGCCATCACGGTTATGTGCTGTTGATAAGGAGAATTTATTTTGGTTAGGCAGAAATTGCCACTGTAACTGTAATTAGTAACTGGTTCTATCTACCAGAATATGTGTTCATTAATTTGTAGCACTGTTATTGTTTTTTGTTCCTTCATATTTCAAAGAATATGAGCATATTTGTAACAAGAGCAAGAGCAATTTTTGTTCCTCTCTCAAACTTTCACCTTAGGGTGAAATACAAACTGAACTACAAATCCTTACCTAATATATCTGTATTTCGCCCCATTCCTACTGCAAAAATGCTACCTAGAGATTCCCTTGCAACTTTCCATAATGCTCACTAACATTTCCAGGATGCAGGAAAAGATTGCAGCTCAGTGTTAGAGCTTCTGCTTTTCTTGCCAAAGCCTTAAATTTAGTCCCTGGCCTCTCCAGGTTTGGCTGGGAAAAACTCCAATCTCAAAAATATGCTGCATATCACTGTGGACTCTACTAAACCAGATGGACTAATATTTTGTATTGGTAGCTTATTATGATCGCAATTTAAAATGAATACAGTGTTGCCACGGTTGTTTAATTCATTGTTAAGATGCTTGTATAAGCTATAATATGCCACTAAGCAATATAACTTACTTGCAAACAAAACAAAATGGGTGGTAAGATAAGTTTTATCCATGTGCACCATGCAAGCAATTCAATTTGCATTCGATGTTGCAGGTTTCTTGTCCCTCCTTACAAATTCCTGCAGATATCAGTATGATAGCAGTTTCTGGCAAAGCTGAAGTAGTAAAGGAGCAACATTGCAGTTACATATGAGACTGGCAGATAAAATGATCTTTAGTAACATACAGCGCCACAAAAATCAGATTAGGAACACAAGTTGAAATAGGGAATAAAATGGTAAGTGAGCACCTGTCTACCCTAGACGAGTTCAAATCACCAGGACCGGATGGATTACACCCCAGGGTTCTGAAGGAACTGGCAGATGAGATCTCAGAACCACTGAATTATATCTTTCAGATATCCTGGAGCACCTGGGAACTACCAGAAAACTGGAAAAGAGCTGATGTGGTTCCCATCTTCAAAAAAGGAAAAAAATACATCCAGGAAACTACAGACCTATCAGCCTGACCTCAATACCAGGGAAGATTCTGGAAAAGATAATCAAGCAATGAATTAGCAAACACCTAGAAGTAAACAAAGTAATAGCCAAAAGCCAACATGGGCTTGTCAAAAACAGATCATGCCAGACTAATCTTATCGCATTCTTTGACAAAGTGACAAAATTAATGGACCAGAGGAATGCCGTCGATATAATTTACTTGGACTTCAGTAAGGCATTTGATAAGGAAGACCATAACCTACTATTAGATAAAGTAGAAGAATGTGGGTTAGACAGCATTACCACCAGATGGATTTGCAACAAAAGCATTCAACGTGTAGTCCTCAATGGAACTGCATCTACATGGAGGGAAGTATGCAGTCGAGTACCCCAAGGCTCTGTTTTAGGCCCAGTACTCTTCAACATCTTCATCAATGATTTGGATGAGGGAATAAATGGGGAACTCATTAAATTTGCAGATGACTTCAAGCTGGCAGGAATAGCCAACACTCCAGAAGTTAGGCTTAAGATACAGAAGGATCTTGACAAACTTGAACATTGGGCACTATCTAATAAAATGAAATTTAATGGTGAAAAGAGTAAGGTTCTACATTTAGGCAAGAAAAACAAAATGCACAGGTACAGTATAGGTGGTACCTTGCTCAGTAGTAGTAACTGTGAGAGGGATCTTGGAGTCCTAGTGGACAACCATTTAAATATGAGCCAGCAGTGTGCAGCAGCTGCCAAAAAAGCCAACAGTTCTAGGCTACATAAACAGAGGGATAGAATCACGATCACGTGAAGTGTTAATACCACTTTATAATGCCTTGGTAAGGCCACACTTGGAATACTGCATTCAGTTTTGGTTGCCATGATGTAGAAAAGATGTGGAGACTCTAGAAAGAGTGCAGAGAAGAGCAACAAAGATGATTAGGGGACTGGAGACTAAAACATATGAAGAACGGTTGCAGGAACTGGGTATTTCTAGTTTAATAGAAAGAAGGACTAGGGGAGACATGATAGCAGTGTTCCAATATCTCAGTGGTTGCCACAAAGACGAGGGAGTCAAACTATTCTCCAAGGCACCTGAGGGTAGAACAAGAAGCAATGGGTGGAAACTAATCAAGGAGATAAGCAACTTAGAACTGAGAAGAAACTTCCTGACAGTTAGAACAATTAATCAGTGGAACAGCTTGCCTGCAGAAGTTGTGAATGCCCCAACACTGGAAGTCTTTAAGAAGATGTTGGATAGCCATTTGTCTGAAATGGTATAGGGTTTCCAGCCTAGGCAGGGAGTTGGACTAGAAGACCTCCAAGGACCCTTCCAACTCTGCTATTGTATTGTATTGTATTGTATTGTATTGTATTGTATTGTATTGTATTGTATTGTATTATAACATAGTCTTCAGAACCTGGAATAGTTCTCTGCCTGTCACAGAATCTTGGTAGACTGTTAATATTTCTACTAGAAATAAGAAGTGACCTACTTGCAATGTTCATTTATAAGTTAATATATGAATGTAAAAATAATTTTCTGCTGCTATTTGCTCTAAACCAAAGAGGATTTCTGCTCTGACCTCATATTGAGCTTTTCTTCCCTTGTAAGTTTCTTCTATTGTTACTCTACTTATAAAGGGATAAGTATCTTTCTTTCTCACCTCTCCCACTCTAAATCTCTAGAATATTTTTTCTCTCCTTCCCTCTCCCTCCCCCCCTCTCTCTTTCACACACACTCATTTATTCCATACTATTACTCTCTGCTAATTCCAGAAGAACACTTGAAATGTATGTCTTTCTTCCTCAAACCATTAGACCATTGGAATAGCAAGAGAAGTAAGGTAATGAGAGAAAAGTCATAAAGAAAAGATTCAGAAAAATAGGTAGATTTGACAGTTTGTTCTAAATTCATGGCTAAGCCAACTGAGGTTTTCCCATCATTGTAGACACAACTTTGCTAAAAGCTCAGATGAACATTTATGTTTCCGTCAAAGCCTGTATTCTAAAATTTCCTTGTCTGGAATTTAAAAGAAAGTTACTGTGGTTTGGAATAACTGATATAATGCCAGTGAATGGCCTTGTTAATAGGAATGTGAAAAAAACTGGAAGACTTTTGTACGATGTGTCTAGGATTTCATAGCACGTTGGAAGTCCTCCAAGTAGCACTTTTTGAAAAGGAAAAAAATGTTTCAATCCATTTCAAGTGTTGACCTTCTGTAAGTGGAAAGAGACAAAATGCTGTGAATGCCAAGGAAGAATAATCAGATTGTCTGAAGTTGATCAATCAGAAATCAGTCAACCATAGAGGAAATAAGTAGAAGAATGAGGAATGTCAGGTTCAGGAGCTATATAGCTGGCAGATTTTATTAGACTAAAAGAAGTCAGAAAGTATATTTGGTACATAGTCAAAAGTCCAACAAATTAGATACTTCATTCAAGTAGGCATGTGGATGCAACAACAAAAATAAGAAAAGTAAAAGTAAAGAGATATGACTATTAGAATTGATTTTTTAAAAAAATAAATCACTGCAGGTATTTGCTTAAAACATTTTAACATTAGTTTCATCCCATAATTTTTTTTTTTGAAAATTAAAGCACAACTTACAACTGTTGCCCTTTTTTCTGTCTTGTATTTCAGTGCTTTTCACCTTTTCATAAGAAGCTATCTGCCATTTTGGTAACTTCATTGTCGATGCTAAGGCTGTTCTCTCTGTTGGCCGTATTTATGTTAAATTTTATTCCCACTGTGCTCTTTGACTTTTCGTACTAGGGCTTGCAGATCTTTTGCATTTTTGGTTATCAGGGTAGTACCCTCAGCATAATACAGGTTATTGATATTTCTTCCAGTTTTAGAACCATACTCATTTTTTTTCTATTCCAGTTTCCCTTAATATATATTCAACATATAGGTTGAAACAATATGCAGTCAGTATTCATCTTTGTCACACTCCTTTGCCAACCCGAAGCCGGTTTTTTTCACCAATTTCTGGCCATATATACATTTTTCATGAGGGTGATTTGATTTTCTGAGAAGCCCCCTTTTTTTTAGTCTTTTCCACAGCTTGATGTGATCAGTATCAAGTCAAAGTATTTTCTATAATTAATGAAGCACATACTGACTTTTGGGGAGTATTATTTGGGCTTCTCAATTATCTAATATACTTCAGCAATAATGTTTTGTGCTCCTTGGCCTTTTCTAAAACCAACTTGAATATCTGGCATATCTTTTTCCATGTAGGGCTCTAATCTGTGTTGGATGATCTTGAGCATTATTTTGTTGGCATATGATATTAAGGATATTGTACAGTAGTTGTACACTTTGTGTGTGTATGTGTGCATGTGTAGGTGTATGCGTATTGACCTTTTCCAATTGGTTGGCTAGAGTAAACTGATTTGATGTTGGTACCCCTACCATGTAAGCAGAGTGCTGTTATATATAAGAAAGTGTTTTCCTCTCATGTTTTAATAGATTGAGTTTAGCTAATTCCCTTCTCTTTTCTCCTTAAAGAATGGATAAAATATCATTGTAGATTGCATTCTTTAGGTACTTGGCACTGTCTTAATTGTCTGGCATGTTTTACTTAATCCACACACTCATCCCCTTCCTTCTGATGATTTGGCTATTCTCATTTTCTTCTCCTACCATTCTATGACCAAATGTTACCTTTTTTATTTTAGACAGTAAGGAATGGTCCATTCTTGTGACGTGTTACACAATATCTTCGCATTCCATGTTCCACCTTTGTCCTTTATAGATTATATCTTTTAAAATACTCAATGATAAAGCTAAAAGTAAAAAAAAATAGTTGATGTGCCTCCATAATTATATATTATGCATAAATGAGATTAAGAAAATGTAGAGAATTGTCCTCACTAAAATGACTAATGTCATACCTCCAAGAGTTATAGAATTGCTGAGGTGAAATTAATTTTACTACATTTATCTTTCTCTGTAAACTAAATGGGATTTTAATCAAATATTGTTATGAATTTTGAATAGTGAATTCATAATAATAGTCTTCTGTCTCCCTCTCCAAGTGTGAGGCTGTGTTGCCTCATTGTGGTGCTGGTGGTGTGTTCATGGGAGATATGAGCCAAGAATGTAGGGAATGTATGCCATAAGTATATATATATATATATATTCCCAGCTAAAGCAAGCTGGCACTTACATTGGGCAATAACAATATAAAATAATAATTCCCAACATATCTTCTGAGTTTTGTTATTGGTTGGACACATTTTTATGCAACCTCTGGAATAGATTCAACCTTCTCTATTAGCCTTTCCCTAATCTTCCTTGGCAGAACTGGCTCTTTGCCTTAAAGCTTTTGTTATTTTTCTCTTTTGATTGAATGGAATTATAATTCTCCATGAATTAAAGGATTCTGTTAGTAACTGGCCAACTTAGGTTTGCTGGTGATAGTTTAACACATAATAGATTTCCTTGACTTTTGTCTGTTCTTCCAGGTGTCCCTTTTTTTGCTACTTTGCTCATTTTTTTCTCTCAGCACTCTTTCAGACAAATGTCTTTATCCTGCATCATCACCCTCATTTCCTCTAGTGTTATTTCAATAATTAGCTGAAAGGCCTCCAATTTCAGAGCTTTGAACTGTAAATTCCAAAGTGGATTTCCTCTCAGTTACACATCTTTGAAAGTATAGAGAAAATTGACCGCTGTATGGTCTTACCACAGCATGATCCTCAAATAGCATTTTCCTACTTTAACTTTCCAGCGCCACATGGAATGGGGCTGGGAGTATAATCTTGGGAGGCAGAAGAAAAAGGCATAGTCTAGATAATGGTCTAGTAAACAAAATCTGAGGAGGAATGGAGGTGGAGAAAGCATCTCAGAGGAGACCCTGTCTAGTTCTCTAGAAAGTAAAGGCAGGAGAGGGAATATGTGCTTTTGGATCAGAGGTGGTATTCAGCAGGTTCTGACCAGTTCTGGGGAACCTGTAGCGGAAATTTTGAGTCATTCAGAGAACCAGTAAATACCACCTCTGACTGGCTCCATCTATTCTCTGCCTCCCGAGTCCCAGCTGATTGGGAGGGTATGGAGATTTTGCAGTAACCTTTCCCTGGAGTAGGGAGGGAATGGAGATTTTACAATATCCTTCCCCTGCCACACCCACCAAGCCACGCTACCCCCACCAAGCCACACCATAGAACTGGTGGTAAAAAAAATTTGAATCCCACCACTGTTTTGGATGTATTATAACCTTACAATACCATGTAGCACTAGAGTGATGTGGTAGTCTAGAAGTGCAGCTCTTGCCTCACAATCAAGAGCCTGCGGATTTGATCCTAGGTAGAGGCAGATATTTCTCTCTCTGGGCACACTGAGAATATATCTACTGAACAAAACTCTGCATTGACGAAAGGAAGGTACTTCGGCCATTAAAACACTCTGTAAGTTTCCTCCACTCCATTCAATTTCCCAGACTCCACCCCACAAAGAATTATGTGGTTGTTAAAAGATGATGAACACATGTAGCATTAGAACTCATGGTTTTGGTTTCAGAACACTACAGAGCTAACACTGTAGACCAGGGGTGTCCAAACTTTTTGCAAGGAGGGCCAGATTTGGTGAGGTGAAAATGTGTGGGGCCGATCATTCAGCCTGACATTCTTTGAACCCTTAACATTAAATGCGAATTGACTACCGTATTTTTCGGAGTATAAGATGCACCAAGATTTTGAAGAGGCAAATTAAAAAAAAAGTTTTTGCACTCTCCCCAAAATGGCCCATTTTTCACGAAAATGGGCCTTTTTTTTAAAGGGCATGAATAGCCTTTAAGAGGCTTCTAGAGTGCTCCTGGGGGCTAGGGGGGGGGGCAAAGTTGAGCAAAAAAATGGCCCATTTTTTGCTCATTTATGCCCTCCACAGCCCCCAGGAGCACTCTGAAAACCCCCTAAAGGCTATGCACAGCCATTTTGGAGAAGGGGGCAGAGTTTTGGGAGGCAAAAAATGCTGTATTCAGTGTATAAGATGCACCCAGATTTTTACCCTCTTTTTTGAGGGGAAAAAGATGCATCTTTATACTTCGAAAAATACGGTATTTTATGAAAGACTAAACAAATAATTCCAGTGGGGAGAAGAGGCTGCGGGCCGCTTGAAATTTGAAAAAGGGCCACATTTGGCCTCCGGGCCGCACTTTGGACATGCCTGCTGTAGACCAATCCTTCTGCTTATATGCATTGTACAATATTTGCCCAATTTAGGTCCTTAGACTAGTTATATTTTGTTAGGTATTTTTCCCAACCTCAGTAAGAGATAAAATTTGCTTATTATTATTGTTATTCTTGTTATTAGTATTTATATGGCTGAGAGTGGGGCCTGCCAGATCCTGGGAGGAAGAGTATTCTATAGATCATCTTGATGTTCTAATGAAGGCCATCAGCTATCTGTGGAAGTTCCTTACCAGAAGAGCATGTCCAGCCTCATGTAGTGACAGACAAAGTTCATTGGTTTTCAAAAGGGAGATGATACTGTTAGGAAGAACTAATTGTTCATTAGAGAAGAGGGCAAATACCAAACTAGATTTCTGAGGAGGAAGGGGAAAAGGATGAAGGAGTACAGCCTAAAGAAATGAAGCACCCGAAAACTCAATGTATGTCTAGACGAGAAAAGGATGACAGAAGAAGGATGGCAAAGAAAGAGAAAGAATGAAGAAGCAGGAGAGAAGGAAGAATTCAACTTATGTGAGAAGAGGTAACATAGTTCAGATGCAAGATACACAGGAGTAAAGGACTTTCAAAAGACTCTAACTAAATTCTCTTGAAAATCTGGCTTGGAATCCACTGTTACAGTAACTAAACTTCTGTTTTACCCCAGGCTGGCATTAAATATGCTTCCTGATATCCATGTGAATTTGCTCCCTTTCCTGGCTAGTAGATGGGATTTGACAACATAAACCCTCATTGAAATCAAGCAGAAGAAAGATGTGAGAACTATACCTGTGTGAGAAAAGGAGAGGCAGAGGAAGACCAAGAGAAAAGTAAGAGATTGGGAAGGGAAGGGTTCTACCTTCCCTGAATCAGGTACATTAGTTGAGTAGATTCAGAAACCTCCCAAAAACATCAAATTCTGTGTGAGAGAGGTGACAGCAACAAAGGCTAAGCAGGAGAAAGAGACTCCAGACAAGGACCAAAGAGGAGATTGGAGATCCTGTAATAAGTAATCCAGGCCTCAAAAATTCTGGGCAGACTAACAGAGACAGAAGAAAGTTGGATGAGATGACAGGGCAGGTTTTTTCTGTCTTTCTCTTATTTTATAAAGAGTCAACATTCAGACTAGTAATGACTCCCAGGCAGACAAAGAAGGAAGCAGCAGCTAAGAGGTAGGTGAGAGAAATCTGTGAAAGCCAATAGAAGAAACTCAATAAAGGAATCCTGCATCTAGAAACTTTGCTGAAAGGTGCTGGTAAATACTGGGCATCTGGGGTTGGTGCTGAATTCTTCCAGAAGTCTTTGAGAGAAGTCTGAAGGCTAAGTAAGACATGGCTCTAGTAGAAAAAGAATATTTGTAGCTCAGGGTTGAACTGAGGACTCATTGGTGCTCTCTCAGCTTGATTGTTTGTTTGCAGGCATTTCATTCCCTGACTAGTTTTCATTAGTCTAATAGTTACCTAGTTACCTTTTGGGGGAGTGGCAGTATACTAATATAAAGCTTAGTACCATAATTGCAGACCAATCCAAATCTTGCTAATTTTTGTCATTAAAATTAATAATTAATGAGACAGAAGTCAGCTTTTGTCCTGTTATAAATTATGTATGCTTTGCCTGATATAGATTTCACTTTGCTGAAAAGTAGGAAAAGTTTACATCCTTGCCATGCTTAAAAATCTGTTTTCAACTGATGAAATATACCAGAATCTGATATATTGACAGTGCTGAGTCAGTTTCTATATCATTATTCCATCTTCTGGTTGTGCAAGTTTTAATTCTCAGGATTCTCATTTGTTACAATCTTACTGGAGAATTATGGGAATTGAAATCACTGCATTTGGGGGTCACCCAATATGAGGAATACATCATGAGCATGCTAAGTATTCATTTGGATCAGCTCAAGATATTGATCATGTGGCAAATTCACTAGATCCTCACTGGATCCTTCTAGTCAGAGCATGAACTATAGTTCTAAGACCTTGAATGAACAATGACTTGTCCCATACCTGAACTGAGCAACTGGATGCCTCTTGAGTTCTTTATGTCTATTTTTCCATCCCAAGAATTCACATTTGGGCACATAGCATGTTTTATAGCCTTATAAAAGGCCAACAGGATTAGGGGTAGGGGTGGGCTGCTCTGGGTTTGCCTGGATTCGGGTGATCCTCTAGTGAAGATTCTGCATGGTTCGGCGAGCCCCCAAATCCCACTCCTGGCCAGGCCGCCCACCCTGTTCCTCCCCTCCCAGGAGTCTCCATGTGGCCCTTTTGGATGCTGGATAAGTACAGGGCCTGCACGGAGGCTCAGGGAAGGCAAAAAATAGGCCTCCTGGAGGCTCCAAATGGGCCCATTTCCAGCCTCCAGGAAGCATCCAGAGCCTGGGAGAGGCCATTTTTGTTCTCCCAGATGCTCGAGGAAAACTTCCAGAGCCTGGAGAGGGCAAAAAGCAAACTTCCCAGAAGTTCCAGAAGCCTGGAAATGGGCCTGTTTGTGGTCTCCAGAGAACCTCCACCCCCATCCCACCCCCATGGTGCAGGAGACCGACTAGGCCATGCCCATCATGGCCATGCCCACCCAGCAACTGGGCAGAGAACCCATTGCTAAAAAATTTGAAACCCACCCCTGATTAGGGCCATCCCAATCTCTGAAGGAAGGATGTTTCAAAGGGTAGAGGCTACAACAGAGAGGGCATATCTTCTGGTTCCTACCAGTCAACATTGCCTGCAACCCAAATTGCTGGACTGAATTTTACAGGTAGAAACTATTGGGGGGAAAAACAATTCCTTAGGTAACCCAAAAAAATAAAGGCAGTTCAACAAATAGCCTGGTCCCATGGATGTACAGTTTTAAAGGTGACAACTAGCACCTTGAATGGTACCCTGGTAATCAATGCAGCTCACGCAGCTGTAGTGTTACATGTGTTGCATATTTAACACTGTTTACCTGGCTTTTTCCCTTAGACAATGGAGTAGAGTTGTGGGAGGAGGTATAGAGGGTTGTTGGGAGACACTAAGAGATTGATGGAGGTGCTGGGTTTTTAGGTTTTATTTGGGTTTAATACTTTTAGTGTTATGAGCTGAGAGTTATTTTAAGACGGGCACCTATTTAAATTTTTTAAATAAATACATTTGGGCATCAGCTATCTAAAGACAGAGAATTTAAATCTTTTAAAGGGAGTTGAAAGGAAGAAGAAAAGCAAAAGGAAGACTTTTTGCCAGTCTCTGCATGGTAATTCTGCTTAGGGCAAATAAGGCTATAAGAAATCATTTTTGCTTGTTCTTCATTCTGTAAGAGTGAATTAAATAAATAGGCATAGATAAAAAGTATGGCTTTAGTTATACTTATGCAAACTCTGAATTTAGAAGACAATGAAAAACAGCAACACTGATTATTCTAGGAGACTTTTCTTACACAATGCAATCAGAATCAAAGCTTTGAGATTTAGCATTTCTTAAACCTCTATTTGCTATGGAATATACATAGCAGCTTCTCTGTAAAGTGGATTGTTTAGGTCATATTCTTACTATAATGTTTGTTTTCTGTACTCCTTCTTATTCATTGACATACCATTTAGCATCTACCTGTAGACCTATATTATACCTTAATCCTTGAGTACAACTGCAGATGAATTTATTGATAACAATACTGGCCTTGGAAGACTGAGTCAACCTTGAGCCAGTCAGGATAGAATTCCTGGCAGTGGGGCACAGTTAGCCTGCAATACTGCGTTCTAACCACTGTGCCACCATAGCTCCTTAAAAACAATATTAAAAATCGTTCAAAAGTTAAATATTAATTGTAACAGAGTTTTAAAAAGTCCAAACAATATAAATATTCTGCATTCTTTCAATCATGCCCTTACATAGAAGCTTTCTATGTACTTTCATTTGTGTCAATAAGTAGAAATAATTAACTAAATAATAGTCTAGAATTTACTTACAGAAAATATATATTATCTGCTAAGATTTTTTTTTATCAATACTTGAATCTTCAAATTATAACTATGAACAATGTCATTGTAATGTAGAATTGATTGTGCTATTTCTTTTATACTATTATTTCATGTATTGCCTCTCTTTGACCTGTGGAGGGACCATGAGAGATAGAGGTGATAGGTTCTATCAGGCAGCAATAAACAGTATGGTGGGAAACAGAGGTTGGGCTGTCCTTGGGTAAGGTTGTGTTAATACTGAAATGTTTCAACCTTGGGTCCTGGTTACTAGAACTTCAGAACTATTTGAAACCCAAGAATGAGAGGACCAATCTGGCATATATTACCAAGACCTGGTTGTTGGGGGGGGGGAGGGGGTCTCCTTGCTGAAATTTTGAAATTTGAAATCTGTTTAAATAGATTTTGAGTGTGGTCTTTGGCATTTAGTATATTCTAGAGTAGTGTTTCTCAACCTTGAAAACTTTAAAATGTGTGGACCTTAACACCCAAATCTCCCCAGTCAGCATGCTGGATCTTCACATAATAAGTCCAAAGTAGGATAATTTGACCCTGGTTGTTTATGCCTTGAGTGATCCATTGTTTGTTTTTTTTGGCTACCCACAGTATTCTCATGAGTCTTCTCTAATACTGAAGTTTAAAAACATTGATACTCTTTTTTTATCTTGTTTTTTCAAACTTTAGCTTCCATAAAGTATAATAGAGAATATCATTGTTTACACTATTCCTTTTTTTTTTAAAAAAAATAACAAATACATTTGGGCCTCTTAACATCTTTTGCAAGACCTTCATTGATATTGTACCAAGTGCTAATCTGCAGTGTATTTCCACACTGCTTGCTCCTATTTCTGGTTGAGCCTAAATGGAGGATGTTGTTTACCATTTTGATATCTTAATTGTCACCTCTATGGCAGGTTTTTGAGAGATAATTAGGTATATCTTGTTTATATTTAATTTTAGTCCCATTTTTCATTGTGCTCTTTTTGTTGTTTATTAGTAGAGCTTTCTGATCTTTGCATTTTCACTATCAGAGCAATGTCACCAGCATAGTGAAAGTTATTGATGTTACTTTTTCACATTCTAAGATAAACACTCATCTTCTTCCAATCCATCTTTCTTTAATATATATTCAGCATGTAGGTTGAACAAATATGGGAGAGTATAGAAACTTATCTCTCTACTTTGCCAACTTGATCCAATCTGTTTCACTATCTTCTGCCAATACTGTGGCTTTCTGACCTGCATAAAGACTGGATCCAAGTTTCTCATAAGGACAATGAGGTGTTCCCACATTATATTTTTTCTAAACATATTCCACAGCTTGATATGATTGACAAACAAAAGCCTTTCTATAATCAATGAAGCACATAGCATTTGTTTGGTATTCTTTAGTTTTCTTAATTATCCAACAGGCATCAGCAATAATGACTTGTGTTTCTTGGCTTTTTCTGAAGCCAGCTTGAACATCTGGCATCTCTTTTTCCAAGAAGAGATCTAAGCTGCCTTGGATGATCTTAAATATTATTTATTTATTTACCATATTTATATAGCCATTCAACTTACAATCAAGTGACTCTTGGCATTGTATTTTGCTGGCATGTGAAATTAAGAGTATTGTATAATAGTTAAGGGCATTGCATAATAGTTATTGTGTTAAATCTCCCTTTTTTGTGCAGAGAGTACACAGGATGGCCTTGGTGGAGAAAGGAAAGATCCGTTACCAAAGCAACGAACCAATAACCGTGGCTTAATTCCATACAAAGATAAGATATTTATGAAAACACTTAGAGAAGGTGTCCTAATTATTATTTTAACAAGCAATTTTGTTTCTCTCTCCAGTTTGTGGTATGTTCTAGATTCCATTTAGTAATTTTTGTGAACTTGTGAGATGCTATTTTTGTGAAACTTGTAAGAGGCAAACCAAACTTATTCCAGCTCTTTGTGCTTTCCCTAATATGTTGACACTAAGCAATCTTTTGCAATCAGGAAACTGCCCTTTAGCTTTTGGGAAAATTATATCCTGATTTGGATTATCCTATGCTGCAGCTTCCAATGCCTCAGCATTACGTTTTGTTTTTATTATTACACCTTAGGTTTAGAAAGGCTTTACAATGCTAACCCTCATCTTTACCTTTTGGATGGAAATCTGAAACGTAGAATAAGCTCATTTATGAAATGGCTGAGATACTGATTACCTCTAAAAAGTGGTGTTGCAAGTTTCATCATTTAGATAATTGAGAATATTAAGGCAATGGTTCATCACATCATTGTCTCTCTGCAGTCGAGTTATCCTTTCCCCCCACCAAAAAGAAATTAGTTTCTATTTTCTTTATATGGATTGTGATTTGTGTTTTGATTGAACTTCAGAATGGAATAAATAAAAATAACCAACATGGGCTTTGCTCCTGGCAGCCAAAGCAGCCAATAGAAGCTTGGCAGGTCCTTGTCTGTTTCACTAATTAATTGTTAGGTTTAGGGGATTAGATCATGTTCATGGCAAGAAAAACAAAAAATCCTACTAACTTTCTTTTCTCCTGATTGTCTGCAGTGTGATAACGTATGAATAAAACTCAATGTATCTCCTCTTACTGGTTTTCTAAGAACTACTCCAAACTAGCTTGCCCATCATTTAGGCCCCCACTCCGCATTGTCATCTGGAGCTCATCTCGAGTGACTGTCAGCTGAGTAAATGCACTGTGTGCCATGCACTTTGCTTTATTCAATGTCTCAATGGAAATCATATATGAATTTCAGAGGGATGATACTACAAAACGCAGTGTGCTTTTACAAGAGGAAGTCCATTTGGAAACTCTTGTTCTCTTGGTCTCATTGCTTCTAAGGAAAAAGAATAAGGCCCTTCATTCCATAGACAATTTATATATATCAAATAGATACAAATGGTAAACTATTTATCAGCACTATTAATTTGTGGTAATGTTGCCTCCTCCATACCCTATTCAAGGAACAACCAAATTATAGGAAGTCTAGATCATTGGTCTCCAAATGGTTCATTTATTCTTTTTTTAATTATTTATTTGATTTATATTCCACCCATCTCACTGAGAAGGTGATTCAGGGTGGCTTACAAATTATCAAAACAATAAAGATAAATAGATATTTATAACAAAGCTGCAAGTACAATTTCTCAGAGATACTGAATATTTCATTGAATATTTCATTCAAGCTGCATCTTGGGTTTGCAAATAGTTCAATGCAACATGCTGAAACTGTTGCTTTTGTTTGGAATCCAGCATTTAAAAATACCTCCCTATGTTGAGACAAGCAGAAGTCTACCTCAAAGCCAATGGTGGGATATGACCAGTAAGCCCCGGTGTACTGGGGCGTACCGGTGCCTGCTAAGAGCACTAGGTACCATTCCAGTACGGTGCTCCAGAGGGCCCACCACCCACTCACCCTCCTTACCTGTATTTGAGCCAATTGGGGCTTACATGCCCATGCATGGAGCATAGGGCGCCTGTGCAATGCTCCACCGAGCAGATGGAGTGTAATGAAGCATCGTGGGCAGTAAGTATGCATGCACGTGCTGCACGCATGCATGTGGTGGACACCCAGCCCCATTGCACTGTACTGGTTGCACCAGAATCCGGTTGCACCAGTTACCAGTTGCACCAGAAAATACTGCTCAAAGCAGAAATACGTACAATGGGTATGGGCCATTCCTGCATGTTTGGAGTCATTCATGCATTATAATAGTCTCCTTTACAAAGTAAATGAGGATCCCCATACACACATTAAAACAATTATTTGTTGTCATGCAGAACTTTCTTTGTTCCTGGGTGTACTAGCTGAACATCCCCTTGAGATGAGGAAGATGATAGAAGAGTACAGTAGTGTAAACAGAAAAGTCCTCTAATTCTAACACTAACCCTAACCATTCCTGTTAGGTTTCTGTGATTTTTTTGGAGACTGAATAATTCTGTAAACATTATAACTACCTGGAGATAAGAAGAATATTATGGTGAAATGAAAATGTTTGGGCTGATACCTGGTGTGTGTGTGGATGGGGAGAATTCTTCTTTTTTAATTGTTTTATGGGTTTTTGTCCCCTGCCTACAATCTTGTATGAGATGAGTAGTCCAGGGGTGGGTTTCAACTTTTTTTACTACCGGTTCTGTGGGTGTGGCTAGGTGGGGGAGCATGTGACTAAGTGGGCATGGCCAACGTGACATCACACACACACACACACACTCAGTCACATGCCCCCCCCACCTAGCCACACCCACAGAACCAGCGAAAATTTCTGTTTTGCCAGCTGGGAGGCTGGCAAAGAAGCCTTGCTTTCCCCGATGCTGTAGCTCTTGGAGGAAGGAGGCAGGGATGCTGGCCAGGAGCTCGCTTCCCTTACTGCTCGAGGTGAAATGGGAGGTGCACCCTTCACCCTTGGATTTATCGCATGCCTCCTTTCTTTCTATGGCTCCTCTCCTTTCCTCCCTTGCCCTGATGGCACCCCAGAGGTAGCAGCCAAATGAGGGAAGGAGGCACATGATAAAGCAGCCCTTGCCACCAAGGGTGAAGGGAAGTGTCTTCGCCCTCTTCTATCCCGTGCCTCCTTTCCCAAGATTGGCAGATCACGTCTCCCCACTCCCAGGGTGGCTTGGCAACCTGGCCACCATCCCAGCAGCCTCCCCATCTCTTTCCTCTGTAACTGAAGAGAAGAAGCCTCTCAGCACCTCTTTCAGTGCTGGAGGATTGGAGGCTTCTTTTCCACCCAGCTGCTGGCCACAGGGCCCCGAAAAGTCCTCCAGTCGCTGCTGCTATCTTTGCACATGTGCAGCTTTCTTCTCACTGGCTGGCGGACTTTTAGGCTACTTGCGGTCAGCGGCTAGGTGGAAAAGAAGCCTCCGATCCTCCGGGATTTAAAGAGGTGGATGAGAGGGTTCTTTGCCAGCCAGCTGCTTCCCAGCTCCAGTCAGCTTGCTGTCTGATGGATGTGTCGGATGGGCGAGCAAACGGCGACCAGGGGACTGATTCAGGGGCATGGCCAGCCTGTCGGTCCTACTGGTTCGGAGAGCCAGGCCTGATTTTTACTACCGGTCCAGCCAAACCGATCCAAACTGGTAGGAACCCACCTCTGGAGTGGCCATATATTTTGAATCCTGTAAATAAAATAAATAAATGCCCTCCTTCTCCCTTCCCTAGATAAAAGAGGACTCATTAATTTTCACATCTTACTTTTTCATCTAGTTTCATGTTTTAGAAGAGTGTTTTTCAGACTTGGTAATTTTAGGATATGTGGAACCAGAATACTCCTCCCCAAGTAGGTTGCTAGAGGAATTCTGAACCCACATCTTAAACTAATACACAACTTGCAGAATTTCCCCTCCCAGAATTATCCTTTCCCACATGCTGACTGTGGAATTCTGAATGGGGGAAATTCTAGGAGTTGAAGTCCATACATCTTAAAATAATCAAACTTGAAAACATTGTCAATCTATTATCTTTTATCAGAATAGAAGCATATTTTCTGAGTACTGCACAGAAGACAATACATGTGTTTTTGCACTAAACATAATATAATGTGTTTAATATGAAAACATTGTAGTAAGTGCTGTGCTGTATAGAAGAGATTCCATGTGTTAACTCTGAGTTATCTTTTTAACAAAAAGGTTGTTTGTAAGCTTTTGCATGAGTAATGATGTAATTTGGGAAAATATATGTAGCAGATTTTTTATATTGGGCACAAATGAAGATTCTTTTTTTTAAAATGCACACATTTTAAATATGTGCACACAGCATATTTTTAGCATACAAAATTATTGCAGTTAAATAAAGCGGGACATTTGTTCAGATATATGTAGAGAGAATTACAAAGGCATGCAATGACTTTTTGAATCTTGGGAAATAGTGTCCTATTTGATTTCAAATTCCCTTTTGAGAATTGGAAGTCCAGCAAATTAGAAGACAGTTTGGGCAGCAAAACTTTAAAATAGCTTGCAGTGCCAGGCATCAGGAAGTGGCATGGCAGGAACTTAATCACTAAAATTACATCCAGCATTCAAAATGCATTCCTGTCCATTGCGTGTAAATGGTGAGAAGAGAACCTTGCAGGGGGGCCCTTAAATTCCAAAGCAAGACTATAATTAGTTGTAATAGTACCCAAAGTAACTTTGCTGCTATCATTCTCAGCAGGCAAACAATTATAGTGCAGTGGTGTAATGAGACAGCCATGCTGTAAATACAGAACAACCATTGGAAATATATGCTCCATAATCCAAATATATCTCAAATTAAACGAAACAATTTGTTTTCTTCTTGCTATTCCTGACATAAATACTAGCTGTTTTGTAGGGTTTTTTAAATGAAAAAAAAAGTCAGATAAATATAGCTCTGTTTAATGGCCCATATACAGCTTAATGGGAAGTTGAATTTGCATGGATGTTCCATGATTAACTTGAAGCATAATGCATGGAGATAACTAGAATTCTGTGACCGGTCTTGTTTTTTTTATGCAACCAAAAAGTCTCATAGCATGTGTAGAGTTATGAACATTATATAGTAATATTAGTAAAAGGGATAATTTTCACATTAATCTTGGTTATTAGTTTTATTAATTAAACCCACCATTGCTAAACATTCATGCCTCACAACAAATGCAACTAAGATCACACTATATGAAAAGAAAAAAAAAACAAGATTTCTGTTCCTACAATCTTTTACGTGGTATTCTCTAAACCGTTGCAGTGCCTTTTAGTCTGATGGTTGCCCTTTTTCCTTTCTTATTAACATGATTTTATTTTTCTAAGGTGTTCCAGCATCATTCAAACTCTGCCAACAACAAAAGACTGGCAGGATGGATGTGAAGAAAAGAGGGAAAATATATTTATTCCTCCCTTCCATACTACCTCAATATTGTTCCCCCGCCTTACACAAAGATTATTGAGCAATTGCAAGTATGAATGAGGAGATCTTATCAATTCCAGTTTCAAGCTGGTAAAGATTTTCACTATGGTAGGGGACCAAATGCTTTTACAAATGGACTATTTGATGTTTCTTAACCTACTACTATATATCTTCTTTGGGCCCTTTCAAATATTCAATTTTCTAAATAACTGAAAGAGCCTGTGACTGGGGAGAGGTGAAAGAATTTGAGAGCAAGTCTCAAAAACTGGAAGAAGCTCTGATAGTTCCATAGTCTACTGTTTATAGTTTATACTTAATAGTTTTGTTACTATATCTTCCATGTATGTAGTTATCCATCAATAGGATGTAAATTAAATAAATTCAGGAATAAAATGAGACCTAGAAAATTATATAAATCTGAAACATGTCTAGCCACAAAGCAGGTATATTTCTCCAATTTTATACATCTCTTGAATTTAGCCTCCTAATGCCTTTTCTGTGGGAGCGCCTTCCCTCTGGAATGAGCTGCCCCCGGAGCTTCGCATAATCCCTGACCTCCGGTCCTTCCGACACGCCCTAAAAAGTTGGCTTTTCCAGCAAGCCGGCCTGGCCTGTTAATTTTAACTTATTTTAAATGTATTGTCTTTTAAATTCGGTTTGTTTGTTTTTTGGATATGGATTTAATTTTTTTAAAACTTTTGGGGGGGGGGTGTTTTTTAATGTTGTACGCCGCCCTGAGTCCTTTTGGAGAAGGGCGGCATATAAATCCAAATAAAACAAACAAAACAAAACAAACAATAAAGGAATATCTGATTATGTTAACCAGGGAGGAGTTATGGGATGAGGGAGTCTTTTTTTTTTTAAAACAAAATTTTTATTGGTTTTAAGAAAAATAATCAGGAAAAGGGATGGTGGGTAAAGTTACAAATTTTGACAATTACATTATGCAGGAAATGGCCCTCCCCCCCATTCTCATAACTTTCATTTATTAATACATTAAATTGTTTCTATTTAATAGTATTTTGTCATCATATAACCTTTTATCTTCAAGTAATTTCAATCATTTTATATCAAACAGATTTTCTAGTTCATTTTTGTGATCTGCGTTTTCTCAATGTTGCCTCTTCTCCCCCCTCCAGCAGGGCTCCGGCACCTCCCATGTCCTGTATGTCCCGTGTAGTGTCATCAGGTTTATCTAGGAGGACTTTGTTTTTTTCCATAAAGGCCTCAGCCTCCATAGTTGTGTTGATTCTAACTCTCGTGTCCTCCCAGAATATTAGCATACCTTCTGGCATAAGCCATCTGAACCACACCCCTTTCTGGTATAATTTCTTCGCTAGAAGCGAATAATTTTATCTTTTAACTCTAACTTTCTTTGGGATTTGTTTCAGAATGGCTATTTCTCTATCCTTGTATTTTAATGCTTGCCCCCTTTGTGCACTCAGAATCTCATCTCTTGTAGTCTTTCTGAGAAATTTAATGTGGACCTCCCTTGGAACGTTATGTGCTCTGGCATATGCTGAGTTTACTCTATAGACCAGGTCAATATCCCACCCCAGCTGTTGTCTGTCTTTTTTAATATATTCAGCCAGTAAATTTGTCATAATATCCCTCAGGTCTTCATCATCAGCCTCAATTACATTTTGAAATCTAAGGAAAAAAGACATCCTTTCAAATTCCATTTTTATCTGATGGTTCTCAAGTTCTTGGTTTCCTCTCTGGACCCCCTTCACCCCCCCCCCCCCCGGGATGAGGGAGTCTTGGTGTACAGAAAAGGTGCACTGTGGTTTAACACACCCTTTTTGCTTCATTCAGAGGCCAAGTAAAGGTTACAACATTTTGATGGTAAACATTGGGTTTGAGCAAGGTGATTTGGGGGCTCTATGGCCCTGGGATCTGCACATATACCCTCTCATTGCCATAGAACAACTAAGGATCATGGAACAATTGAAGAAAAAAACCTGGTGTTAAAGTCAGCCTTCTACCATCTCGTATCCTGTAGATGTGTGTGGATTACCTATTCTAGAATTCCTAAATAGATGATCTAATCCTTAACAATGTTGTATGAAATCTATGAAAATAAATGTATTCACAAATGGCTTCATCTTGTTTAATCATTTTGTTGTACTGATAGTTCATGTTTGTTAGCTCTATGAAGAAACAAAAACAGACATCTTTGAAAGTATTTAGAAGAACAATGTTTTATTAAAATTCTCTTGAATGGTCAAATTAGGGAGTTAATAATGTCAATAATGACTAATGGGCATGGAGAGATACCCTTTGACATATTAATTGAGTTTAGTTTTAGTTAATTTGACAGTTCCTTAAGGATGTTAAAAAGGAGAGCTTAATTAACTGAGCCTTCAACTAAGAAGGACTTTTGTCATTATTTTTGTTGTTCTGTTTGCAAACAGGCACTGCTCCAGACGGTGAGATATGACAGGCTTTTTCTTTCTAAGTGCCAACATCTTCAATGCAACAGCTTCCCATTCAGAACACGCATAGCAAGGAAACTAAGTGCACATCACTAAACAGCATTTCCCTAAGTATAATTGTAAACAATATAGAAAATGTAAAATACAAATGTTAGAACTCCCTGCATTTATAAGAACACTAAGACCAATGCAAGGCCAAGAATGAGTAGAACATAAAGATGATGTATAATTTCAGACATATCTTCCTTTGTGTTTGATCTCTCAATGGTGACATTGAGACATTGGGGAAGATTCAGAGTTTATGGCAACCATGGAGCCATCCTAAGTAATTGCAAGTCTGATGTGTACCCATCAGATGTTGTTGCACACTAGATCTGATTTTTGCGTTGAGGCAATAGCGGCATAATCTGATGTTACTATCGCTCTCTGATTGCTTTTTGTCTTGCTTGTACTATTCTTTGTCCACCCCTCTCCTTTCAAGAATGTGATTGGAGACATGCACCAATCCCAGGTTGCTGCATGGTTTTATAATCTGGAAGATGAAGCTGCAGAAGGAATGTCAGAAGCATGGTTGGAGAAAGACTCAAATCTGACTGAGCACAGGTATATTTGTAATCATGGTGGTAAGGGCTATGAAATATTCCTCCTGTCTTGTTGAAATTATTCAAGAGGTAATATTTGGTTGGATTCCTGCAGTGGTGGCAGCTTTCTGGAAGAGAAGGTGGCTTTGCTATTATTACGTTTTGTGGCTCCCGGTGTTTTCTTTTCTGTGGGTAATGGGTCCAAATGGCCCTTTGAGTGTTTAATATTGCAGACCCCTGATCTAAAATATAGTTGTGCAGGCAATAATGGATGTGCCTTGGTATGCTTATGTGATACCTATTGCTCTTGAACTGTATTGGCTACCATTTGGCTTCTGGATGGTTACTACCTTGAAAGCCCTTAATGGCATGAGTCCTAAGGCCTGGTTACTTGACTCTCATTTCTGATAGTTTCTGCTCATTGCATATAATTTATTTGACTAAACAAAGTAATCTATGTGGTCCCAAGAATCTATGGGGTCTCCTCTATAATAATGCCTATTCTTTGGAAAAGTATTTTCCCAGCGATTCAAATGGCCTCCATCCTGAAGATATATAAAAAGTTCTGAAATTTCTAGACTGTTTCTCTGGGATTTGGATTAAGATGCTGCTGAGTCTCTATAGAATTTTATTAGCTTGAGGAACTTTGACTTCAGAAAAGTGATATAAGCTTTAATTGCAAAATGTTAAAGTCTAAACAAAATTTAAAATAAAAAATATTTATTTTCTTTTAACTTAAAGAATTTCCTCTCTTTTGTTGTTCTGTTGAAGTTTATTTGTAAAACAGATTGCAAAATCTGTCGGTGTTCTCCTCAGGTTACAGGTTACAGATTGATTGACTTGAAAAAGTTTGTTTCTGGGAATGTCAACTATCAGCCTCTGTAGCAGACTGAGCAGCAGATGTCTTCTTACTAAGTCATGCATACACTCAAGAAAGAAAGATGAGACACTGCTCAATTAAGAAGCTGGTTCCTGTCATTGACTTCTCATTTTCCCACCCAGTGGACCTAAGCATCAGAACAAGTAACCATGATCGTTCATGAATAACCAATGAGAATGAAATCTGTTTAGAGCTTTAGTGGGTTTTTATCTTCCCATGGCTTCCTAACATGACCCCTGACTCATGTAGAAGTATTAATGGGATTCCCAAACCAACATATATGCATACAAACAAACAAACATACATACATATCAAGCTTTGCAGCCTATCACATATTCCTATAATTATTAACACAGCACTCTCTCACACATAACCCAACAAAACCCAACATTAAATAGAAACATATATATATATATATATATATATATATATATATATATATATATATATATATATATATATATATATATATATATATATATATATATATATATATATATATATATATATATATATATATATATATATATATATATATATATATATATATGTTTAATGTTTAAAATCGCACAATATTGCCAGATCTCATTCATGGTGGGAACAACATATGCTCACAAAATGTGGTTATATCAAGAAATTCCCAACTTCTAAATAGTTACCGTATATACTTGAGTATAAGTCGAATTTTTCAGCCCACTTTTTGGGCTGAAAAATCCACTTCGGCTTATACTCCAGTGAACAAAAAAAAAATGTGGCTCTTTAAACATTTTAATGCGGCTCTTCTGTGTGCCGGGCACCTGCTTCCCTCCCTCCTCTCGGGCTTTGGAGGGAAGCTTCTGCATAACCCCGGCAAGTGACAAGTCTCCCAGGCTGTAATTTGCCGAGCTGTACGTGCGCGCCTGTTTTCCACGGCATGGAGCAGCGGCGAGATTCTGGGCGGCGAGATTCTGGGCGGCGAGCGATGATTCCGGGGGCCATCAGTGGGGGGGGCAGGGTCCCCCCTCGCGTTCCTCATCTTCCCGGATGGCCCCTGGAATCATTGCTCGCCGCGCAGAATCTCGCCGCTGCTCCACGCCGTGGAAAACAGGCGCGCGCGTACAGCTCGGCAAATTACAGCCTGGGAGACTTGTCACTCGCTGGGGTTATGCAGAAGCTTCCCTCCGAAGCCCAAGAGGAGGGAGGGAAGCGGGCGCCCGGAGGGAAGCTTCTGCATAACCCCGGCGAGTGACAAGTCTCCCAGGCTGTAATTTGCCGAGCTGTACGCGCGCGCCTGTTTTCCACGGCGTGGAGCAGCGGCGAGATTCTGCGCGGCGAGCGATGAGTCCAGGGGCCATCCGGAATTCTTTTCCCTTAGAATCAGAATGTTTGACCCTAGCTTCATCTGTATTAATATTTAGGGGAAAAGGAGAACCTTATCAAACCATAAATCTCCTATACTGCATTAGAATGAAATGGAATGGAATGGAATGGAATAGGATAGGATAGGATATTCAGTACCATGTGTGCGCCGGGGTACTGCTTTTCCAGCTTCTAGTGCTCCCTCATCCCCACACGCACGCTCCCGCTCCCGGTGAGCGATGATTCCGGGGGCCATCAGTGGGGGGGGGCAGGGTCCCCCCTCGCATTCCTCATCTTCCCGGATGGCCCCTGGAATCATCGCTCGCCACGCAGAATCTCGCCGCTGCTCCACGCCGTGGAAAACAGGTGCGTGCGCACAGCTCGGCAAATTAAAGCCTGGGAGACTTGTTGTCACTCGCCTTTGCAGAAGCTTCCCTCCGAAGCGTTCCGAGGGAGGGCTGTAAACTTCCCTCCGAAGTCTTGGGATGTTCTGAGGAGCCCCCCAAGGCAAAACACCACTGCCAGGTAGTTAAAAGTACGTCTCTGATTCATCTCTGTCAGTCTCTCTCTGATTCCCTCTCTCTCTCCCTCTCTCTGTTCCTCTGTCTGTCTGTCTCACTCACACACACACACACATTTAGCAATTTTATTGTTATCTACCTGTATTTTTATTTTTGAAATTTACCGTGAGCTGCTGCATTTCCCAGCCTCGGCTTATACTCGAGTCAATAACTTTTTCCAGTTTTTTTGGGTAAAATTAGGGGTCTCGGCTTATACTCGAGTCGGCTTATACTCAAGTATATACGGTATGTTTTTATATTTATTTCTCCATAGCCCGAAAGGGACTTGAGCAGCTTCAAGACATAGAACAATATAGATGGCCCATACAGTATGGGCCATACTAAAAAAAAATTGTAAAAAAAGCAGATGTTATATTATTGTTTAATTATTTCCACACACATTCTTGCAGTATGACTCATCTAATGCTGGGTAATGCTTTGTTAGACAGATTAAGAAGGCTCTGAAACCTAAGCATCATTTGTAGGGTCTAATTCATTAGGCCTACTAGTAAATTAAACTGCAATGAAAGCCTTTTCAATGAAAGCATTTTGGGCTGTAGAGTCCCCTCCCCGATTCCCAAAAGGGCACGTGCAGATGCCAAACAAGTGCATTGTGTTTCAAGTGGCAGGTGGTTCCAGCACATGCTGCCACCTGAAAATGCTTTCCTTCCCAGGTCTCTTGTGCACATCGCAGAGACACGCGCCCTCCTCCTCCTCTACAGACTCACCACCTGTTTTCTCCTGGCCAGCACCATCGGCTGGGGGAGGCATGGAGAAAAGCGAGAGGACAGCGCAGTCGGGTGAGGGTGCAGGAGCTGGGCACGGACACAGGGCAGGCAGATTAGAGGCAGCCAGCCGATTCCTGGCTTGCTGGTTCAGCTGCTAGCCACCTGGATTGCACAGGCATGGAACCCCCTGAAAATGGAACCCCCCCAAAATGTGACACGTGGAATAGGTGGGTGGAGCTACATTCAGAGTATAAGATGCACCCAGATTTTCACCCTCTTTTGGGGAGTAAAAGGTGTGCCTTATACTCTGAAAAATACGGTAATATATTATCAGTGACAAATATGAAAAATTATATTGAAAGATAAATTCTAAAATCTACCCTATTTATACTGGTTTAAAACCCTATCAGAAAAAACTCCAAATTTTGGAAGATCTTATTTTTAGGGGTCATTCCTGCAACTGATCATCTAAAATGAATTCATTGGTAGTTGTTTTTCTGTGTCATAGGATGTAAAAGGAAACCAAACTTGTTCTTGATACTTTCTCTCTCTGAATGTCTGTCTTTTGACCTGCTGTATAACAGGTCAAAAGCATGTTCCTATGTCCTTACTGTAAACTAACAGAAGAGAATATATGTGACTCAGGATTAAACTGTGATGCTCTCTGAGCATGGTTGCTTTCCTGCAGATGTTGTGTTTTCTTGCAGATGCAGTTGGGTAATGAAGTATCTGCAGAAATCAACCAAGCTCAGACACACCAAGGACTCCACAGTTACTGTAAGCTCCCTTCTAATGAAGAAAAACATTACATTTTGTCTTGGCTATGTTCATAATACACAAAATTACATATTAGGACAGAATATAACATGATGATCTACAGTAGTCCAGGTAATACATCTTCTTTAAGGGTGCCTTCAGGTGGATGACTCTTATCAAATAGAATGTATGGTATTCTTGTTCTGTTTTACTGCTGTATAGAAAATACAGAGTCTCTGCTCTGATACCATTTTTCCCTAGAATTGAATTCATTCATCAGAATTTATTCATCATTAGTGTGGAAAAAGAACACATGATAGTTACTGAAACTGAAATGAAGAAAAAGAGCTTTGTCAATCTTAGAGCAGTTTCATAGAAAAAGACCACTTTTGTTTCAGAAAAATCAAAAGAAGTGTCAATGTACATTACAGTTTGTGTTGTTTTAAAAACTTTGTTATTACTCAAATTGACAAGGTATCTATAAAAGTGAATGCTAAGGTGTATTGTCAGAAGCAAAGAAAGATTTGCTACTTACCATGTTTCCCCGAAAATAAGCTAGGGTCTTATTTTCTTTTGACCCCCAAAATAAGTGCTTGGTCTTATGTTCGGGGAGGTCTTATTATTTTTGAGGTGCAGGAGACAGCGAGTATGGTCACCTCATGACTGCTGCTGTGTTGCAATATTTTGGGGGAGGGCTTATTTTCAGAGGATGGCTTATTTTAGCACATGCACTCAAAAGCCCGATTGGGCTTATTATCCAGACAGGTCTTATTTTTAGGGAAACAGGGTAGAAGTCATAAATATATGCCATTATTTCATAAATTAGGCAAAACCAAAATGGGAGGCTATAATAAATTGGAATGAAAAATTCTCCCTTTGATATATATAGGTATGTATTTGTGTTACAACCCCTGGTATGCCCAAATATGGGAGGGAGCTCACTACTCCCCCTTACTGTCCTTCGGCTCATTACAGAAGACCATGCAGGCAGAAAACCATATTTTTATTTTTAATGTTGCCTTTTTATATTTGTGTTCTGTTTGTGCTGATAAATAAATAAAGGGAGACTAGTATAGATGTGGCTTAGTGGCTAAGACTCCTGCCTAATATGTAATACAGCCCAGGTTCAAATCCCAGTAAGGGTATGGCTAGCTGATGAGAGCTAAATAGCTTGAAATAGATCTATACTAGTCTCCCTTTATTTATTTATCAGCACAAACAGAACACAAATATAAAAAGGCAACATTAAAAATAAAAATATGGTTTTCTGCCTGCATGGTCTTCTGTAATGAGCCGAAGGACAGAAAGGGGGAGTAGTGAGCTCCCTCCCATATTTGGGCATACCAGGGGTTGTAACACAAATACATACATACATACATACATACATACATACATACATACATACATACATACATACATACATACATACATACATATTATATAATAATTCAGGACATTTCTTTAAAGTTATACTTATTTCACTACAACAAATTTCATCTTTCAGTTTGGGAATAGCATTCAGCAATAACACCTAGGTCCATAGTGCCTTACAGCTCTCTGGGTGGTTTACAATGTCGAAGCTTTATTTACATATTGCCCTCAACAATCTAGGTCCTCATTTAGTGACCTGGGAAGAATGAAAGGCTGAGTCAACCTTGAATCCCATCAAGATCGAATTCCAGGCTGTAGGTAGAGTTTACCTGCAATATTGTATGCTATATATTGAAGCAAGGGCCAGCAATGAGACAGCACTTCCATAGTAAATAATCTATTTTTTATTAAGTGCAAAGATGATCTCTAAAAAATATTGACTGTAAAAGACATATTCATAGGAGGGATTAAAATCACAGAAAATGGTTCTTCTTGCTACTGTTGACATAAAGGATTGCATAGAAGGATGTTGTTTCAAAGATTCATGCATGTACTTAAGGGGAAAACTTCACAGAAAGAGGCAATCTGTCTTTTAAAATTTGTGAGAACTAAATACAAATTTAAATGTAATTGGCCCTCTGAGACTTCCTTTTGCTGCAAATGGCTAATGCCGTCATTGCCTTAATAACAATTGTTAGTTTAGTGTAGTCGCTTTGAGCAAGTTCTCCTGTTACTAATGTGCATAATAGGTGCAGCATTATCCAAAAGGTACCACATAAATGTGGCTTCTGTTACTACATCACACTGCATTCCAAACCTCCTTCCCTGATAACTAATTATGCCACAACTGTATCTCAAAATTATATTTCTGTAAAATGTCAATGCCTACTGATGTTCGTCCATTGTGTTCAAAGAGGACCTTGACATCTAACAAGTTGTGGTCTGTCCACAATGTGTCCGCAGGTGGCTGGTAAGGCCTATATGGGCACGAAATGTTCTATCACATGTTGGGCAGACATGTGTGGCCACCATTGTCATAGCATTTGCAGTTCTGGCTTTGCGGAGTGCTTGTTTCTTTTGTGCTTTGGTTGTTCTTCTGTCCTCAGATGTCTGGCAGCCTTGGTGGATCAGCGTGTGCCATGTCGATCGATCTTGTTCCAGGGTTCCCCAGGAGGTGGTGATTTACAATTGATATCCAAGGACTTGAAGGATGCTTTCAACATGTTTTTGTATAGCTTCCTTTGTCCCCTGTACAATCTGTGTGATGGTCTGGCATCCTTGAAACATGGCCCGCACAGCATACCTGGGCTTTCATCAGCAGGATGTGAACTGATGGCAGGCCTGCTCTGGAGAGGACTTCTGTGTCTGGCACCTTGTCCTGTCACTGGATCCTCAGAATTCTACAAAGGCAGGTCATGTGGAAGTGGTTCAACTGCCTAGCATGCCTCCTTATACAGTCCAAGTCCAAGGATTGTAGTTATACTTCTACTACTCTACTCATACAATGTTGCTCATTATTACTTTCTACTATCAATAAATAATAATTAGATTAATTGGTGAATTGTTAAACCTATTGTGTGCAGGTTCAAAATTAGTTCTCTACAAGTCCCAAGTCCCAATGTAAGTACAGTTCATAAGTGTATAAATGTATATTTGAAGGCCTTGAACCAGATATAATTTCAGACTGAAGTTTATTTAAACAGTTGCAGCCATGTCTGTTCTTCTTCATCTTCTGCTGATTCTTTGTTTACAGCTATGACCTTTCATTCCTCTTGAAAAGAACTCTTTTACCAAACAGACTTTTCTTCTAAGTAGGATCTCTAGTGGCCAATTAGATATTCCTGTGAGCTCTGAAATATCGGACTCTTAGCTGCAAGTGTTCTGAGGAGTTAAGTGATAAACGATAAGCCTCAGGAGGTTTCACTATGAAATTGAAGTAATTTTGGGAAGCCTTTGGCAAGGCTTCCATGGAATGGGAGTCTTCTGGGCATTATTTCTTCAGCATCTCATTTAAGGGGGATTCCATACAATTAAGAAGATGCCTTCTTCAAAAGAGGATTTCTGGATTTCGGTCATGCTCAATTTACTATTCCAAAATCTGAAACATTTTACATGTCATACAGATCAAATATGTTTTTTATCTAAGGTACATTCTGACTGTTAAGTATGGGTGGTCCTCGATTTAAAACAGTTCATTTAGTGATCATTCGAAGTTACAACAGCACTGAAAAAGTGATTTATGACTGTTTTTCACGCTTACCACCATTGCAGCATCAATGTGGTCAGGTGATCAAAATTGACCCATATTTATGACAATTGCAAAATTCACAATAACTATCTCGCTTAGCCACATATGTTTTGGGCTAACTGTGGTCATAAATCAAGATCACCTGTGTTGATACTTTGATTATTCTGGAATACATTTCTTTGCTCTTATCTGAATATAGAGTATGTTTTTTTTTAATACGCCCTGATTTAAAATAAGATATAATGCCAGGTAGGTAAAAAAGATGGTGTTTAAAAGGGAATGTAATGTTTTTATTGATACCTCTAGTTTTAACAGTTCTTTTCTTATCTTCACTCCCACATCTGTTCTAGAGATGTACCAAACAACATAAAGAGGACAAGGAACTTGGACGTGAATTATACTGTTGATAAATGCCATTCCGCTAGTCAGAACTACTAGCTAGATGTAATCTATAATATAATATTATAGATATTATATATATTATATATATATATATATATATATATATATATATATATATATATATATATATATATATATATATATATATATATATATATATATATATATATATATATATAAATTTATATTATATAAATATAATATAATATTTCCACAAATGCCAAACTAATGCATTGGTTTCAGTAAAAAAAAGTGTCATGTATTCATTTATTCTTTTAATACTGAATGAACATTGATTAGAACTTTCTTCTCATCCCATCAATTTTACACTTTCTCTGATTCTGTGACAACTCTGTCTGTCTGTCTGTCTGTCTGTCTGTCTGTCTGTCTGTCTATCTATCTATCTATCTATCTATCTATCTATCTATCTATCTATCTATCTATCTATCTATCTATCTATCTATCTATCTGCCTACCTACCTACCTACCTACCTACCTATCCTTATGTTCTGTTTTTAATATAAACATCCTTAACCCTAATATATATTTTTCTCAAGTTATTCCACAGGAAGTCTCCATCAACTTCCATTCATTTTTTTCCATTAAAAAAAAACCCTTCAAGTGTTATTTCATTTTATTGGTGGGAAACAAGTGCAGAAATTAGGATATGGTATCAACTTTATTTGGTTTGCTCAGGATGATGCAAGTATATTTGCAAAAAAAGGGCACAGTAATAACTTTGTTGGTTTTATCAGACTGTCCCCAGTGAGCTTTCCAGGTCTCTTTTATCTGTATTCTGCTTTTTTATTTACTTATTCAATGCATTTTTATCCTGTGGTTCCGTGCCCCGTTATCACAAGAATGCCTATCAATTAAAAACAACAACCATCTACATTTAAAAAATATATAAAACAGCAGAACTGTAAAGAATAAAGTCAGAATTTCAGTAAAGAGCCCCTTCTCAATAAAATTGACCATGGTGTTAAAAATATCTAGGCAAAACCAGCTTTTTTTCCTGGCACCTAACAAAACTAATCCCAGCAGCATCTTGCTACTGTTTGGATCAGCACATCAGGTCAGAGTAGTATCTGATGAGGAAACCACGGGAAAATTCCAGAACTGAGAAATTTTTAAAAAAGGAAAAGATAATGACAAGCTATTTTCATTCTGTCTCCAGGAGGGGAACAACCATCAGGATTTGTCCATGAGTTGAACTGAATTTGAGGTCAGGTTTCCTTTACCAACATAAAAGCCAACCTAGCAGCATACATATAACCTAATGAGACTTGAATAATTATCTCCAAAGAATATTTTCTGAAAAACATGCATCATGTCTTTTTTTCCTATCTTAAAGCCATTCAAAGTAAAAAAAAAAAACAACACTCACCAGAAAATCATACAAAATAATTTGTTTTAACCAAAACAACAATTCACGTGAAGGAGTTAGCACCAGCTGCTGCTATTGGCCCAATTAATTGCAATAATGTTTATTGCAGCAGAAAAATATTTGTGCATCTTTAGGGCAAACTAGAACATGATGGAGGTAGATATTAATTAAGATTTCCATTGGTATGACAAAAGAATGATTTACAAACTTTCATTTCTGTGTTAAGGATTATCTCCTGATCTTTTGAATCCATTACTGCTCTACTTATAAGCAGAAAACTCATATCATTTTTCTTCCTTTAAATCACTATCTTGTTTTCACTTGAGTTAGGAGGAGGAGGAGGAGAAAAAAAACTCCTCTCCTTTTCCTTCAGAGAGAGAACAGCTTTTTAAACAGGTTGAAAAAGCTATAAAACCAAATAAATGGTAATAAAGAAAGAAACCTGTGTGAAGTTGTCTCCCTTTTTAACAGTTATTTCACAGGATTATATACTTTTACAATATCTGCATTTATGTAGATATATACATTTCTGGAGATGAACTTCAGATTTGATATTTTAGATTAGAGAACAATGGTCAACAATATTGGTTGATTCAGTCACATGAAATTACAATCACTTAGTTTCAAAATGCTAAAAAAAGTGTCATGGATGTAGAAATGGTTTTGAAATAAAAATATACAGAATAAAGTAATCTAATTGCAAAGTATAGAGCAGGGGTGTTGAATTTGTGGTGTCACATTGTCATCATGTGACGTATCACGACTTCTCCCCTCTTTGCTAAACTGAGGGTGGGGTGGGCAGAGTGTTAGATTGGGTAATGAAAGGCACAAAAGGCTAAGATAACAACAGCTCTTTATTTGGTCAAGTACAGGCATCCACTGAGTGAGAGGTCTGGCAGCTCCCTTTTTAAAGGGGAGCTGGCCAGCGCTTCAGCCAATCAGGTCTCTCTCTGTTCCTGCCTGAAAAGAGATGACCTGACTGGAAACTACTATTGTCCTTGCAACAACTAGAGAGGAGAGTTTCTAACACAGAGTGTGACCTATCCAGCCCCTGCCCCCAAGTTTGACACCCCTGATGTAGAGGATCACTTAAGATTTTAGAACCCAACATGAGTAAGATAAACTCTGGGGGAAAATATACGGTGAGTTTTTATTACCAAAGTATTAACTTGAAAACAAAGCTACTTAAAGTATAGTTTCAATTTTCATTTCTATTCTGAACAAAAGCTAGTTCTATTTTCTTGTGATATTTTTGAGATCTAGAGAATGGCACCATGTTCTGCATATTGTATATCTCAGCAAATAGGATTTTTGAAATTGAATGCAAAGAAGATAATTCATTTTCTAGATCTACCTCTACAAACCATTTAGTAAAGCTTAGCTAATAGCTGCATAGAATAGGATTTTTTTTCTGAGTGAATATATGGATTCTGTTATGAAAGAGCAAAAGAAAAAATGTGATGTTTTGTGTTATCTGAAATGAAAAGGTAGGGATCTTAATGAACACTTAATATATTTTTTTAGACAACAGATTAATCAACTTGATTTAGGGCACATGACTGTACTGAATTTTTAGTGTATTTGTAGGAATTGTAGATATAATTTTTTCAGTTTAGCTTTATATTATTCCTTCTTTTAAAATATTTTTCTATTCTTAATTTTATTTATTTGTAATTTTTCATTTTCTTTTAATTTTTTAAACTGATTGTTTTTATTTTTTGACATGGAAATATGGCTTTGTCAATGGAAGTTCTATTACTTACAATTCAGTGACATGCGGTGAGGTTTATGGCTGGTGCACTGACACAGTGGTGGGTTTCAAATATTTTTAGACTTGTGCACTTCAACTCCCAGAATTCCACAGCCAGGCATGCTCAGTTCTGATTTAAAATGACAGCATTGTTTTTCTCCTTTGTGAAATAAGTTTCCTTTTTTCTTTTTCTTCTCCCTTCCCCTCCTTCCTCCCTCTCTCCCTTCCTCCCCCTCTCTCAAACACACACCCACCAACCTACACACACACACAAAAGTTGGATTGGACTATGTCTCCTACCCCCTGTCAGCATTCCAAATACCATGCAAAAGTAAATCAGAGTCCAGAACAGAATCATCCTTAAAGTTCCAATTTAATAATACAGGCATGTTGGCATTATGCTATGAATTCCAACTCTGATCTTCTTCCTGGAATTCCACCCAGTTGAAAGTTCATGATCTATCCCCACACCCACAAATCCATCACATGTTCCAATCTTCCTCCTCTACGCTGGCATCTACACCCCTCTGCTTCCGGTCAGGTGTCGAGGTGCAGAGACAAAAGATGACCTTGAGCTTCTAGAAAAGAATGACAACAATACATTCCACAATCCTACTCCTTTCTATTCCCCCTTCCCAACTACTACACTAATGAAACAGCATAGGAAAATAATAGAAAGTGTGGCAGGCCAAAGATCCTAAAAGAAACATAACTACAGGCCTGACACCCCCTTCCCTCTCTCACTCACTCTCAAACACACACACACACACAAAAGTTGGATTGGATATCTTTTCCAGTGGCTTGAAAGTAGCTCCTCTGTCATCCCCCCCATTCCCCTGCTGCCTTCCCCAAACACCTCCACCATTGCAAATGCAGCCTGCTGTCTGTGAGAAATGCCTGAAACGCAATAAAGCCCAGCCACTCACCTCCTGCTGGGAGGCTGGGGTGAAAGGAGAGGCAGAGAAGCCGGAGGGGAGCCGATACGAGCCTTCCAAAAGAAAGAGGCTGGGGGAAAGTGTGTGTGCTACAGCATGGCTCTTTGCCTGGCTTCAGACTAGTTCCTGGCAAGAACAAATCCAAGGAATTTTTTTACCTTCTTAATCTTAATTGAACAGCTAGATAATTGTAACACAGATATTTCAGTATCTAATAATCTTTCATTACCTTAAGATGGCATTCCTTTATAAAAGACTGGAAACCCTTTATAGACTGTTTGCTGAACATTGATAGAAATTGATTTTGGGACTTTTGGTTAAAAATATTTATTTGGGAAAGAACTATGCAATTTGGCAGGGTGGTAATTTTTGTAACTGCTAGAATGCTCACTTTTTAATATATTTTTCCTTTTCCTGCTTTTTGTTGTTATTCACTTTTTAAAAATCCTTTTATAATCTTTTTATATTTTTCTTCTATGTTTCTGTAGCTTTAAAAAGCTTTCTAAAATATTTTAATTTTTTTCATAAAAAGATGGTATTTAAATGCATTCTTATTAAATAATCCATTTTTTATTAAACAGGTGAAACAAAATGTTAAATGGTTTTTAAACAAATAGACAAACTGAGAATGTAATAGTTATTTGCAGTGATTTTAGGAAACATATTCATGGTTGCATCATTGTATATGTGTCATAAAAAGAGAATAAGGGCTGCAGTGGCTCATGTGGTTAGAATTCTGAGTCAAAAGACCACTGAGAAATTGACAACTTAGCAGTTCTAAGCCCAAGATTGCAAGCCATGTAACACAATGAACTCCCATCAATTTGTCCTAGTTCCACTTCTGCTCACCTAGGACTTCAAAAGCATTTTGAAAGCAAATGCAAGTAGATAAATAGGTATCACTTTGGTAGGAAAATACCAGGGATAGGAAAGGAGCCTCCTTGGGTGTACTCTGGGCAATGGTAATATCACTAGCTAATCCTTTCAACCCAGAAGCATCTTGGTAGGGGCTTGGTAGGTGTTTTCAACACGTATGTAGTAGTAACATAGAAAGAAAGATTTTAAAAATCTAGCAAAAGAAAACTTAAGTATTTTTTCCATGTTGTAAGTTGCAAGTCAGCCTTCCCAGGAATTATGTAAATGGCTTTTTTTTTTGTGCTAAACAAGAACTGAATTTCCCTGTAGGTGTTCAGTAGAAATGCATAAGGCAGAGGTACTTATTTTTACTATCAAGAGTATGTAGCTAATCTTATGAATCAGTATTTTTTAATATATCCAACTTGTATCATACTGAATCAAAGATTACTGAAGAAATTGATGCAACATAGCCCTGGCAAAGTAAACTATTTATTTATTTATTTTAGAAATACAGATACTATTAAAAATATGAAAACTGAAAAATATCCTGATGGCTATCTAGTGAGTGGTAAAAGATATCTAGAATTTTTATCTCTCTCCAATAATATGATCTAGTGATTAAGGCACCAGGCTAGAAACCAGGAGACTGTGAATTCTAGTTCTTTCTCAGACAAGAAAGCTGGCTGGGTAATTTTGGGCCACTGTTTGATCTCCTTGCTGAATGTTGATGTCAGATTTTGATAGCATACCTGGCAAATATAATATTATATTTGATTATCTTGCATGTGCAATATTTCTTTATGAAAGGTGGACAGGTCTCAGATAATATTAAATCATTAATTTATATTTTGGACACACATTAATAAAAAATGGAATAAACACTAATGATCTCATTGCATTCCAGGTCAAAAGGTTTTTGATAATGTATAGTAGCTTTTGCCAAAGATGGAACTTCTTTTTTGTTAATTGGATTCATATATGGTGTTCTAATCCTTTTGCCAATGTTATCACAAATGGAATTATTTCTTAGTCTATTAAGATGTGCAGTAGAACTTGCCAATGTTTCATTTATTTCTTCTTATATTTAATACAATATTGGAATCACTGGCCTCTTATTAAGAAGTTGAAGGCTCTTCTGGAATAGAAACAAAACTGGATTAGTTGAATATAGCTACTATATGCTGATAATATGCTCCGTCTTATTAATGTTCTGAGAATAGCACCACCCCTTCTGGTCCAATAGAAAGGGAATATCTGCTAGCTCTATCCTGTCATCCTTTGCACCCATTATTTCAAAGTCTTAGAAAGTTCACAAATCCTCAGAAAAGGGCTATATAATTATGTGTTTTTATTATTTGTTATTAAGAATTTTGAGAGGAAGATTAAAAACTAGTATACAGTAAAACACAAAAATAATAAGTACAAAAAAGGATGAAAAGAAATAGAAAGTAGCTTCTTATTTTCTTTGCAGCAAATGTACAGTAAGTGCAATTATAAAATTCCTGCCAGGCTCACCATCCTTCCTTCCTCCCTCCCTGCCTCCCACCCTTCATTCTTCCCCCAGTGCTCTTCCTTCCTTCCTTCCTTCCTTCCTTCCTTCCTTCCTTCCTTCCTTCCTTCCTTCCCTCTTTTCTTCATCCCTCCCTCCCAACATTGGTGACAAATACAGTACATATATGTAGGATGTTTGTGGCACTTTGAATATAAGACCAAGTCACCCGGGCCAAGTCTTGCATTAAAATATCCTCCTATAATAACTTTTGCTTCTGGGAAAGTTATCATCAGTTCAGATAGGTAGTTTTCCAAGTCCTTGCCATCTTTTTTTAAAAAATTGCATTGGACTCTTGAAGGCAGAAAAATAGAACAGATTCCCAGCTTCAATTCTTGGGATTTGTGCTTTACCACTCCACGAAGCACCACATGCCCAGAGGAGTTGAGCAGCAATTCTTTCTTTCTTGTTCTCCAGAAGTGCCCAATATATACCATCTGCCCTCAAGCTTTCTGAAGCTAAGACATTATCCCAGCCATTATACAGAGCCCAGTTAAACCTAGGAATCAATTACCAGAACTTGGAAAGGATACAGCAGAAATTCTTAAGAAAGCTATTCCAGGTTGCAAAATGCCTATCTTGAGGCTGGAGGCAGGACTTATCAAAGTCAAAACAAGGGTATGGTTTGAACAATTAAATATTGGTTCAATTTTAACCCCAAGGTCTGACTGAACTAACATTAATTACTAAATATCGTACCTCCTGGAAACTCCAAATTGAGAAAAATATATGCACACAATGGGACAAGATCAGGCAAAGGTTTCTTGAAACACAGTCAGAATTATAGTGAGATTGAAGAGCACAACTGGGACATAAGAATGTACATTTCAAAGCGGCATTTCTACCTAGATCAATTCACAAGCAATACATTTCAATGAGCATTTAAACTACTGCAATTCAGTATGATGCCATCAGCAGAGATGGAAAGAAAACTGTTAAAAACTTATGCGTAAAGGCTTTGTTCTTGTAATGGTGAGATTATTGAAACACAAACTGATATTCTGTTATGTTATAATTTCTATCGAGTCATACACCAAGACCAGGGGTGTGTTGCTGCCGGCGTTACTGCCGCTTTGCAACCCGCACGCAATGTGTGCATGTGCCAGACATGCACTGCACGTGTGCGCTCTTCAATGTAAATTGTTCTGCGCGCATGCACAATTTATGTGAATTGCACACGCACAGTCACTAAAATCCAAAAGGGCGACAGCCAAGTGGCAGTGAAGGAACTGGTTCGGGGGCGTGGCAGGCCTGGATCGTTGCCAGTTCTGCAACCCAGGCCTGAATTCCACTACTGGTTCAGCTGAATTGGACCGAACTTAGCAGCAACCCCCCTCTGACTAAGACCTCTTAACACCTCTTCTTAATTCCATATCTCAGATGGACTGAAGAGTTCTACATGCAATTGTTACTAGCAGATAAGAACCCCAAGGTAACTCTTGCTATTGCAAAAATTTGTTTTTGCAGCTGGCAAAACCCATGTATTGCTGATAGCAAAATAGTGCAAATGCAATTGTAGGCTCTGCTGTGTAGGTTTTATTTGATAAGTTTTATACATTCTGGCTTGCTGACCTGCAAAAAATAATAATAATTTGAAATATTAAAAATTGTGAATCTACTACTTTGATACATATTAATATACTACAATACTTAGGTGAATTCTCAGGTTTTTCAGTTAATTGGAATAAGTCTCACATTTTTTCTATAGGATCTAATGCATCCATGGTACTGTGATAGTAAAAGTGGGAATTCTACTTTTTACTCTAATTCGCTTGGAACAATTAAATGTAACGAAAACAAACTCTTTATCTGATATAAACTAATAGTTAAATGAGAAAAGATATATGTTCCATGAATGTATTATTTCAACATTACATACTTAGAGATATTCCAGTTTTAATACCTTTTAAGATATTTATAGAGATCTGTAATTTATTAAAACATTTTCTATGTCAAGGACAAGCCTCTAGATTTTATCTAAATTATAACTATTCCTAATTTTCTGCTTTAACACAACCCAAAGCTCTTATAGATTTCTGTTTCATGGAATTTAAGTGCTCAGTTGAAAAAAAAAACATTATAGGCACAACTAAGTTCTTATATGACCACTTCGTTTTACAGATAGTCCTTTATTTGTAGCCGTTCAAAGTTACAATGGAACTGAATAAAGTGGCTTACAACTCTTACAACATCTCCATGGTAATGTAATCAAAATTTGGGGGCTTGGCAATTGGAATGTATTTATGATCATTGCAAGGTCTCAGGATCATGTGATTGTTATTTGTGACCTTTCCACAATACTTCCTAAAGCAAGGTCACAGGAAAAAGCCAGATTTGTTTAAAGACCATATGATTCATTTTAATATTGTGGTGTTTTGCTTAACAACCGTAGCCAAAAAGGTCATAAAATGAAGCATGAGTTACTTAAACACCACCTCTTGCTTAGCAATGGAAATTCTGGTTCCAATTGTAGTTGCGATTTGAGGATTATTCCTAATAACATCTATTTGATATTGATAGTCTTTTATCTTATACAATACAATAGCAGAGTTGGAAGGGACCTTGGAGGTCTTCTAGTCCAACTCCCTGCCTAGGCAGGAACCTTATACCATTTTAGACAAATGGCTATCCAAAATCTTCTTAAAGACTTCCAGTGTTGGGGCATTCACAACTTCTGGAGGCAAGCTATTCCACTTACTAATTGTTCTAACTGTCAGGACATTTCTCCTCAATTCTAAGTTGCTTCTCTCCTTGATCAGTTTCCACCCATTGCTTCTTATTCTACTCTCAGGTGCCTTGTAGAATAGCTTGACTCCCTCTTCTTTGTGGCAACCCTTGAGATACTGCTATCAGGTCTCCCCTAGTCCTTCTTTTCATTAAACTAGACAGATCCAGTTCCTGCAACCGTTCTTCATATGTTTTAGTCTCCAGTCCCCTAATCATCTTTGTTGCTCTTCTCTGCACTCTAGTTTCTAGAGTCTCCATATCTTTTCTACATCGTGGTGACCAGAACTGAATGCAGTATTCCAAGTGTGGCCTTACCAAGGCATTATAAAGTGGTATTAACACTTCACGTGATCTTGATTCTATCCCTCTGTTTATGTAGCCTAGAACTGTGTTGGCTTTTTTGGCAGCTGCTGCACACTGCTGGCTCATATTTAAACGGTTGTCCACTAGGACCCCAAGGTCCCCTCTCACAGTTACTACTGTTGAGCAAGGTACCACCTATACTGTACCTGTGCATTTCATTTTTGTTGCCTAAATGTAGAACCTTACTCTTTTCACCATTGAATTTCATTTTATTAGATAGTGCCCAATGTTCAAGTTTGTCCAGATCCTTTTGTATCTTAAGCCTATCTTCTGGAGTGTTGGCTATTCCTGCCAGCTTGGTGTCATCTGCAAATTTGATGAGTTCCCTATTTATTCCCTCATCCAAATCATTGATGAAGAGTACTGGGCCTAAAACAGAGCCTTGGGGTGGTACACTGCATACTTCCCTCCATGTAGATGCAGTTCCATTGAGGACTACACGTTGAGTGCGGTTGGTCAGCCAGTTACGAATCCATCTGGTGGTGATGCTGTCTAAACCACATTCTTCTACATAGGTGCTATATCTGTTATGCTGGATCACAGCAAAAGCTTTGTGTTTATGGTTCCCAGGTCTCACCCTGCCAGATCCCATGGTTGTACAGACTGCTCTTCTCCTGCAGGATCTTTGCGGTAGAGGGGGATGATAGCCTGGCATATCCATAGAGTGGAATGGCCGAATTGGACACCTAATTTCTGCTTGGAGAGCACAGATTAGAGATTTAAGATAGGTAATCTGTCTATGTAGACTAGTAATTTGTTTACAAATTTGAAAAGAGTACTGCGAAAGACAGGTGGGTCATTTTGAAATAAAATAAAATCACAATCTCAAACACACTAATCCAGAATGTATTATTGCTATTTTGGTTTATAGATATATGATTCGTGCGCTGTTAGGCACGGAGGCCCCTACCTCAGTCTCTTTGCCTCTCTGACTCACCCCTTGTATCCAGCAAGATCTTGTCTTGTCCTATCTTTATTTTATTTTATTGTTTATTTTATTTTTATTGTTTTATTTCCATTATTAAAGGCATCAGGGTATTTGGGGAAGATATTTTTTATTCCCCTTGGAATAATCCCAGTTTAAAAATGGCAAGTAAGTTTTTCTGTTTTGAAAATTTTTAACTGATGAGTTATTGCCATGTTCAATTTGGACTGTCCGAAACTGTGCAATGACATTACAGTCAGTTTGAAAAAGCCTTTTGAATTCATAGTTCGCATGGGGTGTATCAACAAATTATTCTTTTATTATAGAAATTTAATGTTTTCCTAAAACATTAAACCGTTTAATGTTATTTCTTTTTTTCTGTTCCAAGATTGCATTTCTATTTTTTGTTATTGACTTCAGTATTTTGTTGCTTCCACCACTGTGTTTATTTTTTTATACTCTTTTGTAATCTTGATATTAAAAACAATACCATTGGAAGAAACACAATAGAAAAAAATCCCTAGATAGAGAATACACCTAAAAGAATCTAACTGGGGATGTCTGAATCCAGAAAGTACCTGAACATTTAATCTTAGTAACCACAGTTTCAGCTATAGGAATGATTTGTGGATTGGATAATTTTTGATCTGTTTAATCTTGAGAAGACAACATATGTTTATTCTTGTAGAAGGATACATCTAAGCAGCATGGAAATCTGGCATTGCCTCTGTCCCAAATTTGTGTGTGTGTGTGTGTGTGTGTGTGTGTGTGTGTGTGTGTACTTCCCATGTGTTTTTGTTTCCCAGTCTAACCTTTCACTCTTGAATTTCTCTATGGTCTCCCATCCAAGCCTTTCCTAAATTTTTAGATCAGCTAAAGTCAGCTATATGCTGCCACCTGCTGTATTAAATTTTATTTTTCATTTGTCTGAATTATTACCTACTTTGCAGAGAAAGTTTCTCATTTCCCAGCCCTCCACCCATCTTTATTTTTTACTTTATTTTCAAGTGGATTGGAAATGTCTTCAATTTCTATTAAAAAATAATCAAAGCTAGTTGAACAATCCTATCTAAACAGTGTACCTCAGTAGCTCTGTTTCAAGCTGAAAGGAAGTCTTCAACTGCATTCTAGACTCTGTGCTGCTTAACAAATTAATAATTTGGATGATTACAATGATTACAAAACTTCAATTGTGCACTTACAGATGAGATAAAGATGGGAAGGGCAGCAAACTCCTTAGAGACAGTCTTAAAATTCAGTGGGAACTTGACAAGCTTAACAAATGGGTCCAAACTAACCAGATGTACTCCAATTGGGACAAATGCAAAGTTCTAGATTTGGATTAGAAAAATCAAAGATATGAGTATGGGAGGAGGTGATATTGGACAGCACCACATGCAAGAAGGATGTTGCAATAGATCACAGGCTAAACACCATCCCATAGTGTGATGCATCTATGAAAAAAAGAAATATATTCAATGAAGTATACTGTCAGGATCAAGGGAAAACATTGTTCCTCTTTGTGGGTCAACAAACATCTAGATTATTGCATTCAGTTCTAGTTCATTTTAGAAAGTACAAGCAGCATCTGTAAATGAGCTCAAAACAAACAAGATCGTGATATTGACATCATAATTGAAAGCAAGACAAGAAGTAGCAGATTTGAAACTTATCAAGAGATGCAACTTAGAACTAAGAGAAATTTTGTAACAGTGAGAACAATTAATCAATAGAATGCCTTGCCTCCAGACGTTGTGGATTCTCCATCACAAGAGGTTTTTAAGAAGAGATTGGATAGCCATTCATCTGAAATGATATAAGGTCTCTTGCTTGAGCATGGGATGGAACTCCAAGGTCCCTTTCAATTCTTTTATTCTATTATTATTCTGTTATTAATAGTTATATATTAATTATATAGTTATATATATTAAGACCTATTTTCTAGGTGTGTCAAATCTTATGCATGTGCAAAAGCTCCAGTCATGATACAACAGCTGCTGCCTTGTTTGTTATGAACCACTAAGGCACTCTGGAAGGGACACTGAAAAACTGCAATTTCCTTCTAATGGGGAAAAAAAAAAAGAATGATGACAAGACGGGGGTGGGGAGAGGTAAGAAAACCCACTGAGAAATGGTTGGAGGAAGTAGATAGCCTGCAGAAGGCTGTGAGGAGGCTGATAGTTCCCTTCTGAAGGGCTGTTATATGGAAAGCAAAGCAGAATAATTGTTCAGAGTTGTTCCGGAAATGAGGACCAAAACAATGGTTTGCATTACAGGCAGCTGCAGTTTTTTTCTGAATGTGTAGTAATGTAACATAAAGAATTACTTTCTGTCCACTTTATTGGATAATTCTAACAATCAACTGGTAGGCTTCTTGCTTCAGTAAGCATCTTCCTCTCTCCCCTATTGCCAATCAGCTGGTCATAGACATTGTTTGGGCAACGGGGTTGTGAGTGGAATTGTTGAAGTTTGAAAGCATGCTAAACCCACTATCAAAACAAGATTGTCTAACAGCTGATTAGCAGCTGGGAGAACAACACGTAAAATGGGGGTTCCTGAAATTTGAGAGAGCACATCACTCATTTTACTGATGTCAGCTTCGCAAGGTAATCCAGGCAAGAAAAACTAGCTCTATTTTATTGTAAGTTTACGTTAACAGAATCCTGCAAGTCTAAAAGTACTGTATATTCCTCCCCTGTGCCTTTATAGCTCAAAAAACTAGAGAGGGTCCCTTCTGAGATGATTCCAAGGGAGGGATAAGGTCAAGGTAAAGATTCCCTTCACACATATGTGCTAATAGTTCCCAACTTTAGGGAACAGTGCTCACCTCCGTTTCAAAGTCAAAGAGCCAGCACTATCCAAAGATGTCTAGGAACACTGTAACCATCCCAGCAAGGGTGGTTCCTATTTTTCTACTTGCATTTTTACATATTTTTGAACTGCTAGGTTGGCAGAAGCTGGGACAAGTAACGGGAGCTTTCTCCATTACACGGCACTAAGGATTCAAACCATAGAACTGCCAATCTTTCTGATCAACAAGCTCATCGTCTTAGCCACTAAGCTACTGCGTCCCTAGAAGGAAGGGATAAGCTGCACCTTATCTAACCACTGCCCTTACTGCAGCTTTTCCCTTTTCTCCCAAGATAATTCATTCAGATGTTTGGCAGTTTGTAGAGAACTACTTATATGTCAGCCCCACAAGGTAGGCTTGATTAGAAAATCAATTCCACAAGGAATCCAAAAGTAATTTTATTGAGATTTATTACAATGACAAAATCTTACAAGTCTGTGTTGTATCTCCTCCTCCTCCTTATAGCTCAGTGAATACTGTATGTGTCTGACCCCTTTCTGAGTATTATCTGGCCAGCCTGGACTTTGAAAATGCTTCAGCCTTAGGCATGATTGCTTTTGGTGATAGGTGGCTATATAAATTAAATAAACAAATAAATAAATGATCTCTGTCAAGGTCGTCTCCCTTATTCACTACATCGAAAGTGTAGTTGCTGCTGCTTTGTTTTGATCTTTCTTACTAGAGGGAAAAGGGAGGAATAGAGGCAGGATTCCAAGGGAGGGAAGTGCGACTGCATCTGGTGTTGCTGCCTGAAGTGGCCAATAGTTGCTGGGTATTCCCACCAATCCATTCTACCCCCCCTCCTGCCGTCAAACTATAGTATAAACAGAATACAGTGAAGCGTGTCAAAATACACTCACCTTGAAACTAACACTGGTTACTTGCTAGCTGAAGGAGGAAATCATTCCTTAAAAATTGTGTAGCCATCTTGTAAAACCATTCCTTCATGGGCTAGAAATCAGATGAAGGTAATGTCATGAGGACAGAGAGCAGCTAGGAAAGAAACCACGAGGATGCCTACCTATGCAAATAATGTGATTTCATATTTGCATGCAAATACTTCTTAGAGGCAACATTTGCCTGACTTCAGCATCGCATTGCAAGAGGTATCATTTGCACACACAGACACACATTTTACACAGGTCACCATTCCTGAGGATGTCAATGATGGGGGATGTGGTAGGGGGAGAAAAGACTACTCTGCTCAGGTTATCATGTTTGTCCCATGCCCAGCTTAGGTGACCTTATCCAAACAGGAGCAAACAAGTTGAAATGCTGCCTGCACACTTAGCGGGATGACTAACCGCGAGTGGCGTCAGGTGAAGTGGGAGAGAGAAGGCTTAGAAACAGGTCCCTGGGCTGTAAAGCAAGGCGGCTTGCTTACTCCGGCGTCCGATCTTGCAGGTTTGGAAGGCGGGCCAGGCTTTTCTTCCATTTCCTCCAAAGATGCGAGCTTGGCAAAGCGGGATTCCTGGCACCAGAGGCAGGGGAAAGTCCCAGTAGCACGGCGCGCAGAGGGGGTGGGGCAGGCGCGAGCGAACACCCGGCCGCTGGACGCTGTTCCCCTTTTGGCCTCCCCCCCTTCGCCAACATAAACCGGGGAAAGACGCAGCACGTGGGAAAGCTATAAGGCGAGGGGAGGGGGGGCTTTTCTACTGGCTGGTTGGAGCTCCCGGTGGTTGTTGTCTCTATCGTTGTTGGCGCCGCCGCCGCTGAGGCGAGCTTGGCGTTAAACGCGGCTTCTGTTGCCTCTGCCAGCGCCGCCTCTTTCGCTGGACTCCGCCAGGAATCCCGCAGGCAGGAAGCGAGGAGAGTGCCGCTGAGGCGCGGGGAGGGGAGAGCCGAGCGCCAGGGGAAGCCCGGCAACGGGCAAGCCGAGCCAGGAAGAGGAAGGTGACAGCGAAAGCGGGAATTTCCTTTTTTCTCCCTAGACTGCCAAGCGGTTGCAGCGGCAGTAGCAGCGGGTCCTCCAGGTGTGTTCTCCACAGCGATGTTTCGCCGGCAGCAGCACCAGCATCCGGGTGAGTCCAGCATGCGCTGAGTGCCGAAAGCGGGCTGGACTTGTGACAGGCAGCAGTACCCACTTGGGCTCCCGCTCCTACGAGGATGCCCCGCACTGCCCGGGCGTGAGGAGGGCTTTCCCCCGGGAGCTACCCCCCCCCAAAAAAAGAGGCGGCCGAGCTTTTGGCTTCCTCCTTGCCCGAAACTGCCCGCGCCGCTGGCCCCGCAGCAGGAGGCACCATGATTTCCTAACGGGCTTGCTCGACTCGCGCTTCGCTTCGCGCTTCCACGGTCTCCCCTCCCCCTCCCCGCTCTCCATGGAATTACCCTGCTGGAAGGGGCGCTGCTGAAAAACTCGTGTTGCTCGGGACAGGCCCCCGCCCCCTCGAAAGACATCCTGGACACAGTTTGTTCCATCCTGGACGCAGTTTGGAGAAGAGGCATTCAAGTTACGGGGAAAAAACAACCACCCTCCAACAACCAAGGTGGGGTGAGTAGCCTGGCTCGTTGGGGACTAATCTGGAAATAAGTTGGGGCGGCTGGGGTCAAGTGGGGAAAGAAAGCGGAGGAGCGACCAAGTTTCTTTGGATCGGCTGCAATGAACGAGGTTGCTTTATGACAGTTACTTGTAAATCCCCGGCCGTCTCGTTGCTTCTCAAGGAACCAGGAATTTGACATTGCCCGAAGTTTGTAACGTTTCCAGCTTTGCACCTTCTGTTTTTGGGTACCGTGTCTAGAGGATAATAGACTCTCTCTCTCTCTCTCTCTCTCTCCTCTCCCTCTCTCTCTCTCTCTCTCTCTCTCTCTCTCCTGTTCTTAGTGGTTTTTTTTTTGTGTGTGTGTGTGTGTGTGTGCGTGCGTGCGCGCGCGCGCGTAAGGTGCCCGTTTTTGCGCGCGGGAGTGCACCTTCCTGATTTGCATTCCAAAGTGGAAAATCGGATCATATAAATGCATCGACGGGATGTTGTAATGGGGGGGGGGGTTATGATCTATTGACTTTTGCGAGCAAACCGACTTTCCCCCCTCTTTTGCCCGGTTTGCCTTAACGATCGGGAATGCTCTTCTCCGGCTTTAAGCGGTCTTCCGTAGGTTTTCAGTCTCGGTTAAAGTGGAGGCAGCGTGCCTAGTAGAATTCAAGTAAGAAAAGGAGGTCACTGCGAGTAAATCAAGGTTGTCTTAGGACAAATCCAAGTGCCCAGTGAAAAATCATAGTGAATGAGATTCTGCTACTTGTGTCTTTTTCCTCAGATAAACTTGGATGGATGGATCCATACTGTTCAACAGGTGGGGGATTTAATGTATGAACAGAAAGACTGGACTTCCAATCATTTGAAGCTTGTCCTAGTTTCAAACAGTACATAGAAGGGATAAAGAATAACACAACCTGCATTTCTTTTTAACCATTGGTCAGAGATGACACTTTCTTGTAGGATGTTGCTGTGCAATAGTAAATTCCCAGCTGAATCACTTTAAATGTCCTGAAAGGGTGGCATGAACTTTGGGGGAATCTGACATGCCATTTTGATTGAACGGATGGAAAATTTAAATAGGGTGGGTGGGTGGGTTGATAAGTATATACATCGATGTGAGCATTTCTCTTGCTTTCAGCAAAATGTTATGCAGCAATCCCTCTGGGAAAATAATAGCCTTTCAGTCACAAAATCTCTCAGCCATGAATTATACAACTCTGGATTTCTGGGTAGTCTTTTCAATAACTCACTTAATTTTGTGATGTCTTTCTGAGACTGTATTTGATTTTAACAGATCCAATGTGAAGTTTTTAACATCAGGGAAATCTGTCAGAATAACATGGTAATGGGGGGAAAGATATATTGGTGAAAGCATCTTACAAGCTCAGACTGCAGATAGAAACTTACTTAAATGGATTCAGTTTATGCTGCCATGTTTGGATTTTGTTTATATTTTGGTAGCATTCTAGAATCTAGAAATAAATATGCCAATGGCTTAGAAGGAATAAGTTTTAAGTTTGACAAGAAACTTAAAAACATCTATTGAATTGTACTAAAATGTTCCCATGAATTTCCCTACTCTGTAAAATCATTAGGTGTAGAAATCTTGTGGCATACTTCCTGTTGCCAAAGAGTCTTGGCAATAAGATACATTTAAACATTGGGTTTTTTTTGCGATTCCTAGCGATAAATATTAAGTTCTAGGACTTGGACTAGTATCTGTGAACAAAAATTCTTTGCTATATTTCACATCTTTTCGTTCTGATAGAATTTTGATGCAAATAAAGGCATACTGATGACAACTGAAGTGCCTTTTTGGCTGTGACCTCAAGCTATAACAGTGTGTGAATGATCTCATTTACTTTTATGCAGGATTAGCATAATTTAAGTCACTTTATAAATGACCTCCTACAGGTTCAGTTCTTTGAAAGTAGCTTGCTGCTGGAAGGAGCAGAAGTAGTAACTGAAAGATATTACAACTTTGGTAAATTTTTAAACAAATATTGCAGTCAATCTACCAATTCTGATATAAAACCCAGTGGATTACATGGATCTTATTCTTGAGCATGCAAAGAATTGCATATTTAGGATAGTATTTAAATGCTATCCTTCCACCAATGGGATGGAAATTACCGCTGGATCAAATAGCCTTTCCTCCTTGTAGTTTCCTGCCTCGTTAGATTAACTGGAGGATTCTGAATCCCATGGGGCAGATTTGAGGGAGGAAGCCTGCAAGAGGGTGTAATTTACACTATTGTGCAAGTGAAAGCTAGACACTACCATTAGAATTCCCTCTTAGACATTATAAATTTAGATTGCTTCAGGGATAATTTACTTTTGCTTTATAGTTTCTAAATGAATGCATTTGGGAGCTTTGTGTATAGTTCATATCTATTGATTTTTGTACAAGATTTCAGTTTCAATGGGAATATGATATTTAATAATTTTCTTATTGAGCACAATGATCTTTTGCCCTGGAATGCATCTACAGTTTCTTTTCCTCAACGTTCCATGATCTTTATCCAAAGTCTCAGAGTCTCAAGGGTACCGCTGAGGTCAAAACGGCAATGGAGCATTCACAGTTTTGTTGCCTAAGTTTTTAAAGCTGACAGTAAATCTTAGGATTCCTGTGATTTGAGAATGATTTAATATTTCAAAGACTTTTTTCTTTTGGGGAGAAACACCTATATAATATATTAATGATATAAGATCTTGAATTGAATTTGCTTTAAAGGTATCAAACTCAGTTATAATTGAAAGGTTAACCAAGACCCAATTTGCATTTTTTTTTCCTAAGAAGGTAAATTAAGATTTTTTTTAACATATATATTTGACTTCTATGCATGTTCACTCATGAATTTTAATGATTTACTGCAACCTGGAAGATCTGGAAAGAAGAAGAGATCAAGCTCATTTTATAATATGGAAGCTAAATTGCTATCTAAACTAAGGACTTAACTTATGGACCGGGTAGACTGGGAGCGTGAGTTAAGTTTTAGAACAACCAGTCTAAAACAAATCATGCTGCAAACTTAGATAAGAACAAGAAAACTAGCTTAAAATGTATTAAATACAATGAGATATTACACAGATTTGGAAATTTCTGAGTGAAGAGCCATAGTAGACTGATGCTGAATGTCATGGGCCAAAAGCCTCACCTTTAGAACTAGTGATAAGGGGCAGTATTAAGATTAAATGTAATTTTATTTCACTAATTTTAAAATTAATATTAAATATTACTTTATATAGTTAACACTTTCTCCTCTGGTGCCGTAAAAACGCAATTTGATAAAAGTTAAAAATTTTGGAGTGTTTTGGGTAGTTCTATTTAAGTCTTCGTGTGTTTCTGAGGATTTGGGTTATATACCTCTGAAGAAAATGTTGAAGTTTCTTGCAACAACAAAAATTGATGAAGTTGAGACTCACATTTATACAACCTAAAGAACTGTAATATTTGGAGTCTTCACTGGCTGTGAGTTCATTTCATTACTTCCTCTCTGTCTATTCCATTCATCTGGACAGGCAAAGGCAGTAGCATTTGGTTGACTCTATCTGAATTATATTGGGATTATATGATATAAAGATAATCAAGAGATGCACTGTGGCCTAGAGTGAAGACACTTGCCTCTCACTTGGAAAGTTGAGAGTTCAATCATAGGCAGCAATAGATGTTTCTCTGCCAGGGTGCAAAGAGACAGAAATATCTGCTGTAAACTCTGTGTAGGCATCAGGAAGGGCAGCAACTCCACTTATCATATTTTCAGAGTATAAGACGCACTGGAGTATAAGACGCATCAAGATTTTGAAGAGGCAAATTAAAGAAAAGTTTTTGCACTCTGCAGACCTCCCAAAAACAGGCCTATTTTTAAAAGGGGGGCATGAATAGCCTTTAGGAGACTTGTAGAGTGCTCCTGGGGGGGACAGCCCCCTCCCCCAAAATGAGCAAAAAATGGTCCATTTTTGTCAAAAAAAGGTCATGCAAAGTCTTTAGGAGGCTTATAGAGTGTTCCTGCGGGCTAGGGTGGCAAAATTGAGCAAAAAAAAAAAGGCCCATTGTTCGCACATTTCTGCCCTTCCCAGCCCCCTGGAGCACTCTGGAAGCCTCCTAAAGGCTATGCATGGCCATTTTGGTGAAGGGGCGGGATTTCGGGAGGCCAAAAATGCTGTATTCAGTGTATAAGACGCACCCAGATTTTCAGCCTCTTTTTTGAGGGAAAAAGGTGCGTCTTATACTCAGAACTCCATCCTCATAAAAGGGATAACAGGGTCTTAAAAAAAGATATAAAGGTAATCAATATATGCTTTTCAATATCAATGTAAGCTTCGTAAATGTAATTAGTAATGAAAATATCAATGTTTAGTACAGCTGTTTATGTTGACCATTAGAAAGCATCATGTAGTAATAAAAAAAATACTTTTTTCAGGCCATGTAGGTAAGGTACCAGAGTAGGGTTTAGCTCATAGAATAAAAGTATAATAAAGGCCTTTTTTAATTAGAAATACCTATCTCCATTGGCTGTACTCCTCTCTGCCCCTGAATGTCTGCATCCTTTGAAGCAGTCAACATCATGTGGTAAGTAAGATTGCATGATAAATGACTACCTGTTAGGAGCATTAGCCAGGTTCTATTTTTTTCCTGCCACATTGTCAGGTTTTGAGACTGCCATGTGAAATCAACTTGCTACTAGTTTTTGTATGCTTCGGCAGCTGATAACAAAAAGCTGTAAAATGAGAAAAACTCATCAGGGCCTAGTTTAAAATGAAAAACATTTAATGAGGCATTCTTCAAAATAACTGACAAGCTATCTTCTTTCCCCAGAAAACTATGACAACATGTTGCTTTAGACAATTTTAATTTATGCTTAAATCAGTATATATTTTAGACTCATAGAACCAGTAAATCATAACCTTAGAAGTACAAAATGATAGGCCAATAATACATCCTTATTTGTTATTTGATTTGGAAATATCATGCCAGAATATCTTGCAGAATGTAAATCCTTTTAGTATTAAAAAGTGTTGATGTGCATAATTTAACCTCATTAAAACTTGCTGATCCAGAATATCTAATTATAACATTATGGCCTGAATTATTTGAACTAAATTCTCTTTTGGTTTGAGTAAATGCTATTTTATTGAAGCTGGTAGGTTTCATTCACACTCACATACATACTGTATATTCTATTCATTTTTCAAGATGCACTGAATAAGAAAGACTTTTTATGATTGAGCAAGAACTGCAATCTTGCATGGTAGATAGCTATATTTAAAATCATTTTTGTTTAAATGATTCTTTAAGTTTCAAAAAAGGAATGAATGTGCTTCTTTTTTAAAAAGTCTGCATTTGTACATATACTTCAGGAAGAAACTTATTGCTAACCAGTGTCTTGAAGAAATGTGTAATATATAAATAATTTATTTATTTATTTATTTTCAATATTTCTAGACCGCCCCCTCTCCCCAAAGGGACTCGGGGCGGTGTACAGGTGTGTCATTAAAACGAATACAAAAGACGAATAACCCATACCCTTAAAAACGAATTAAACCTCATACAACTGTACAAAAAGTAAAAATCAAAAATTAAATTAAAAACAACTAAAAGTATACCCCTAGAAAATTTTAAAAAATGCAGGCTTGAGGAACTAAAATTGGGAATTAGGAATTAGGCCAGGCCAGCTAGATTGAACAGGTGGGTCTTTAGTTTCTTACGGAAGGAGCGGAGGTCGGTGATAGTCCTGATATCTGGGGGGAGGTCATTCCAAAGGGTCGGGCCCATCACAGACAAGGCCCTACTCCTGGGCGTCGCCCGCTGGCATTGCCTAGTGGACGGCACCCGGAGGAGTCCCTCTCTGTGAGAGCGAATCGGCCGAAGGGATGTATGGGGCAGGATACGATCCCGCAAATAACTAGGTCCTATGCCATGGAGCGCTTTAAAGATGATGACCAACACCTTGAAACGCACCCGAAAAGCCACAGGTAGCCAGTGCAGCCCGCGCAGCAACGGTATTATGTGGGAGTATCTAGTAGCTCCCACAATTGTCCGCGCGGCCGCATTCTGAACCAACTGCAGCCTTCGGGTGCATCTCAAGGGGAGCCCCATGTAGAGAGCTAATAAATAAATAAAACTTAATAGTGGCATGCTGCATAAAATGTTCCTAAAACATTTTAGTTTTTAAATTTTTAATGTTATTGGGGTTTTAACTTTTTCTAAGCACTGTAATTTATTTATTTATTTTTACCTCCTCTATATGATACTGTTTTGATTGTTGCTTTTGTACGTCGCCCCGAGTCCCTGTGGGGAGAGGGGGCGACTAATAAGTTCAAATAAATAAATAAATAAATAAGAAAAGAAAAGAAAGTTAGCAGGAAAAAAATACTATTTTATCAGTGGTGAGTTTGTATGTGCAGAATACACATACACTTCCCATTGCTGCCACTACTGGTTTGGCCGAACCGGGAGCAACATACCTCTGTATTGTATTCTGTTAAGTGATATGAATGTCTAAGTGGAAACAAAATGAGAGAATTCTGAAAACAATGTTTGGGTTATTTGGATATCTGAAAATGAACGAGGATGGTGAATGTTGGGAAAATACTGTATATTTTTGTTTCAAATACCTGATTTGAACCATGTATTCAAATGTATATGAAAGCTAGTTTGGTTTTTAGCAGTGGTTACAGGTGCTGGGCTATAGGACTTCAAGTTCTACTCCTGCTTTGAGGCATGAAACCAACTGGGTGACTTTCAGCCGTCTCAGCTGTAGAAGGTGCTGATGTCCATGTATTGAGGCATCATTTTTGTGGTTTGAAGACTGTATTGGCAACAAAGAAACATTGGATTAGCAAAAAAAAAAAAAAGTATAAGTTGTTCCCCTGCTTCATTTTGATTTCTTAGGCTGTATAATTCAACTAAATGTTCATCCATAAAACTTTGTTATTCCAGTCTCCAAACCCAGATGCTTGGTTGTTCTGCGAATTTTAAATTGAACTGAACAATAAAACTCCTCCTCCTCCTCTTTCTCCTCCTCCTCTTCTAATAGACAGTAATTTGGAATGCCTCTTTATTCCCCCTAAAGTGACCTCATCCCCTTCAGCCAATGGTTCCACCACAATATTGTAAGTGCTGTCTTTGCTTTATTCTTTCCGACTTTGAAATCAGTGAGTTCCTTGTTTTTTTGTGTTTGCATGTATGTATCCTGAGTAGCAAACTGTATGAACTTCTGACTGAAATGTCCAATTCCAGTTTAATTCATTTATGCCTGATGTCAACCTGTAGTCTATTTCATTTCATCTTTCACTGTGTTGAGCATTCCCATGTTCATGCTTCTTACATTGTGTTCCATTGTAATTTGTTTTTCATAACTTCAGATTTTCTTTTTCTATATGGCAGCATCAGACATCCCAAAGGTTTTATTTACCTCATCATAAATACCATTTGTACTCTGAAAGATCTTCAGCTGCTCCCCAGTAGCATGTTGAATGCTATTTGATCTGAGAGGCCCATCATCTGATACTTTATCTTGTATACCCATGTGGTTTTTCTGGTGAAATAGAGGAGTGTTCCCATTGCCTTTTCCTACAAGGTATTAAAGCTTTTAGGCAAGGGAAAATAGAAACATTGTTAATTTTGTAGAAAAGGAATGTTAGATATTGCAAGATGAGTAAATGAAGCAAAAGAGAGCCCAGTTGGTGTACTGCTTAAGGCATCAAGCTAGAAAATGGGAAACCATGAGATCTAGTCTTACCTTAAGTACAAAACCAGATGATTTTGAGTTAATCACTCTTTTCTAGCCTAAGAAAGTTGTTGTTATTCAATCTCTAAGTTGTGCCTGACTCTTTGTGACCCCATGGACCATAGCAGGCCAGCCTCCTCTGTCTCCTGGAGTTTGCTCACATTCATTTTCATTACATCAGTGACACTATAACCATCTCATTCACTGCTGTTTCCTTCTCCTTTTGCCTTCCATCTTTCCCATTGAGTCTTGTCTTCTCATTAGGTGGCCAAAGTATGTGAGCTTCAGCTGCATCCCCTAAATACAAGACAAGAGCAAACCTTTTCTGTAAATCTTGACAAAACAATTTCAGGGACTAATCCAAGCAATTGTCAGGAGTCCAAAAGCAACAAAACACATATACACATGAAAAAGCAAAAGTTCCCCTGAAATGTTTAAAAGTCAAATGTATAGAACTATTGTTTCCTTGAAAAACTTGGTGACATATATTAAAGAATAGTTTAATTCATATTTTTCAAAGTTTTATTGTGTCCAATATTTTGATAAATTCACCTCTATCCTTAAATACAATTCTTTCTGCATTCCTTTTTAATTTTTTCAGGCTTACTTCCATTATAGAGAATTTTTATGATTCTTTGAAGCTAGAAGAAAACTTTGCGTTATTTGATGCTTTGTTGCTGTTCCTTTATCCCTGGATCATTGACACTTTCTTCTCAATTTAGTCACAAACAGTGTGATGTTACTGGAATGTAGACATTTGCAAAACAGTAGGTTTCACAACTAGGACTGGGAAAAATATTAGCTATTGACCGCTGAGAGCTCTACATATTTCATATGTACCAATATTAAACAATATATACAATACCAGCCTGGAACATGATACGTTCCTTTAAAGTTTTTTTTCAGATATAATTCTGTAAAAGATATTTATTTACAGTTAAATCATATAAATATCTACTCAAAGACAAATCTTACTGGATTCAGTTGGTTTGTCCCCGCTCAAAAATATGAATATGTAACATTTCATATATAAAAGGTAGGTCACGACAAGAATAAATTCATATATGATTGAATAACAATAAAAGGTTTAGAAAATTGTTGAGCATGAAAAAATCTTTTTACAGTGAATAAAACTCAAGACATATTAAAAAATGTTTCTCCATTTGTTAAATATAAAACATATTTTAGAAACTAGATAATTGCCCTTAATGATGAAATAGAATGTGGGTTAGATATGCTTAGTAAACTCTTTTGTATCGAAGAAAGAGTAATCCTTTGTCACGCATTGAGGCAGATATAAATGTATTTTAAATAAATTACTGTCTGCAAATAATTTAATGAGGAGTGCGTAGCAACAATCACACAATTAAGGTCCAATTCACAGTGTAAATAGCATGAGACCTGTTTTTTTCACATTTTTTCCCCACAGAATCCTGTCACTGAATTTCATTCAAGTAAGAATAAATCCTGTGACATTCAAGATGTAATTCTATATCCAGCCTTTTTGAAATGAGATGTTGAATTCTGTGAGATTTAATACAGGTAATTAATTAGATTCATATTTTCTATTTAGTCATGTTTGCTTTTTGAGTTTACTTTTATTCATTTATTCAATTTTTATGACTCGTTTATGACTTTTATGCCCGTCTCAAACAAGTGATACTAACAGAAGAGAATATTTGTACCTTAGGATTGAACTGTGAGGTTCTTGGTGCTCTCTAGCTTGGTAGATTTCTTGCAGATTTTTTATTACCAAAGTAAGTAACATCATCAGGGGCAGAAAGGAATGGGGTTTGCTCTTTATTTTTATATATTAATGGCTTTCCATCCAGTAATGTTGATGGGAGTGTTCTTGGTGACTCTTTGATTAGGCTGTTGTTTACTGTTAGCTTGTTTATTTGTTCTGGTAGTTCCTTGATTGGAGTATTTCAATCAGACTAGAACTGGAAGGGACTTATTTCAGACAAGTGGCTGTCCAGTCTCTTCTTAAAAACCTCCAGTGATGAAACATCCATAACTTCTGATGGCAAACTGTTCCACTGGTTAATTGTCCTCACAAGTTTCTTCTTAATTCCAGGTTGCTTCTCTCCTTGATTAGTTTCCATACATTGTTTCTTGTCTTGCTTTCTGGTGCTTTGGAAAATAAATTGACCTCCTTTTCTTTGTGGCAGCCCCTCAAATACTGCTCATACCCAGTTCCTGCAATTGTTCTTCGTATGCTTTTGTCTACAGGCCCTTTAAATCTTAATTGTTCTTCTCAGCACTTTTTTCAAAGTCTCAGCATCTTTTTTGTAATGTGGTGACCAACATTGGATATTGTATTTCAGGTATGGTCTTACTAAAGTTTTATAAAGCGGTACTAATTCTTCATGTGATTTTGATTCTATGTCTCTGTTTATGCAACGAAGTATTGCATTATCTTTTTTGGTTGCTCCCTCACACCACTGGTTCATTATTGTTCATCTGATTGCTGGTATACTATTAATTTTGGTGGTAATCTCTGCTCATATGGTTGATTGCTGATGAAGAGGAGTCTTGGTTTTCTTGTTTCCTTTGGAGATTTTAATTTGTCTCTTTTGAATGGTATGTGGATGTTGTTTATCTCTATATGCCTGTTGATGGCCAATTTGTCTGACTGCCAGGTCTGCAGAAATTTTCTGATGTTCTTTGACTTGGCTTGATCTAGGATGCTCATAGTTTCCCAATTGAAATTATACTTGAATCCATGTATTTTGAAATTAAGGAGTTTTCATCATGTCTTCTGACCAGGGACGTGCGGTCAGGGGAGGCAGGGGAGGCAGAGCCTCATCGCTCTCATCATGAAAAGAAAAAAAAGGGGAAAGGCACTGAGGAGCCTTGGGGAATGGGACCACGTGTGCAGGAGGGAGGTGCAGGAGGCTCCTCTAGCCTCAGCTTCCCTCCTGCACACATGGTCCCATTCCCCGCCTTCTGTCGGGTTCTGACGCCGGAGCTCATGGTTCCAGGGCGAATGCCCATGTGCGAGCGGCTCCCTTCCTCGCACTGAGCAATGGTGGGTTTATGGGAAGTTGCTCGCGAAAGCGGAAAGTGCAACGGACTTTTCGGACCGGCAGCTACCGTTTCCCTGCCAGCTCGCTCATGAAAGGACCCTGGAAACCGAGTCGTGGCTGGCGTCTTGTTAAGAATTGCGCTGCTGAAAGAGACAGAGAAAAAGCAGATGTATTTTTTTTTACAATTATTATTTTGTGATACGATATTGAACGTAGTGCTTAGAAGACCATGACTGATTCCAAGAATTAATAATAATTAATAATTTATTAAATTTCTAGACCGCCCCCTCTCCCCGGAAGGACTCGGGGCGGTGTACAGGAATAAATTTAAAAACATACAAACAATCATATACATAGGTAAAAATCAAATTAAACAACCCCTGTACGAATTTATAAAAATTAAAAACATTAAAAACAGACCCTAAAACCAATCCTAAAAATTTAGAAAATAAAACTGAGGTGGGAAGATGGAATTAGGCCAAGCCGGCTAGCTGGAATAGGTGGGTTTTAAGTTTCTGACGGAACGAGCGGAGATCCGTAGTCATTCTAAGTGGGGTCAGATTTGATTAATCTTCGGTTAAGATGGGGACCCAGGAAATACTAGGCGGGGAATGGGACCACGTGTGCAGGAGGGAGGCTGAGGCAGCCTCAGCCTCCTGCACACGTGGTCCCATTCTCCGCCTTCCTGATGATGTCACCAGCCTCACCAGCCATAAACCTCACCACACATCACTGCTTCTGACTGCTAGTTGGTTTTCATGGATATAGTCTGCTAGTCTTCTGCTTGTTTGTCCTATGTACAGTCCTTGCACTGTATGTTGTAGAAGACTCCTGTTTTTTTCTTCTGGGTCTCAAACAAATTTGTATCATGGATCTTCCCCCAGAACCCTCCGGGATGTGAGTTCAGAAGATGAGGAGTGGGATGAATTGAGAGAAGGGAACATGGAGCTAAGTGTGGACTCAGATCAGGGATTAGTGAGGGATGAGAAGGAGGTGGAGTTCATACCTCCTTCCAATCCAAGGATGCACAGGGCAGATAAGAGAGAGGCACAATGCCAATTGGCTCTATTATCTATGAGGAAACAACTTCACCTACTGTGAAGCACCACACGGCATCACCTATTTAATCACGCACTGAGGAATTGAGCATCACTGGAACATGTCTAGTTGCCTGCTGTGTGTTTTCATGTATCTCATGACTTCATTCTCTGACTTTTGGATTACTTTCTTTGACTTCATTTGTGCCTTTTGGACTGGACTTGCTTAGTTCCTCTTGTCATGCCAGGTTTTGGGAACTCAACCTGTTCGACGTGTATGTCACTTGAGGACCTGTTTGGTGGAGTGTGTCTTGAATAAAGAACCTAGAAATTTTTGTAGTGTGTGTGGGCGCGTGTGCACGCGCGCGCAGGGTAGCACAGGGTAGCTGCTAGGGTCAAACAATGCTGGGTGGCAAACAATCATAAAGTCAGTTTAAATAAATTAAAACACAATACAAAAAATAAACATACACAGCAACTGAGAAATACTATAAGCCATAGATTTTAACACAACCAGGAAATGGGGCCCTTCACACAGTCAAGAAACTGGGCACATGACCAGTTGTTCCAAACAATTAACCCTTGGAGCTAACTCTTCTCAAGTCCCGACAATGCCAATAAGAAAGAAGATTTTAATTCAGACTAAGACACCTGTGCTGAAGCATTGTTGAATGAGAAAACAAGATTTAAGCAGAATGTTGTACATTATACTAAACTAAATATATAGCTGCTTTCTCTTTAAGTATCATAAAGAAAGACCTTAAAAAACTCCTTGTACTTTGATGTCCAGATTTCACCAAGGTTTTCATACCTGTCTTTAAATATTTTTCTATCATCTATGTTTATATAAAGATATTTTTCAGGAAGAATGTTTTAATCTTATTTTCAATAAGATTTTACTGATCAAACTGCGAATGAAATTAATTCAGAACTCAAATATTTCAGAAGTTATTGGAGAGGGATGGAAATTTAGCATTTCTGGTTCAATCTCCATCATTTCTTGCATTTGTCTTTGGTAATAAGCTGTTCCTTCCATGTTCAATACATGATGCTCTTTATTTTCAGGATTTTATAAAGATCTATATGTACACTGGTCTTTTCCTCTGAATATAAAATAATGGATTGTACCCAATTGCATTTGTCCAACAGAGATCTGTCTTCCAATTGTGTAATGGATTCATCTTCTCCTATATGATCCTTGTGTCTTCCAAGTTTGGAAAACTGTCCTGAGTAAATTTGAAAGTGCAAAAAAAGATTGAGTAGGACTGCGAAATTCTTATTATGCAAATTAACCACTGGATGGAATTACTGCACTATCTGAAGACAGTGCAGCCTCCTCGATTCAAAATTACATCTGGTTAGATGTCATTCTTGGGTGGAAGCTGGCTCTGAGCTTAGAGAAGTCCTGTACATATTTGTACAAATTGTATTAAGGCTATTTTAAAGTTTCAACTCCCTGCAGCATTGACTGGTGTTAGTTCTGTACAATACTTCTCAGTTCAATGAGAACACTTTCAGTTATACTGTAACCTCTTTTCTGAAGTTAAAAATACAGTTGGCATACTGTTAACTCATTATTTGATACCAAAGATACTGCATTATGGACAAGAAAGTCTCAGTTTATTTATTTCTGTTTTAAAACATTTTGCCTTTATTTTATTATGCCTGTCAATCAGTGGTGGGATTCAAATTTTGTTACTACCAATTCTGTGGGCATGGCTTGGTGGGCATGGCAGGGGAAGGATACTGCAAAATCCACATTTCCTCCTGATCAGCTGGGACTTGGGAGCCAGAGAATAGATGAGTGCGGGGCCAGAGAATGAGTCAAAGGTGGTATTTACTGGTTCTCCGAATGACTCAAAATTTCCGCTACAGGTTCTCCAGAACTGGTCAGAACCTGCTGAATACCACCTCCACTATAAATTAACAATCAACGGATGTGACAAATCTCGTAATGATTTTAAATATTTATTACAGTATTTCTGCTTGCCCTTTAGCCATAATTCTCAAGATAGAGATATATATGTCATAAAATCATAAACGATAAAAAACACAAGATTAAACAGCCAACAAAATAAAATTACCTTTTAATACAGTAGTTCTTTGTTAACAATCACTCTTTCAGTAACAGTTCAAAGTTACAGTGGCACTGAACAAATTTATGTTATGTCTGGTGCTCAAAGTTCTAGGTATCTTAGCAGCCCCATGCTCATGTGATCACAATCCAGGTGCTTGGCAATCAGCTTACACTTACAACAACTAGTGTTTCCTGGTTCGGGTGGTTACCATTTGTGATTTTCCCACTGGCTTCCCATAAACAAAGTCAACAGGGAAACTGGCAAGGAAGGCTGTAAGATGCTTCTATAAGTAACTCACAATCCTGTCACTTTTTCTCTGTAGCAATCTGGCTATGGAGTACGAGATTTAGGGGATTTCATATTTTGTAGCATGTCCATGTGAAGCAACCCACCCATTGCAGTTATCTGTGCACCATTCCCTACCTGGCAGCAGGCACCTGTGGCTCACCACTGCACTTGCACCATGGTGGCTGTGTGCATGACCTCCTTCACCTGGCAGCAGCCACCCCCAGTGCAGCTACACTCATTTTGCAGTAACACTGTAGGCACTCTCCCTCACCTGGCAAGCCATGCCCATCTCAACAGTCCTTACATCATGCCACATCTACTTGACTGTTGGGATTGCTGTCAATAAGTGGTATGTTCACATAAGTGCACCTCGAGGGAACCCTCTGTTAAAGTTTTGTTGTGTGCAGATGATACAATGGTCATTGGTCTCATTCAAGACAGTGATGAATCTGCATATAGACAAGAGGTTGAACAACTTGCCCTGTGGCCTTGTGACTAAATGAACTGTTGTAGGTCAAGAACTACCTGTAGTTTGTCCATTTGCTCAGCCAAAATCAACAAATCTAATAATTTGATGGTATGCTGGGTACTTTTTTGTTTTTGATACTGCCATATATGCAGTATTCAAATGTATTGAAAGACCAATGCATTTCTTAAAGGTATTTAGTGGATTTGTCACATCAGATGTTAATTGATAGGCATGATCAAAGGGGGGCATAATGTTTCTAACAGAAACCAGTTTCTATATAAGTTGCAAGACCCAGATGTTCACTACAAATTGACTTTTCAAAGGGTTAGTGAACATTTGGCTGCTTTATCTTGGTTCTTTAAGGATCTTGGCATTCAAATTCAGTAGCAAAGGCTAGGAAATAGAATAATTGATCATTACAAGATTTTGGTCAGTGTAAAAGCAAGTCTTGGTACCACCGGCTGTGTACGTTACATCATCCCAGTAAGGTTTTTCATACATTTCCTTTTGTTAGATATTAAAAATAACAGAAAGCTTCCAAAGTAATTTGCCCAATTATGTTGCATGATGCTCTACATGCTGTTAACAAGAAATAGTTTTATGCATAATCTAAACCAGAACATACTTGTACTTTATTTTGAGTTCAAAATAATAAATCCCTTTACTTGCCTCTTCTAATTCTTCTTTTTAAAACAAAAGAAATGTTTTTTTTAAACTACAAAAATGTCATTTTAATTAGAATGCATTTCTTCAAAACATTTTGTAAATTATTTTGTAGCAGATAAAAAGATAAATAATTGCAACTTTGAGAGCTGTATTATCTTTCTATGTGCTGACCTGCTAGTTACCATTTTGAGTGGGAGCAATGATACTAATTTTCTATTAATATGTTCAAATATTCCAGCATAAATATATGGTTAAACGCATAGATAAGTTTTAAGAGAAAGAAAAATAGTAATGATTAGTTAAAATGTATTACTTGCTTGAAAATAAGACATTGATTAGATTTTTCATCTTTACCTCAATGAAAAAATGGTGTTCACCATTTGGTTCACCATTTGGTGCACTTACAACTAGAATGGTATAAACATATTGTGTATAAGTGCAGTGTTTTGGGTTTTTGTTTATATGTAATACCAATACCCATCTCTGCATGAGAAAGGGACAACCTCTCAAAGAAGCACTAGATTTAGTCTAATAGAATTTCTTTTCCGATAAAATTTGAAGACAAACTACAAATCTTTCAAATTTTCTCTCTTCCAATTTTGTTTAACATTAGAATAAAAAGAAATAGGCACACATCCACCCAAACCTAACAGGCAAAATAGTTTTTGGCCTATGAAAACAGATGCCACAATATAGAAATATTAGCAGTTTCACAAAGATATTTTCGCTGCATTCAGTGAAAAATTACAAATATCGCAAGCAAAGAAGGTAGTTCTCAAGTTGCAATTGATTGCTTAGCAACTGGAGAATAGGTCCTTTGGGCCCAGTGATAGCTTCTTGAGGAAGGGGCATACCATCACTTGTTTGAAGGCCGGTAGAACCACTCCATTTCACAAAAAAGGCCAACACTACCACATAGTCCCAATTTCATGTCACCCCCTGAGCTGCTCTCAAAAGCCAAGAGAGATAAAAGATAGGTGGATGTATTAAAATATGCATTTTAGGCCTACAAAACCTTACTAATATGGCTGATAATCATTTGTTGTTTTTATCCATTTAGAGTCTTTAGACATTTTCCTTAGGGTTTAAATTATTCTTCTTGTCGTTATTTTTTATTGAATTTTACCAAGACACCCTAGGTTATTTATAATTGTAAAAATAAAAGAAACAATTATTAATAGATTTCTCTTATGCTGATAGAAAATATTTTGTGGAGTTGGTGATACAGGTTTTTTACCATCAACATATCTTTCAAAAGTCCTTGTAACCCCACTCCAAGCCATCCAACAATATATACTGTAAATAGATTCTGATCGATTGTATGCTTTACTGATTGATAGCATTTTGGGGGGTTCATAGGCAGGAACTTTTTGCAATACTATTTAAAGATTCCAAAAATTGAATCATGAACCATTTATATATAAACTATTGATCTTCTGTTTTTGTAATGCCATGGACAAAAGTGACTGGAAGTGGTTTGTATTTTCAGAGGGAACAAAATTGCCATTCTAATCTTTATTTGTCATTTGTGGGAATAATATGATATAACTAGTATGAAAGACACATATTGAGATTGGTGTACCATCACACATTTTACTTAGTTAGATTTGGGCTGAACATGATTTTCTGATTTCTTTAGTAGTATTTATTTGAACAAAAAACATTAGAGGTATGATGTATACCTAAGGATTCTACAAATAATTATAGTTAAACAAAGAAGATGAAGAATGTGCATTGTTTTAATCTCAAAATGTTAAAAGGGAAGGAACAAAATGATGTAGATAAGCCAGTTTTACCAGTTCTGCTAATCATGTTTAGGAGATCAAGAGTAGCTCTTTATGTCCTTATTCCTGTGCATTAATTTTTTTTATTCCTTCTTAAAAATCCTATAATATTTGCCCAAGAATTTTAATGTAGTTCCAAACAACACAATTTAAATGAACTTCAAAGTAGGTTGACAATTAGACACAAAAGTTAAAAAAGGGAGGGTGGATTTGGATGTGAGTGGTAAGCAACATCTAATTCCATATACATTTCTACTTTTCTAATTATAATTAGATTGTGCTGTATTACAGGGTATCTGTTTTCAGTGTGTGAAGATATGTATGCATGTAAAAAACTATGATTTTATGGAAATAATTTTCCTTGATGAAATGCTACATACTGTGAAGACAAAATGATGTATCACATGATGGTGTGAAGAAACAAGGTGATATACCTTCATGAGGCACTTTGTGTTATCTACAGCCTACTATTATTCTAAGTGCTCAGAATTTTTAGAAAAGACAGTGATTGTAAGTGCAGGATGAAGATTCATAAAAGCGCAAATCAGTGTAGCATGACTACATTCTTTTGTGAAGCAATTTTGACGGAAGAAGTTGCTTGTTCAAGTTCTCATTGGAGTGAAACATCCTCTTAAAGGTTTGCAGAATTTTAGTCTTCTGTATTCTACCTTGTTGGAATAATACATATAAAAGACCAAAGCTTAGCATTTTGTTTTTGCAGTAAGTATGGTTCACAAATGCTTTGGACCTCATGTAACACAGCAGCACTGTACTCTTCATTAAATACCACCATCTGTTTTCAGGGATCCATGTGAATCTGAGAAAAAGATATGATTATTTTAAGAGTTGCTTCATTAACTCCTTAAAGCAGCAACATCTTTTCCTCCGCTCCCACTCATGCAAAGTTTTAAAACAAGAAGCTGCTTAGATATGAAACGGAGATAGAACAAATAAAAACATGAATTTTAAACTAAGTGCAGAACTTAAATGGCTCTAATACAACATTGTTAAAAACTGAATAACTATAAAATTTACCCCAAGCTGAGGTTTGAGAGAGAGAGAGTTTTTCAGATGATATACAATTTCAACAATTGCCAAAATAGACAAATAACATATTAATAAATGCTGTAAATGCTATGTCACAGAAGGAATGTTCTACTATGTGAGGTGGACATGCAAACCATCCTGACTATTGAAATGATTTACACATCATCATTCAGAAAGAAATCAAATTTGAAATGAAACCACATTTTAACTAGGTATAATTCCAAAACATATCAATTAAAATATGATATCATATTAAGTCATATTCGACTTTGCGGAAAACATTGCACAACACTGGAGAAAAAGGCATAGTACCATTATATGTGATTGAAAACTTAAATTTGGACAACATGCAGCATGTTAACAGTATATACCAAAAGTATATACCATGGTATATACCCATGATGGCGAACCTATGGCACATGTGCCACAGGCGGCACGCGGAGCCATTTCTGAGGGCACGCGAGGCATTGCCCTGTCAGCTCCAGTGCGCATGCACCCACTGGCCAGCTGATTTTCGATAGTTTTTTTTAATCTCCGGAGGATTCCCTGAAGCCTCCAAAGGGCGAAAAACAGCCCAATGCAAAGAGAGCTGCCGGAACGGGGAAAGACAAGCGGCAAGGAAAGAGGCTTCTTTCACTCGTGCTGGCTGCTCTGTTCCCCCTCCCCCCTGCTACTAAAAAGAATCCTGCCCGATCGCTTGAATCCACCAGGAAATGAGAGAGCTGCCAGCACGAGTGAAAGAAGCCTCTTTTCTTGCCGCTTGTCTTTCCCCCGTGCTGGCTGCTCTGTTCCCCCCTCCTCCCTGCTACTAAAAAGGATCCTGCCCGATCGCTTGAATCCACGGGGAAATGAGAGAGCTGCCAGCACGAGTGAAAGAAGCCTCTTTTCTTGCCGCTTGTCTTTCCCCCGTGCTGGCTGCTCTGTTCCCCCCTCCCCCCTGCTACTAAAAAGGATCCTGCCCGATTGCTTGAATCCACAGGGAAATGAGGAGAGCTGCCAGCAGGGGGGAAAGACAAGCAGTAAGGAAAGAAGAAAAGAGGCTTCTTTCACTCAATGTGGCTGCTGTTGCCCTTTTCTCCATTTCAGTGCTAGGGCATCGAGGTTGCCCCACCCACCATCGCCCAGGTCCTCGCTTCTCCCAAACATTTCTTTGCCTACCTGATTTCCAGCTCCATCGCGTTTCTTGCCATCGTGTGCAGAGAAACAAAGTTTGTGAGACTAAAAAAAAACTTCAATCAATTACAACTTGGGGAGGGGGAAGAGATCTCGCAAAGTTGGAATTGATTGATTGAAAGGAGTTTTTTTTAGTCCCACAAACTTTGTTTTCCTGTCCAAAACGGCAAGAAACACGATGGAAAAATGCTACGGAGGGGAAATTAAATAGGCAAAGAAATGCTTGGGAGAAGCGAGGACCTGGGCGATGGGGGGTGGGGCAGGCTCCATGGAGTGGTGCTGAAATGGAGAAAAGGGCAACAGAGCAGCCACCTTGAGGGGGAAAAAGCTGCTTTTCCTTATTTCCTTGCTACTTGTCTTTCCCTCATGCAGATTGGTCTCATCCTCATTTCCCTTTGGACTGCAGTGACCAGGCAGGAGTAGTGCTAGCACAGGGGAGGGGGGGAAACAGAGCAGCCACCTTGAGGGGAAAAAGCTGCTTTTTCTTCTTTTCTTGCTGCTTTTCTTTCCCCTGTGCCAGCAGCTCTCTTCATCATTTGTCTATTGACTGTAGTGCCCAGGATCCTCTTTAATAGAAGGGGAGAATTTAGCAACTGGACTCACACCTGCCATTGTAAAAAGGGCCCAATCTTTACACAGGAGAATGATAAGGGAAGGTTTTTTGACACAGGAGCACACTTGAGCATCCCCCACCCCCACCCCAATCTCTGCCCGTTAGTGGCAGAGCAACTTCTCCCCTCACTGGGTGTTATCCAAGGGGAAGCAGCCAGAGCAGGGAGTGGCGAGGAAGCCTTGTGCAAAAATGCACGGTCCACACAGGTGAGCGGGGGACATTACGTTATGTGGGTCGGCACTCGAGTTCGTGTGATAGCGCGCACGTATGTGCTTTTGGCACCCAAGGCGAAAAAGGTTCGCCATCACATAAACATAAACAAGTTTAACTAAATTTAAGCAAGAATCGTACACACACACACACACACACACACACACACATTACATAACAAGGTAAATACAAGGCTTAAGAGTATGATTTCTAAAGTTTATGTTTATAGCTTGCAGTTTATAGCTTTTGCAAAACTACAAAAAAAGGGGAAAGCAGAAATTACGGTAAATATTTACTTATATTAATTTGATTATTTTTTTTTAATTTTCCTTCCCTTTTTAATATACATAAATAAAGTAAAGATTTTGGCATTTGGGTAAAACAATCCATGCTGCTTTTTATATCATAAAAACAACACAATGTGCTTTTATTAATGTTACATTGAACATTAATTGTATAACTTTAGCAATTCTCTGTCCATATACCAAAATTATATTTCTTAAAATAGACATTTATATAAATACAAAAATAAATAAGAAACCCAGGCTGCTTTAATGAATATGTGAAGTTCAAAATATCTCTTTTGCATTGTTTTTGAAGTCTGCATAACTTCATGGCATAGGGCCTAGTTACATGCAGGATCGCATCCTGCCCCACACATCCCTACGACTGATTCGCTCACACAGAGAGGGACTTCTCCGGGTGCCGTCCGCCAAACAGTGTCGGGGGGCGACACCCAGGAGCAGAGCCTTCTCTGTGATGGGCCCAGCCCTGTGGAATGACCTCCCCCGTGACATCAGGATTACGACCGATCTCCGCTCCTTCCGTGTACAGCTGAAGACCCACCTCTTTCAATTATCTGGCCTGGCTCAATCGTAATTTTTCTTTTATTCCTCCTAACTGTTTTTTAAATTGTTTTTAAACGTTAAATTTTTAATTACATATTGAGTTCTTACAATTGGGGTATTTTAATGCTAATTTTAACTGTCTATATGATGTAATTTGTTACCTCCTCCGTGTCCGTGTCCGTGTATGTGTATATGTGTTTGGTATGTATGTATGTCTATTTGTTTTTTATACATTTTCTATGTTTTATATGCTCCATTGTACGCCGCCCCGAGTCCTACTTGGAAAGGGAGCGGCTAATAAATTCAATTTATTATTATTATTATTATTATTATTATTATTATTATTATTATTATTATTATTATTATTATTATGTGGCTGTACTAGATGGCCAGACTGAACCCGAGAGTGGGTCAAATGCATCATCAATTAAGAATCACTACGTTCCCACAAGAGATCTAAGTCCAGCCCCCTGTGAATTCTATTGACTCTTAACATAGCATCAATTTGCCTTGACCATTGGTAAATCAGATTCTTGTGTATATAAGTACCATGAAATAAACTCGTAATAGTTTTGAACTCTTATCCCGGTTCCTACTTTCTTGTACCTGACAGTAATATGCAGGTTTTTTTTTAATAAACTCTTCATAATCATATTTTCCAGACAAATTGAGTTGTCAAACCTAAACTAATTACTTTCTGGATAATTTCCTTAGTTGAGAAAATAAGATAAAATTTCTTACTGATGGCAAGAGCCAATCCACAATGATCAATTATTGATCTGAAGTCACATCAAGGATTTTCTGAGGTAAATTATAAAAAGCCACTGATTTGTTTCAAAGTGAATTAAATGGAGCTCTTCGTTATTTATGAAAGTAGTAATCTCTTTATGGTGAAACCTGTTCCTACGATGCTGCTGAAGTATGATTGGCTCATTTCTTTAAAATTCTTCAGTAGCAGTTTTCCTTCTTTTATTATTTAAACATAATAATAAAGAAAGGCAGAAGACATCTAGTTTTGTCACCCAGAAAATTAGGTGATGGCCTTCTCTTTATTTCCTGTCTCATACTCACTCTAATACTTATTGCTTTGCCTTCTGCTGAGTAGCAGCTGAACATAAACAATTGTGACTTTCATAGCCCAGCTCCAGGCTCAAATAGGTACAGTATCTTAGCATCTTACTAGCAGCAAAATTAACTTTTAGGTAATTTTAGTTTACACAAAATTGCAACTGCAACTGACAGGCCAAGAGTATCATTTGGAAAAAGAGGCTTTTTTAGATATACAAAGAAAATAAACAAACCTGGCTGAAGTTTTAAAAATTAAAGAGGAAATACAAATGACACACCAGGAAAATCACTTAGAAATTTTTCTTATTGGATCTACTAAAGAGGTTTTTAAAGATCTTGAAGAGGTTTATGAGATGCAATAAAGAAGAATTGAAAAGAAATCAAATCTTATGGCAATATTTGAATCAACTAAAGATTAAGACTCTTAGAAGTGAATTAAAATCAGCATTATAATTTTAAAAAAATCTTAGTGATAAAATGCATTTTTGTTGTTTTCATAAATTGAGAAAGGGACAAATGAACTTTCTTGGGAATTACTAGGATTTAAAAAAATGTTTTATCCTATTCAGTTCTGTCCAGTTCTTGGAAATTGCCTGCACAGGTCCCTGCAGTTTTCTTGGCAAGGTTTTTCAGAGGTAGTTTGCCAAATTCTATACTTCTTAGAAAAAGGTTCAAATGAATTGTAATACTACTATTGTGGTTTGAAGCATGGTGCTAGTAACTAATTGTTGGCAGCTTGGTAGAAGTAGGTCATTTGATGCCTTGATGTATTGTGCTAGGAGTCTAATCTGCTGCCATAATTTTTACCAAGATACAGACTGAATACAAAGTATCTGCCAGCTGGTGGAAAGTATAATTAATTGCTTCAGGTCTCCCTAGGTTTCATTCTACTTGTAGGGAAAAGAAAGCACTGCATTGACTTTTCATTCAGCAAGACTGATATTGGCAGTGGCACCTAGTTAAAATGAAGGACTGTCTATCTTATTACAGATAATGCAAGACAAACTATGTTTTCTGCTTTCTGACAACACATACTGCAAAAGATAAGACCAAGGTAGAGTTTCATACGAATCAACTATCTCTATATTTTGCTAAAGGAGTTGTACTAATTTACTATTTAGTAATTTACACTTTTATTCCACGTTATTGCTTTTGGCAAACAGTGTAGCTTTAATTTTAGTAATTGTAAAAATTGTTTTAACTATAAACCTGGAAATGAATTTATAAAGACTATCCTAACAATTAGAAATCTTATTGCAGTGGGAAAATATGCTTCCAATATAGTCACTTCTATTAGGGAAGCCACTCAAAAGGTTATTGGAAGAACCAGTCTTGAGAGCCTTTGTGCATTCCACAAAGCAGGGAACAAAATGAGAGCTATAGTGTAAACTAAAATAGTCACAATAAATTGCTCACCCAACAAATAGTGGCTTCATCTACTTTGAAGTCCTCAGTCAGCTTTAAAATATGTACCATTTCTCATTCCTAAGAACAGTGATCACAAAACCACTAGGTAACTTTATTAATGAACTAAATAATGATTTCAGAATACAGAATAGCAGAGCTGGAAGGGACCTTGGAGATCTTCTAATCCAAATCTCTGCTCAACAGGAAATGCCTGCCATTCTAGATAAATGGCTGTCCAGTCTCTTCTTAAAATCTTCCACTGATGGAGCACCCATAACTTTTGAATGCAAGCTGTTCCACTGATTAATTGTCCTCATTATCAAAAAAAATTCTCCTTAATGCTAGGTCAGATCTATCTATGAAAGTTTCCACCTGTCATTTCTTGTCTTATCTTTTTGGATAATAAATTTTGGATAATAAATTGTCCCCTATTTCTTTGTGACATTATTCTTCTCTGCAGTCTTTCTGGAGTCTCGACATCTTTTTTGTATTGTGATGACTGAAAATGGACACAGTATTCTAAGTGTGGTCTTACCCATATTTTTAAAATCTTTAAGATTTCTAAAAGAGTATGGGTTGCTTGTTTTAAGATATTTATAGCTTTTCCCAATTTTAGGTGCATACAAGTATGGAAAAGTAAAAATTAAAACAAATGGAACTTTACAAAAACAACCTGAATGTGCCATCAAAAGTCCAAAAGAAGACTATAATAATAAAATGCCAGGCAAATTAGGATCCAGGACACTTATAAATAGTTTTCTGCAAGTTATTTTATTATCAGTGAAAAGACCCATCAGACCACTGGTTTACAGAAAGACAACAAAGAACAAAAATTTAAAAACTCCTCCAACTTTTTGTATATTTGGCTACTGTGCATTTTAAAAATTGACAAAATAATCACCTGGGAAGATGAGAAGATAAAATCTAAAAATGTATTGAATATTATTTTAGCTTGATGAAGGAATATTTTCATAAAAACATTATTCCTCCTCTTCCTTCTTTACATAGAAAATACTTGTGAAGAGCATGTTTTGTAAAACCACAAGTGAGCATACTTTTTGGTATGTTATTTAAACATTTCTATTAAAATCCATATTAAAAAATCAATCATTATTTATTAAATGCTGTAACCACAACATATTGGGTTAGTTTAGAAATTGGTTTTGCTATTAAAGTGAATAATGTCTACATGTTCTATAATTAAAAATATACACCTTACACGTTTTATAAAGTCAAGAAATAAATTTGCCCTCACATTTCACCTTTGTTACCGGTTTTTGTAAAACAATAAGGCTAATTATTTATTTCTTCAGTCAGAGAAATTAGTTTCAATTGAGTTGACTTATGTTATAAAGGTAGGGACTCTGTGGCTCAGTGCTGAGACGGTGAGTTTGTCGAACAAAAAGGTTGGCAGTTCGGTGGTTCGAATCCCTAGCACTGCATAACAGAGTGAGCTCCTGTTACTTGTCTCAGCTTCTGCCAACCTAGCAGTTCGAAAGCACGTAAAAATGCAAATAGAAAAATAGGAACCACCTTTGGTGGGAAGGTAACAGTATTCCTTGCATTCGGCATTTAGTCATGCCGGCCACATGACCACGGAGACATTTTCAGACAGTGCTACATGTCGGCTTTGAAACGGAGATGAGCCCCCTAGAGTTGGGAACGACTAGCACATATGTGTGAGGGGAACCTTTAGCTTTTTTACTTATGTTATAAAGGTGGCACAATTGTATATTACTCCCATGATTTTTATTATATTTTTATACTGGTATTCAGCTAATTCATTCTAAATTATTTGCTTCCAAATGCATGAATTATAATGTTTCTATATTACTTGATAGTTACAGTACTGTAATATTGTTTCAAACTTCATTGGACTTAAAAATGTAGAAACTGTTTATCTATTGATGTATCATTAATTATTAGGGCCCCTTTTTTTTTAACTTACTTTGAAAACTGAAAGAATTCTATGTACATAGATAGTTCTTAACTTATGACCATTTGTTCAATGACCATTTGAAATTACAATTAGTTAAAAAAATGTACTTACTGTACATCCGCTGCCTGAAGATATAGCCGTTGCAGCGTCCATGGGGTCAAGTGATCCAAATTCAGGTTACTATACAAAGTTGATTAGGGCAAAAACATACGGAAAGTTTCAGGAATTGGGTATGTCTTATTTAATGAAAAGAAAGACTGGGGGTGACGTGATAGCAGTGTTTCAATATTTGAGGAGGTGTCACAAACAAGAAGGGATCAACCTATTCTCCAAGGCACTGAAGGCAGGACTAGAATCAATAATAGAAACTAATCAAGGAGAGAAGCAACCTAGAACTAAGAAGAAACTTCCTGACAGTGAAAACAATTCAAGTTTTAAAGAAGAGGTTGGACAACCATTTGTCTGAAATGGTGTAAGGTTTCCTGCCTAGGCAGGGGTTTGGACTAGAAGACCTCCAAGGCCCCTTCCAAGTCTGTTATTCAGGTATTTATCCAAACTTGCAACTGCTTCAATTCCCCTCTCTCCCTCATCCACCTACCCTCCCCATTTATTATACCTTTGCCACCCTAAACATTGCCTTGCATAACAAACAGCAAGAAGCCCCAGAATGATGTGCCTTGCCCAGCTGCCTTCCTTCTTAGTTCCTCTTTCACCCTTTTTTTTGCTCAGCTGTCATGGCTGAAGCAGAAGAGCCTAGCTCCCTTTGCTGGCTCCTTTACAGACCCTTTTAATTGCCTTTTTGTAACCAACATCACCCACAGACATTTCCTACATGTGGTTAAGGCTGGGATGGGACTAGAACCCATGGTCTTTTAGTTTCTAGCCTGATGCCAACAAGCTAGCACTAGACCAAACTGGCTTTCCAGCTCCAGCAGTGCTAACATAATGATTAGAAAAAGTACCCTCTCTTTTAATGTTATTTCATTTCTGCTTTGAGGCTGATGCTACATCTAAATTGATTAGCATCCTGTATCAATGTTGATAGGCATCACAATGTTGCATGTCCTTGGAATGGTGTTTGTTATTAAAGGCAGACCTTTGGGTAGTGGTTGCATAACCTGGGAACTGCAGTGAAATATAAGACAGTCACTCCAGCTTTCTTTATCACCTGAATATTTGCATGCAGACAAGGACAGTTTGGAGATTATTCGCCTGCTCTTTTATATAAAGTTAACATTTCAGCAGCAGGCTTTCCATGACTATTGATTTCACATTTTGCTGCATGGCAGTCCAAATGTAATGGCCTGTGTAGCAATCCAAGACTATTTTAAATGAAAATTCCTTAAGCTAGTGTTGAAAATGTGATTTTATTAACTGCTCAGTTGAGAAAGAGGCTCAACTCTTTTTTCTTTCCTGCAGCTGATACAGTATGCCTTTCTTCAGTAGACCTACAACTAATAATGATGGAAGAAGCTTTCAGAGTGACATTTTAACACATCTTCTTGTCTGTGTTGTTTCATTTCTACTACTCAAACAAAAGACATCAAAGGGAGGAGTAAGTTTTTGTGCTCCTTGTGTCATTGAAACTTATAGCAAAACTAATGCCAGTGAGTCTGCAAGAATTACAACATAAACAGACAGCCCCAAGGCAATAAATAATAATGCAAAAACATAGCCATGCTTAATCATCCAGTAACTTGAATAATCCAATCTACTACAGCCTGCTTTTTCAATATATATTTAAACATGTTTTAATCCTAATAACCTTAATTTGGCATTTTGTGTTATAGTGCAAGTTTATGGATTTTCTATATTGTATGCAATGTAGAATTTTTGCATACTGTATTAGGAAGTATTAAAAGGAAAAACAGAAAGAAAATGCCATATTCTTATCATAGAGACCCCCTTGAATTTTGGAAAGTTTGGGTTTTTTCCATGCCAGCTATAAAAAAATTAATTTATAACCATGTATCTTGGAACATTTGCAATTCTGAAAGAAAAATCCTGAGTTAGGATTTTTTTCCTGATTCAAGGCAATTGAGGTATTTTCTCCATTCACTTAAAAGAGGAGTAAAAAAAGAAAAACCACCCCTCTAAGCATTTCTCCATAAGGATTCTCTGCCAGTTTGAAAGCAGCTCTGGATTACTGTATGTCAGCAGTGTTAGAAAGCTGAGATAATTTATTTCTGGCTCAGTGACAGAGAGAGAGGCAAAGTTAGCTTCCTTCCTTCCTTCCTTCCTTCCTTCCTTCCTTCCTTCCTTCCTTCCTTCCTTCCTTCCTTCCTCCCTCCCTCCCTCCCTCCCTCCCTCCCTCCCTCTCTCCCAGCACTGTGGTTCCAGTTTCCTGTTTGAGTTAATTCCTGCTTCATTTTTTACCATGGCTACTTCTCCTCATATTCCATAAGGAAAATTATAGCCTGAAAACTTTGTAATTCTCCCTTAGTAACCCAGACAAAATCAATAGGGGAAAATTGACAAGAGTTTAATCCATTTCCCCGTTTACTTCATATGATGGAGAGGGCTTCAAGTACCAGGCTGCTTTGCATGTATTCACACACACACATGCAAGTGCACACACATACAAAGGCACACACCTGCCTTTTTCCGGATACAGTGGAGGCAGCATCCATGTGTGGGTTATTCTTATCCAATAGAACTGAGTCTGCAAAGTTTAAGTCCCGCCTCTTCCTGCTGTTATCCCCAGCTTTTGTGACTCAGCTATCAAACAGAACAGATATGCTATTGATCTTTCCTAGAATTATTGGTTCCTTCTTGGTTTTTTTCTGCCTTACAATAGCTAGTTATTCTTCCTCATTCCCTTTCTTTCATTTTTAGGTTATTTTCCTTCCCCTGGTTATTTCTGCTTGCTCCAACCCCTCCTGTGTTTGGCTCCTCATGGAGCTGCACTGCGCATGCCGGCTCAGCTAGGATCGGCTGCTGCCCACCTCCGGAGGGTATCTGTGGTCACTGCGAGGTCGGAGGAGCATGATTAGCTGGGGGTGGCGTTTTTGCCCCGTTTTGGTGCTCCAGAGTCCCAAATTAGGCGTGAAAAAGTTGCGGCTGCCATTTTGAATTCAGCTGGGGTGGCAGCCGCCATTTTGGAAGTTCTAGCATTCGTTCTTCTTGCATCAGGGGCCCTGCCTTAGGAGTATTCCTGCCAGACCACCAGGATTAGGAGATCCCAGGGGACAGGGACAGTCAGCTTTCCCCAAGTCCAGGAGGCAAAACATATAAAGCCAAGGCTCTCAAGCCTCTCTTTGCCACCAATGAGGCTTGCTGCACAGGAACCCAGTGGGGCCTCCTGGTGTGGATTAAGGGACAGGCCCAGGCGTGCCTGTCTAGAGGGTCTCATTACTGATCTCTATCCTACCCAGTGTCAGCCTCTGTTTTGCTTGGTACGCTTGTTTGCTGCCATAGGAACAGGGTGTGTGTGTGCATAGTATTGGGGAAGGGAATTATGTTGTACTGGAAGAGTCTTGTTCTCACCATCTTCTGCGCATGCTGGTGGCTGATGTTTGGACTTGGTCAAGGCCAACCATTTTGCATACCAACTTGATGAGGCTGCTTGAAGATGCACTCCATATGACACCTTAGGGAGTTGCAGATTTGACAATGGGTTGGGGAATTGGGGGGAAGGTGCTGGATAAATGTTTGATATGTATGTGTTCCCGGATTTCTGGCTCAGATCTTGCTTTCCTTTTGCTGTTTTCACTTCATATCTAGTAAAAGTACTTTATCTCTATTAAAATGGAATTGAAGTTTTCCTTTCTTGGATATTGAAAGAGGCATGCTGGACATTAAGCAAGATCTGACTTCGCACCCATCACGGGGTTAAAAGCTTCCGTGGGGGGAGCACCCAAATGTCTAACCCCTACAACCAGCAGGACAAGATGATGGCAAGGGTCACAACCAGCCTAAAACCAGAGAATGACTGGCAAGAGGCTGAAAGAGAGGATCTCATGATGATCCATGCTTTACATCTTCTTCAGGAGGCTTGGGAACGACGACGCTTCTGTGTAAGTCTTGCTGAAAGGGAAAGTGGATTAGCCTAGCAGGCAGAGGGGGGAGCAGAAGACATGGTTAGCCCTGAAACGTCCCTGGGAACAGCTATCGGAGCTAAGCAAGAGGGAGGGCCCCCAGCCACAGCAGCAGCAGTACGAGCTCCACCAAGGAGGGGTGAAACCCCCGAAGGCACCAAATCCCTCAGATTCCTTCACTTGGAGTGAATTACGGAGGAGATTCCAAAGAACTGGGGTTCTTTTTGGGTTTTTTTTACTGTTTGAGATTACATGCAACAGTATGGGGAAGTTTTCTCATTGGAAGTTGCCAAAGTGAGAAGTGTTGCTATGGCCTTGGGAGGCAAAGCAGTTGCCTGGATGATAGCCTTGCATAAAGATGATTCCCCCCCCCCCTGCTGAGGTATTACAAGGAGTTTATGACTGCCCTGAGGAAACGTTTTGATGACCCTCTCCTAAATCAAAAGGCGAAAAGCAGGATGATACCTTTAACCCAGGAGGGGAGGCTTGAGGTTGGGTACACACAGGAGTTCCGTGAGCTGTTTGTGCATATGAGGGGGAGGTCCAAGGAGGCACCAAAAGCAGAAAAGGAGGGGGATTGGGAGCTCAGCTGCTATGCTAGGCATGGCCCACTCCTGACCTCGGCTGGTGGGGAGGAACCTGGCTGGCTGCTATGGAGATGCTATGAAACTGCCCTGGAAGACGTGGAAGGTGCTGATGTCCTTCCTCCAGGCCAGGAGGAGAAGGAACCCTCCTCTTCCATGGGAGAAAGTGAACATGATTCAGATGACAACCACTTGGTGAGTCCCCGATCGGGCCCCATGACCATCCCAATAGAATTAAAAGTGCCCTCAACTGGAGTCCAGGGGAAGATGCTGGCCCTTTTAGACTCTGGATGCACCCGATATTAATCAGCCCAGAGTGGGAAGGGGGGGAAACCAAAGGAAAATCAAAGGCCACACAGAGAGCAGAACTAAGGAGGCAAAAAGCCCTAGACAAGCAATTTGCTAAAGCTCAAAAAGAGGCACAAAACAGTCAGTGGCCGTGGCCCAGGTGGCGGCAGAGCCCTCTCCCTCTGAGATTCCTGCCCAGACTGAGGTTCTCTGTTCAGAGGGAAACATATCACCAGACAGTGATGGTTCTAAGATAGGGGACCAGGACATGGAAGAGGCCCAGCAACTCTCTGTCCCGGAAGGGACAGGCAGCCTGGGTCAAGCAGGTTCTGTCATTTCTCCCTGGCACAAGTTGCTGCCGGACTGCGCAGGGGTTCATCTTCCCCTGATATGGCTGCCATCATATCTGAGGCCATTATATAAGTCATTGCCTCAGGCCTGAAAGAAAAGTCCTCCTCTAGTTCCAAAAAACACAAGAAACGGAAGGAGAAATCAGCAGCTAGATTTCTCCTGTTCAAGAGGAATGGAACCCAGAGTCGTCAGATAGTTCTTCCTCTTCTGAGGACAAGGAGGACGACACAATTAGGGACTCCGAACTATCGGAGGACGAAGAATCCGATCTTGATCAATCTACTTTGGCTGGCCTCTTCAAACCTATGTTCAGGTCTCTTTTGATCAAGGCCCAAAAGATTGTCAACCTAGAGGCAGCCCAAGCCACTGTCTCCGACAGCCAAGAACAGGGATTCAGCGGGTCTAGTTTTCAAGGAGCCCACTATCCAAAAGGAGGTGGTTCCTTCCCCTCCTCTATTCCTAGACGTTGTCCAACGTCAGTGGAAGTCCCCAGGCTTGGATCCATTCCCATCAGGACAAGCACTTCTATAATATAGGGCTGCTTTGGCCAAAGCATTAGAGGTCCCTTGAGTGGAAGCTCCGATAGCAGCGCTGTCCTTTCCCAATGTAGTTCAGAGCAACCCAGTGGATTCCTTAAAGGCAGAGGATAAGCGTTCAGAACATGTCCTCATTAAGGGCCATCAATCAGTTGCCTGGGCAATCAAGGCGTCCACTGCATCCTCCTTTTTCAACAGGACTGCCTTCCTGTGGCTACAACAGCTACGGGACAGGATCCTGGCCAGCAATGCGAGGTCCCACCAAAACCTCAACAAGTTGAAGGCCGCCCTTCAGTTCTCACTTGATGCCTCACTTCCCACAGACAGGTTCGCAGCCAAGTCTGTAGGGTCAGTCATAGGAGTTAACCAAGAGGTTAGGAGTACCGGTGGTCGATCTCTTCTCCACCAGCAGCAACAAGAAGGTTCTACGCAAGGTACGCTTCTTCAGACGCAGATGCCCTCTGATGTCGTTGACCTCTGGGTCTTCTTTTCGCCTTTCCGCCATTTCCCCTGATCCAACGGGTCATCGGGAAGATGTTGGAGGAACAGGCGAAGCACCTCACTGGCCGCGCCACCCATGGTTTGTGGATCTCCTGTCACTCTCAACAGCTCCACCATGGAGGATTCCTCCCTCCAGGACATCTCTGTCTCAGGGAACCTTAGCTCACCTGGATCCGCAGCGGGTCAAGTTGACCGCATGGAAGCTGAGCAGTGCTCAATGATAGAGGAGGGCCTTTCCCCAGAATTCAAGTGACAAGGAGGCCATCAACAAATAGAATCTACAATGCTACATGGAAGGCCTTCTGTGCATTGTGTGGGTCCAGGAAGCTTGACCCTCCACAGGTGCTCACATGTCATATCCTCGACTTCCTGCAGGAGGGACTGTCTTCAGGCCTATCACCCAACACCCTTCGGCGACAGGTCGTGGCCCTGTCTTCTGTACTGTGTGCCAGGCCCAACAAATCCCTGATGCATGACTGCTCATCAAACAATTCCTGAGGGGTGCCACCAATTTATGTCTGCCCATGGTCACTGCTATCCGTCGTGGGACCTGATTCTTGTCCTTCAAGCACTCACATAGGCACTGTTCAAGCCTCTGAGAGACTCCTCTCTCCTCTATATGTCTGGTAGCCATTACATCTGCTCGCTGGATTTCGGAACTAGTTACCCTCTCTATGCGGCAAGATCTATGCACCTTCTACTCGGACCGGGTGGTTCTCAGAATGGACCCGGTGTTCATTCCCAAGATGAACTCCATCTTTCACCACATGCAAAAATTGGTTCTCCCCAATTTCTGCCCTGACCCGGTTGACCACCTGGAACGTAGATGGCACACACTAGATGTCAGAAGAGCCTTATGTATATATCTGCACAGAACATCAGCATTCCGACACACAGAGGCATTATCCATCTCTTTTCAGCCGAACGCTATAGGACACAAGGTGTCTTTGCATTTGTTAGGAAGGTGGATCAGGGCATGCATTGCGAAAGCTTATTCCTCCCAGGCAATCCAGTTCTGGAACACATCACAGCCCATTCCACACGTAGCACAGCCACTTCGGCGTCTTGGGGTACATGGCCCCCCTTACATGAGGTTTGCAGGGCAGCCACATGGACTGCCCAGTTTTATTTGGCACTACCGGATCAATAGGTACGCATCGGCTGATGTGGCATTTGGGAGAAGAGTACTACAACAGGTCAGTGTCAGACAGGGTGTCTCGTCCAGACAGTTTCCCACTCGTTATAGTGGACAAGTCCTGGTATGTCCCACACATGGACGCTATCTCCACTGAATCAGGAAAATGGAGCGTTGGTTTACCTGAAGAAGTGGAGACAGCATCCAGCCCCACCCTTGGGGTCCAGTCCATTGTTCTCGGAGAGATCTTTTCTGTTTAAGCACGTCTATCTACATATTAGTTCTCATCAAAAAAGCTGGGGAAAGCAGCAGGAAGAGGTGGGACTTAAACTTTGCAAACTCAATTCTATTGGATGGCACATGAGAATAACCCACACATGTATGCTGTCTCCACTTCTTCAGAAAATGGGCGTATCAGGTAAGCTAATGCTCCATTCTGCATTTCTGTCGCCTTTTGTGCTAGGGTCAATGGCTTTTGTTTCTGTTTACTGCAGAACCTTCAAGGCCTTCTGAAAAGGGTTGATGGGTTTCGTATTTTGCACTGATGATGTTGCCTAGTTGAATAACAACATGTCTGTAGAAAAACAATCAAACTCAGAGAGCACCAAGGATCCCACAGTTTGTACTTTTCCCCCCACAGCATTTTAATCTAAGTTAGGATCCATGATCCTCATGGAGATATGCAGAGTCTGTTGCTTAGGCAAAAGGAGTTGAAGAATTTTTAAAGTACAAAAGGAGATAATATTTGCAAACTTCCCGGACAGAGGCTGCCCAGATTCACTGGAGTGTAAAAAAGACGAGAAGGCACAGCATAATTGGACTTGCCAGATCTGTTATCATATCCAATTTCAATTGTGCCCATTCTTCTTTCAGTGGTTTTTTACCCCCAGAACATTCACTCATTTCCATTTCAAGAGTCTTCAACAAATCTTTAACAGTCAGTGATGTCTAGAATCCATTTCGATTTGCCATCTACACACTCCTCCATCTTCTTCCTTTTTCATTTCCAGTTTTCTCTACCTGCTCTATATCGTATCTCCCCCCCCTCCTTTCCCAATGGTGAAATAAACTATTTTTTCCACATTCAGAGCTAAAAAGAATAACACGCCAGGCTGGTAGTACATTTGATGGGACAGCTGGGAACACTGGGTGACTACAAACTGTCACTCTCAGCCTACCTGTCTGAAATTTGGTACAAATTAATGGTTGATGTAAATTTCAACATATATTTTATATGCTATTCAGAAAGAAGCTACAAGAACATTTAAACACTATGTTCCAGGAATTTAACTCAGAAAGCCTAACATAAGATTCATTGATAATTGGCAGACTAAAGATGTACAGTGTTATATTCTGGAAAATGTAATCTTATTTGCTTTCCCAAACAAAAAAGTTACAGTCACATGGGCTTCTTTTATGCTAGACCAGAGGGCAACTGAAGTGCCATTTTAGTGAGACACATTCTAAATAGGTATTTGATTGAATTGAAAATCTGTATTATTTTTCTTGCTTCTAATTTATTCTCAACCCAAGTGAACCTGAACATTTTCTGCATGTGGACTACCCAATTATTGTTCTGTAGTTGCCAATAAAACAATATTCTGGTTTTTTCCTATAAAAGCTGCAAAGTTAGCAATAGCATATACCATTTACACATAAATGAGATTTTTAACCTCCTATATATTATACGTGGGCATGGCATTGCGTTTATGAAATTTTGTTACCTATTGCATAGCTTAATGAACCGTGGTGGCACAGTGGTTAGAGTGAAGTACTGTAGGCTACTTCTGCTGCCTACCGGCTGCCTGCAATATGGCAGTTCAAATCTCACCAGTCTCAAGGTTGACTCAGCCTTCAATCCTTCTGAGATGGCTAAAATGAGGAGCCAGATTGTTGGGGGAGGGGGGCAATATGCTGACTCTGTAAATCACTTAGAGAGGGCTGTAAAGCACTGTGAAGCAGTATATAAGTCTAAGTCCTTTGCTACTGCTATTAATAAGTTTTATTATTGTTTCTCTAAAGATCAACAGTTTCTTCATCTTCAATAAAAACAGATAAATTCTACATGCCTTTGATTTACAATAACTTTTCTAGACAAGTTAATTAATTTAACAGTTCTGGAATAGCTTTCTTCCCTTTGTGCTGCAGTTGATAAATCAATTAAAGTAAAGTAAAATTAAAAACCATGCAGGTACATAACAAACATTTCAAAATTCTAGGAAGTAGCAGAAGTATAAAATAATTTATTTTGCACATACAATAAATTCAATATGAATATAAAATATAAATGAAATATATACAACATTGTTGCAAAGCTCATGTTACTCCCTTTTTCAAACATTAATTACATTTGGTTTGTGGAATACTGTCATAAAAATGCTGTCTCATAGTAAAGTGATGCAGGACTAGCATCACCACTTAAAACAAACTCATACAAATATTCAAAATGTTCAATATTTATATTGAAAATACATTATTTCACATTTTAGGGTGAAATTAATTAAATGCAGGTAGTTAGTTATTCAGCATTAAATGTATTTAAAATCTCACATTTAGAAGAAACCTTTTAATTGAGGAGAACCAATTTGGTTGAGTGCTTAAAACTGGAAATAGAAGCTGGAAGGTTGTAGGTTTTGGTCCTGGTTTAGGCATTGAAGTGACTTGATGATTTTGGGCCAATTACTTTCTCAGATTTAGGAATAAGATAATGGCAAAGCCACTTCTGCAAGGATTATTAAGAAAACTGCAGGGACTTGATGCTGTAATCTCCAGGAGTCAGAGTTGAGTTGATAGGGAGAAAGAAATTAGTGAGACAATCTACTGATTTATTTAATGCAGGAATTTAAATGAAAGAATCTCCTGAAAGATAACTATCTATCAATCTAGACACAATACATCCTTTGCGGGAAGTTCACTATTTATAGTAACCCATATTTTAGAAATTTTCATTAATTAATTAAGAAGTTTTTCCTGCTAAAATTCCTTAAATTTATCCTAACTAATTCTTCCCAGTTGGAAAGAAATGCTTCCAGGATAATTAATTTTATTCCAGAACTACCTGCCGAAATTCCCTCTGGACATACATCTGTTTGAAATCATGCTATGGTCTTCTACATCCTCAATTATCAACTTCAGTTTTCAATATTTTCCCAGAACAATTGTTTCATTCAAGGAAACTTGCTATTTTTCTGGATATCATCTGTACTCCACTAGGTGAGGTTTTAATGCAATGAAAGCAAGTTGGGCAGTGCCTGCTTTTGCTGTTTCGAAGTTATGGCTACTTTATTTAAGAGATGAACAAATTGGGAAGCACCAGTTTGTAAAAGCTGGTGCAGTAAATAGCTGAAGAACTGGAAGCAAGGTGGATGGACCATCTTTCATACATGCATGCATGCATGCATGCATGCATGCATACATACATACATACATACATACATACATACATACATACATACAAACAATTGATATAGCTACTTGTTCTGACCCCCCCTTTCGTCACCAAGACACTCCAAGACACACAAAGTCTCTTCAAGATGTTTATTGACATACAGGTTCCACCTTGGCAGCAATCCAGCCTGCCAGGGTCAAGATAGCACTCTGGGCAGCAATCCAGCTACAGCGACACCCCTTGGTAGCAATCCAGCTACCAAGCTCCAGATAATCACCTTAGCAGCACTCCTGCCTGCCAAGGTCCAGGGAACAGATTGGCAGCAATCCAGGTAAACCCTTTGGCAGCAATCCAGCCTGCCAAAGTACGACACAGATCTAAGCTTCTCCAACTCCAGTGATCAGTTGATTCCTGCAAAGAGCGTGTTCACAAGCAGTCACTTTATAGCCTGGAGAGAAGTCTCCTGATCAGCAGCTGTGAGCCCTTACAGCCGATAATTGCGCCCTCACTCCTTGCGTCTATGGGCGCGGCGATAATGGGCGTCCAGGAACTCCCTGTTAATCTCTGACTCACTGTCTAGTGACTCCTCCCCACTGCTCCAAGACATGGCATCAGGAGCCCCCCTCCTCTGGCTCTCACCGCTGCTCCATGCCTCAGGCGCCTCCTGATGGCCGACCAGACTCTCCGATCCCTGCTCAGAGTCGGAACCCTGTCCAGGGTCCTCCACATCCTCCTGAGCTGACTCAGAGGGACCCTCACTCTCGGAGTCTGGTGGCAGCAGCAACGGCTCCTGCTGGGCCACAACAGCTACCTATCTCACACAAATGACACACAAGATTTGTACTGTTATGATAGGGTTGATTCAATTTAGCCTATTGTATTTTTAGATAAAAAAAGCTATAGCAGGTCCAATCCAATACTATGAGTGGTAGATCATAGGTTACATTCCAAAAAGACGAGACTAGTACAATTTCAGTTCATTTAAGCTAAATGTAATTTAGTTTTAATTCCTGACTCTTGGGACGTGGTGGCTCGGTGGTTAAGATGCTGAGCTTGTCGATCAGAAAGGTTGGCAGTTCAGGTTGACAGTTTGAATCCCTAGTGCTGCGTAACGGAATGAGCATTATTTGCCCCAGATTCTGCCAATCTAGCAGTTTGAAAGCATGTAAAAATGCAAATAGAAAAATAGGGACCACTTTGGTGTGAAGGTAACAATGTTCCATGCGCCTTCAGCATTTAGGCAGGCTGGTCACATGACCACGAAGATGTCTTCGGACAGTGCTGGCTCTTTGGCTTTGAAACGGAGATGAACCCCGCCCTCTAGAATCAGGAAGAACTAGCACATATGTGTGAGAGGAACCTTTACCTTTACCTTAAACAGATATTATGAGGGCACAGTGGCTCAGTAGTGAAAAGATGCTGAGCTTGTCAACTAGAATGTTGACAAGGTTCAAGACCCAAGTGTCACTTGCTCCAGATCCTTGCCCACCTAGCAGTGTGAAAGCATGCAAATGCAATTAGATAAAAAATATTTCAGTGGAAAGGTAACAGTGTTATACAGCCTTGCTGTATAGTCATGTGGAAATATCTTTGGACAATGCTGGCTCCCTTGGCTAAGAAATGGAGGTAAACACCATTCCCTAGAACTGAAAAAAACTGGGCAGGAAACTGTTACCTTTAAATAGATGTTATTTTATTGGGTGCAGTCTCCATAGGTCCTGGACTTGAACTCATGGACCTTTGCACTTTAGATGACTATATCCAATGAATTCACATTAAGAACCCATTGTTAGCAGTGTGGCAGGAAGTTATATATAGAATATATAGTCTTTTAAATAAATTGTGCTGATTAACCCTATGTCACCTTGCCAGAATTACAATTGCAAGTTAGGGAGCCATATGTTGTTTAAATATGAATAAATTTAAAAATAATTATGTCAAGCTTTAGCATTTCCTATTTATTTATTGGAAAAAGTACATCTGGCCTGAATTACCACTTAAACAAATTCCCTTTACCTCTTAGAATTTATAGATGCTTTTAAGGTATTAATTGTAAAGAGCTTTTTAATATAAATTTCATTTGGTCAATTGTAGCATGACAATTTTCTGAAGCCAACCTATAAGTTCTAGCATTACCAAAATTGTAGAGATTTTTATTTAAGATATAAGTGGTGTTTAGCTGTCAATATGCAGATTAAAAAGTGTTTTGTTAAAAGTTAAAATAAATAAAATACACTTATGATATGAGGAATATCTCAGCAATTTTCACAGTGAGATTCTGTTTTAAAATAATAATTTTCCTAATAAAACTAAACAAACAGAAAATAGTTTTCATGTTTTACACCTTTTGCTTAGGATTGGTTCTGCTTTAAAAACAACATTGCCTACCTTTCCTCGCTGCTATTTCACTCCTTCAAAAACTGCACATATTGTTAACAACATCAGCTATTGCTAAGTGCGAAAAACTTTTTCTTTGGAAGCCTGCTAAGGGGACAACCTACATATGAAGCAGAATATTAACAACAATTCTCCTAACATCTTCCCACCCTCACTTCCCAGAGAAAGATGACTCTGGTAGGCTTAGAACATTAAAAATCCACAATATTAAAAAAAACATAAATATCACCTATAACAACAATAAAATCAGACCAACCATTTGGTCAGCTCCATTTGTATACCTGTTTTCTGTTATGAACTCTCTGTCACCTTTGCAGCCCCAGCTGTTCTTAGCCATCCAAAGGAACATTTGACGCAGGGAATCAGTCCATTAAAATATTTAAAATCTAGCCCATATGCAGCCATAATTGCATTGTCCTTGATGTCATTAATAAGCCATAAATCATAGCTTGGAATTAATGTCATTTGATCTATTATTTGGAAATTTGGTAGATGCTCTTTTTATTGACAAAGTACAACTAATCCAAGGAGTTGATAATTGACAAAATAATTAATCAAGGAGATAAGCAACCTAGAACTAACGACTTGCCTCAGAAAATTGTGGATGCTCCAACACTGGAAGTTTTTAAGAAAAGATTGGACATCCATTTGTCTGACATGGCATAGGATTCCTGCCTGAGAAGTGGGTTGGACTAGTCCAGGGGTGGGGAATTCTGGGAGTTGAAGTCCACAAGTCTTAAAGTTCCCAAGTTTGGACACCCCTGGACTAGGAGAACTCCAAAGTCCCTTCCACCTCTGTTACTACTTATTATAGTTACATCTAAAGATACTGGCCATATACCCACATAGAGAACTGACATAATATAGCGAAAGACCTGATTTATGGCTGAGATTGTACTTTGTACTTGCTGCTTTCTTATGTGGGAGATTCTAAATGACTAGCTCAATTTATCATTAGGATTATAAACCTGTAAACCATTAGGATTGTAAACCCTTGGCAAATTGATTCATGAATGAAGAGTACAGGTTATATTTTAAGTGACTTAAGGTCTCAATTTAATTTAATTTTTCCCTTAATTTTGTGAATATGGTTTGAATTTCACTGTTGTTATCTCATAGTGAAGCTTTCTTATGTTACTATATCCTTCAAAAAATGGTGGCTTCATAGCAGCCCAAAAATAGCATCCAAGTAATAATAATATAAATAATATTAGTAGTTATATAATAACAAAAGTAGTTATTTAATAGATGAAGGTAATCTGAATTGTAACTAGTTACTAATATTTAAGGGACGCAGTGGTTCAGTGGCTAAGATGCTGAACTTGTCGATCAGAAAGGTCGGCAGTTCAGTGGTTCAAATCCCTAGCGCCGCGTAACGGAGTGGGCTCCCGTTACTTGTCCCAGCTTCTTCCAACCTAGCAGTTCAAAAGTATGTAAAAATGCAAGTAGAAAAATAGGAACCACCTTTGGTGAGAAAGCAACAGCATTTTGTGTGCCTTTGGCATTTAGTTATGCCAACCACATGACCATGGAAAAGTTTTCAGACAGCGCTGGTTCTTCGGCTTTGAAATGGAGATGAGCACCGCCCCCTAGAGTCGGGAACGACTAGCACATATGTGTGAGGGGGACCTTTAACTTTTACCTTATTAATATTTAATAGGTGAGGATAATATGAATTATAAGCTTTAGACATTGTGAGGCCCTAAGCTATGGGAAGCTACAGAAGCTGTCCTTGGCAAGTGCTAATGGAGCATATAAGACTTTATAACAGCTAAACTTGGCAGGAATGCCAGCAAAAAGCATACTCCGTGATGTGGTATGGAAAAATCCTTTGAACATAAGAGTGTGAATGATTGCAGAAACAAAGCATATCTTAATCAATGAGGATCGTATCAGTGGTATGGGAGGACTTAATTTACTTTCATGTTTTCAAACAGAACAAAGGAGAATAATTCTTTGTAGGCTATAAACTATAATTTGTTTAGCTTATATCTAATTCTGGCTGTGTTGAGTTACATACTCTTCCCTCTATTCCATTTGTTCCAATAAAGCTGTGAAGAAAATATAACACCGATGAATTTTTATGTTCAAATTACATTGTAGTTTGCATTGTTCAATTTTTTTCTTTACAAAAAAATTGTAGGCTGAATAGCTTTTTGCCTGTGGAAATAAAACGCTTAATTGTATTTATATGCTAAAACTTCACACAGTCATATTGCTTGAATTTTCTGGAATAAAATATGTAGTAAATGTATGGAAGTCCTGGAATAAGAATTGTCTCCATGATTTAATGTTGCGTATGTGTATTCTTTGAAAGTAGAAATGGAAAAGTGGTAAGATTTGTTTAAAAAATTCATCTGTTTTTCTGTTGATTTGTTAGTCCATTATATTTCATTTTTATTTATTTTTTTGGTTCAACAACTTCATAATTATTTATACGTACTTTCTCCATATTTCTTTTTTTAAAATACAGTAAACAAATACAGAAAACCTTATTCACTATCTGCCTAGACTTCTGCAACTGTGCTATTCATGGAAGGGACAAGTTATAGTATTTTATACTATGATCTTGGATTAAATACTATTGTTCCATATATCTGATAGCAAGAGATAACTGATTTTATGAAACTCAGTGTGAAAGAAGTTTTCAAGAATGTTAGGTTCTTTAAAACAAATCTGTTTTAAAGCTTACCTTCTCAAGCACTCAAGATAGAGATTTCTTTAAAATATCCAGATCCCAGGCAGGCATGCCCACAAACTAAAATTATGAAATGTATTTTTTCACTGTAAACTTAATTCTTCCTGTTCCATAAATTTATACTTAAAAGTAGCTTAAGTAGATATACTAGAGTGCTGGAATCCCCCCAAAAAACTAAGTCAGCACTAACAATCCACATAATGGTTAGCACAAGTTTTAATCCAGTAACCATTCAGGCAAGAATGAAGGCTATTTCAGTCATGAATACATCCATTCTTGTTTTAAAAAGTAGGTAAATTGCCCCTCCCCCTCACATCTCTTCTCTAAATGCTGTTTGTGTCCGATCAATCCCAGGTGTGCTCAGCTTTATTTCCTATTCTGAATTGCCATTATATTACTTCTTACAAGCACAGCTGTGATTTCTTGTTAACTGAAAAAAAAGGTCTGTACAAGAATGAATGAACACTGCAGGAACTTTGCATTCTTTTTGTTGCATGATTAAAATGAAAAAGCCTTGCTGGGACTTGCTGGGTCAGTACTAGAAGTTCTTTTTTTGGCTGAATATGTTTTGCAGCAGATTGTTGATGGCTTGGTTATATGGTGATCATGGCAAGTCAGTGCTTCACACACACAAAAATAGTTGCAGCTGTTTTATATCTAAATGTTTATTCAAATTATTGGGTGCATTTGTTATTAGTATGGGACATGGTGGCTCAGTGGCTAAGACACTGAGCTTGTCGATCAGAAAGGTCGGCAGTTCAGTGTTCGAATCCCTAGCGCTGCATAATGGAGTGAGCTTCCATTACTTGTCCCAGCTTCTGCCAACCTAGCAGTTCAAAAGCATGTAAAAATGCAAGTAGAAAAATAGGGACCACCTTTGGTGGGAAGGTAACAGCGTTCTGTGTGCCTTTGGCATTTAGTCATGATGGCCACATGACCATGGAGACGTCTTTGGACAGCGCTGGCTCTTCGGCTTCGAAACGGAGATAAGCACCACCCCCTAGAGTCGGGAACAACTAGCACATATGTGCAAGGGAACATTTACCTTATGTTTTAGTCTAGATATAGTACATACTATTTAATATTTATTTCTTAATTGTAAACAATCACCAAAATGTACAGCTTGAAAGATGTTGGAGAGGAATCTTGTCTTAAATAAATGTCAAACACTCAGTTTAAAATGTATATTTGTTGATTTAATTGTATCATATAGGATATGATTAAGTTGTTGATTATATCTATGCTAGATCTAAAAAGAAAAAGATAGATTTGAAGTTAATGATTAACAATGGATAAAAACATTAAGATATTTATCATTAAATTGTGCCTTGATTTCACTGGATCTACATAATGTTTATACTGAGACCTTGAATTATTACAATTTAAGATTTAAAAAGTATAGTTCAGAAGTTAATGGATGATTTTAAAGCATCAATAAACAGTTGATTTTTTTATGATCCTGTAAAATATTTGAAAATAATTTCTTCCTTATTGCTGATGATCCTATATCACACATCAAATGCATACATTTCAGATAATTTACACGACAGTTTCTATGGTCTGAGAGGCACAGCTCTTCCAATAAACAGTTCTTCTGTATAAAAATATTTAGAGTTACCTATGGCAGATGGCTCCTGCTAAACAAATTGTCTGATCATAAATGAAGTTAAATAGGATCAGACATGCTTAATATGTAAATGGCAGGCCACTATGAAATCTCAGATCTATAGAATTGATTGGGAAACTGAGTAAACATTCCAGAAGATGACAGTGCCTAAACAGTTACATATTGTTGCTAAGCATGTTCATGTGGTCACCTACAGTAGAATCCTACACAGGGGAGACTTACTACTGAGCAGTGGTGGCGCAGTAATCAGAATGCATTACTGCAGACTAACTCACTCCAGGAGTTTGATTCTGAGTGACTCACAAGGTTGACTCAGCCTTCCATCCTTCTGAGATTGGCAAAATGATGACCCAGATTGTTGGGGAAAATATGCTGAATCTGTAAACCACTATAAGTCTAAGTACTATTGCTATATGGTTAAGTCCTAAATAAATTGCCAAAGACTAACTATGTATGCAGATTTTACAGCCTAGGATAAATAATCTGAGATAGTAAGATACAGTGCCTGGTTATAAAAGTATTACTTGGGACACATGAAAAAGCCACATGCTACTTGAGATGCTATATTCTGAGTTATTTCCACTTCATGGAAAATTTCATGGATTGTCCCAGCCAAAGGATACATTTCAGGTTATGAGTACATGAACCCTCATCATTGGTTCTTTCTCCTTCAGAAGAGACAAAGCTGGTTTAAGTACTGAAACTCAAAAATCATCAGCACAATAATGTGGAATAAACAGATATAAAAATTTTAATCTACTTATTCATGAGTCAAACATTAACATTGAATCTGGTCTACTGGTATATACTGAGTAGTACTAGAGATTCTGACAAGAGGTGAAGTATTTAAAAACCATCATAAGCACCCAGTGATTTCATTGTTCCTTGTCTCTATCAGAACATTAATAGGACATTCAAATGAATTTGAGAAAATATAGTTTAGAATCTGTTTGAATATAAGATCAGTAAAATGCTGCTATTTTTGCTGTTATGCATTATTAATAACTTACTACAATGTTTTATTTTTAACAAATAATCTATATATTATTAAATTCTAATTGTGTTTATCTGTTTGTCTGCTTGTACCCTCAAGTTAGCCCAAAAGTACATTATACCAACAATTTTTTAATCAAGGTACCTAACATCTGCTAACTTAAAGAATGTATAACAAATCTGGGAGCCATTAGTTATGTGGAATTGTAATTTCCACAATGTTTAGACCAGGGTTTTTGTTTTTATTTTTAAATTTGTGGCTATTCACCATCTCAGGTCACATTATTGTGATTGTCAATGATCCCTGAAAGCTGCTGTCAATCAAAACTAGTGACAAAGCTTTCGAAGCTTCTCTGGCAATATCAATTGCTAACTAGGACATACAAAACCTTTGCCAGACCAATTCTTGAATATAGCTCATCTGTCTGGAATCTGCACTGTATATCAGACATTAATACAATTGAGAAAGGCCAGAAGTATTTCACAGAGGAATACTACACTCCTGCTCGCAACAACATACCCTATACCACCAGGCTTGAAATTTTGGCCATGGACAACCTAGAACTATGCCACCTATAGTCACACTTAAGCGTAGTACACAAAATTATCCTCTACAATGTCAACTGGTCAATGGCTACTTCAGCTTCAACCACAATAATACAAGAGCACACAACAGATACAAATTCAATGTAAACTGCTCCAAACTTGATTGCAGAAAATACGACTTCAGCAAAAGAGTAGTCAGTGCCTGGAATGCACTACTTGACTCTGTTGTTACATCTTCAAATCCCCAAAACTTTAACCTTAAACTGTCTACTATTGATCTCACCCCATTCCTAAGAGGTCTGTAAGGGGTGTGCATAAGTGCACCATTGTGCCTACCGTCCCGCTCCTACTGTCCCCATTTATTCATACCCATTTCCTATTTTCATGTCCATGTTTATAGTTATACCTGTTATCTCGTACGTGTTTGACAAAGTAAATAAATAAATAACTAAGCTAACAGGAAGTTGGAACTCGCTCCCTCTATATGCCTGTCTATAGTCCTTTGGTTTATCTGTTTAGTAAGTAAATATTGACTTATTGAAGTTAATTTACCAATTATTTTTCTATTTACGGCATATATTTGTCTTAGATCAGAGGGATGTTCAGCATTGGGATAAAAAAAAATATGGTCAGCCTAAAATTTAATTTCATTTTGGTCTCATTACTTCACTACCTTTCTCTCAAAGGATAATCCAACAGATCACAGTGTTCTAGTAATGTCCAAAGAAGTTGTTCAAATGCACCCATTGCCTTTGACTTCATGATTTTTCAGATTGTTCTTGGAAAATGAATTATAAGATTAATCTGACATTTTGAATCGATCATAACATTCTCTTATCTACAACAAGGAATAATTGCATTTAATATTTGCTTCTAGAAATTGAACAAATGAGTTGCACTCTTCCTTGATGCCTATATAATTTGATTTTCAGGAGGAGACTAATATTAAATGCCAATCAATTTTCTCTGTGGTATAGCATGCCTTCTTATACATAACCAAATATCTTTACCTGCACATAGCTTATTTGTAAATAAGTACTTAATTTCAAAACTATTATAGGTCCCAACAGGAAAGTATCATCTTGTTATCCCAAATATCTTTTATAATATAGCATAGCTTGCTATAACAAAATTGCCCTGTATTCTTTCAACAAAAAAACCAATAGTCTTTGTGACTACTGAAATTGTCCTATTGCCTTGGTGATGTAAAATGAATTTTCCCCTCTAAATCTAAGTGATTAACAGTAGATCCTTATTATTCATGAATAGAAATAGAGAGGGTGCCTATCATTTATTTTGGTTTATATCCTTTTTAGCAAGATAGCATCATATAATTCCCCCCCTTCGCACATTCTGCTCCCTCCTTCCCCCTCTTTTAACTATAATTTTATCTTTGCTTGTAACCTTATTTTTATCACTTAGAAATATTTAGCTTTTATGATTTTAATGCTTTTAATTCTGTAAGGTGCCCAGAATCACTTTGAAATGAGGTGGGTGGCGAATAATAAAATAAAATAACTAAAACAATGCTTCATAGGCATTAAAGCATTGGTTTTTGGAATTCTGGGATGAATATAGCTTTTGGTGATGTCATGCATCTTGTCTAAATGTGTATCCTATGCTTTCTAATGATGATGTTGCAAAATAAAAAGCAATATCTGAACATTTTCCTATGAAAATTATGCCTGATATAATCTCACGACATAAATCCATAGCTTTTGGATCTGCTTAAGTCCTTAATCCACTGCTCAATGTTACATGATTTGTATAATTCAGTACTTACTAAATATGGGTTTATTTATTTTAAATAAAGCATTAAACTAAAGCTTTACCAGTTTATCTACAGAAACATTTGTTATGAATCTACAAACAAACTCTGATGAGATTTAGCCAACGTGGTATATTACTCAAAGTATACTTAGGCAAGAAAGACTAGCTTTTGGATGTGTGACCTCAGTCATGTTGGTTTATACATGCACTACATATTCGAATAAATGTTCTTGCATTTGTACATGCTACTGTCAGACCTGGAAACCATCTTTTGCATTGGGCTTTCAGGCCTGCCACAATGAATGCTGTAGGAAAATGGAAGGGGAGACTATATGGAGTATGGGAGATATATAATCTAAATAACATTCCTTTCTCAGAGAGTCAAGGACACCTTGCCTACACCTTGAGTGGTGTGACTGGGAAGCATCTCCAGTTGGGATGATGCCTGATTGGGCCATGTGATGGACATGTGGGTGCTGGGGAGGGACTTGAACTTTCACTTGGGTGGGAAAACTTGGAAACTTCCAGATTCGTGTTTTTCCAGATGTGGCATCTCTATTAAAATGGAAGGAATTTGAGGAAACTCAAGCCTCGGTGTCTTCTTTCATTACTTGGAACCCTGACAGCTACCTGGAGTCTTTTGAAGTAGGTCAGTGAATGTAATAAATAAATCTCCCTATGATCACTACCATCACTTCTTTTTAAAGTTTAGAATTTATGCTTTTTTGTTAAATGGTTTATTTAATAGAATAATGTAGAAGAAATAGGGGTTTCTTCAGTAAGTTGAGAAAAGGATGCTTCTGCAATGCATCACTTGTTAATCATTCTGTGTGAGCAACTTCAACAATCATTGCTGGCATTAAACTTAATTATGAAATCATTTGCTTCTTTAATATGATCATAGCTAGATGGGTAGCACACTGATTTAATGAATAAATTTGGATAGTAAGATGGGTGGCATATAAATTTTAAAAAATAGCAACTTTGTCATTAATTTTGTCATGGTTACTGATGTGTGGAGCTCTTCAGAAAGTTCTATTATCTGCAACTTGAAATGTGAGCTTAGCAAGAAATAGTTACCTTTCCATTTTCCTAAAGGTCGGACAAACTCAAGCCATCTGTTTGGATTTTCAATTCTATCTTTTAAAGATTGAAGACATTGCAGTTTGGTTGTTTGGATTTAATAAGGCATATTGGGAAGGCAAAGCCTTTCTACAAATATTTTGTAAGAATAACTTCAAGCTGGTGAAGATACTTAATGTGGTGTATTCTATAGATTTCCCCCTATGCAGCATTTTCATTTTAGCAATGTTGAATGTTTAAATCAAATGAAAGCTAAGAGTGAAGTTCTGACTGACTTCTGGGTTTTTAGGATTAGTTGTCCATCATTTTATACTCTCATTGCACCTTAGGAATCCAGTAGCTTATTATGTAGCTAACTGCAGTCCTTTTGTCTATATAGGTAATAAATCTTTCCAGGGATTAGTGAAGTTTCCTTTTGAATTAAAACATCACTATAACATTTTGTGTTCTTGCATATCCAGTGTCTTTCTTTCTGAACTTGTGCCACAGTTCTGACTTGGCAGTTCTGCTTGTCCTTTTGCAAATTTTCTAAAAGCTGTCTGGAGTTTCATGCCATGGAAGCCATGACAAAATTATTAGAAAAAGGTTAAAAAGCTTCCCCTTAAGTAGAGATTTGGCTTTTTGAAATGGAAGTGCATGAATTTTAGCTTTTTGCAAGATTATTCTTATTTTAAAGCCCTAATAGTGGCCAACTATAATACTATAATGTAGATAATTGATTTCATATTTAACGAGAATAAAGGCAAAAGCTTGAGATTTCAGGCTAGCCTATACCCTCCCTTTAAACAAAGCAGCGTGTCTGTGTGTGCATCATCTCTTAAAGTAGGAACTTGGAATATGGTCAGCAAGAGGAAATGTGTAAAAAGAGAGCTGAGGAATGATATATATATCATTCACTTAGTGCCTGTGGCCACTAAGCCACAGGCTCGCCTCCTTATCAGTTGAGCCAGGGAAATAGGTATGTATTTGTGTTACATGCCTGTATGTATTTAATAGGTATGTATTTGTGTTACATACCACAGTTACGAGCCTGTGGCTTAGTGGCTAAGACTCCTGCCTGAGATATATAACAGCCCAGGTTCAAATCCCAGTAAAGGTATGGCTAGCTGATGAGAGCTAATTAGCTCAAAATAGATCTATACTAGTCTCCCTTTATTTATTTATCAGTACAAATACAACACAAATATAAAAAGGCAACATTAAAAATAAAAATATGGTTTTCTGCCTGCATGGTCTTCTGTGATGAGCCGAAAGGACAGAAAGAGGGAGTAGTGACCTTCCTCCCATATTTAGGCATACCAGGGGTTGTAACACAAATACATACCTATTTCCCTGGCTCAACTGATAAGGAGGCGAGCCTGTGGCTTAGTGGCTAAGACTCCTGCCTGAGATATATAACAGCCCAGGTTCAAATCCCAGTAAGGGTATGGCTAGCTGATGAGAGCTAATTAGCTCAAAATAGATCTATACTAGTCTCCCTTTATTTATATATCAGTACAAATACAACATATATATCTATATCTATATCTATACCTATATATCTCCATCCATATCTCCATTGCATCAGCTAGTAGCTTTAGTTGGTCTGGAAAAAAATTAATGCTATGCTAACAAGATCTGTCTGTCTGTCTCTTTCCTTCCATCCATCCATCCATGGTTTTTTTTTTTTTTTTTAGCAAATAACAACATGTGTGAATGTGGACACATGCAGAGTCGGACCATCTGCTGGTATGTTGGCTACTACCAGAAACATCTACCAACAATGACTTATTTTTGGCTAACAACAAAGCCAAGAAGCTGGCTTCGCTTTGGCAGTCTAAAGTTTGACCTGGACACAGAAGAAGAAAAGTCAGAGTTGCCTTAGACCTCATTTCTAGCAAAGACAGATTGAACTCCCCTAGAATCACAAGTCTGGGAATACCCCACTGTCAGCCCAAAAATATAGTCAAGTTGCCCAGACAGAAATGTTGCTTGACAAATAGGGGAGGTTTAAAATAAGTTATTGGAAAATGGCTTATATCGAAGTAAATATTCACTTAGAAGCAAGTCATAGAATACTTTTCTAGCAACCTTCAGTAGAATTTTCTTCTCTCTCTAATGTATTCTTTCAGTACATTATCACCTGATATGCTTAATCTATATGTTTAATCTATATATGCTAGTAAGTAGAATGTGCAAATATCCATAAAAGCATAAAACCATTCTCAGTGTTTCTCTAGATTTATTTTATGTCAGCTCTTTCCTCCAGATGAGGCTATTACTAGGAATTTATCATTTAAGCCCAGACGTTGAGTTTAAGTTTGGGGAAATCTGCCAGATGAGGCACACTCTGCCGGGATACTCAGCAGTAACCATGGGGGTTCCTCCTAAATGCATTTAAAATTTTGAGAGGTTGTATTTGGTATGAGTTCTCCATATATACAATTAAGATGCAAAATATTATCACCTCAACTTATGAATGGTTGCTTAGCAACCTTTTGAAATTATAATGCATCAAAAAATGAGACTAACAACACAGATTCAAAGTTATGATCTCCCCCCCCTTCCCCAATCACATGTCTGCATTCTGAGTATTTGGTAATGGGCCTATATTTACAGCTATTTGTAACATCCCAGGGTCACATGACCACAACTTATGTTTTGGCGAAAAACCGGTGTTTACTTCTGGTTTCGGGCAAAAACTGGTCCATAGCAAATGGTAGGTTCACTCAATGATCCCAGCAAGCATTCACTTAATGATCCCTGTGTTTGCTTTATAACTGCTGGGTTTGCTTTACAAGTACTGTGAAAAGGATCATAAGATCAAATATGGTTATTATTGTAAGTCGAGGACTGCCTGTATGGGCTGCATCACAAAAACAAGAGAAGAAAACGTCAAATTTGAAAAGTACTTTAGAAAGCTACAAAGTAATCCAATCTCTGATCCAATTCATTACTTTGAAAATAATTGTTGTTTCAAATTTCAATGTTCAGTGATAAAGGGTTGTTGGAATGCTGAACCTGAGTTCTCTTCCCTTCCTTTCAACTAGCTCAGATGAATGAAGTACTCAACAACTTTTGGTATTACTTGCATACTTATTTGTTCGAATCCCCACCCCCTCCCTTTGAACTTAATAAAAATAATTCTGCTGAGCTTTTTATTTGTATATAAAGTGTGTACACTTAGATATTCCAGTAAGGAAAGACAAGCAATTTACACAGCAACAGAATTGCCCCAGAAGATGTTAACAAAAAAACATGAATATACACGATCAAACAGAATTGCTGAATAAAAGGGGTTTTACAATTGAGAAGAAGATAAAATACTTGGGTATAATAATGACAAATATGAAATATGACAAATATTATTTCAAAATAACTATGATAAGACATGGAATGGACTTAAGAAAGATATGTCAAGATGGGACAAAGTGACAATTGTCACTGGTGGATAGAATTTATGTGATTCAGATGAATATTTTACATAGAATGTGGTTTTTGTTTTAAACAATGCCTGTTTTGACAACTGGTGTGCTATTAATGGAAGAAAGATATGTCTAAATTTATATGGTGGGAGAGGGGAACCCATGAGTTAAATATAAGCTACTATAAGGTGCAAAGGAAAGAGAAGGGCTAGGTTTATAAGATTCAAAATTATCTATTGTTGCCTGCAGTTTAGCCTGGATAACAAAGAAGGTGCTGTTAAAGAATAGGAGGCTATGGGAGACAGAAGGACATGATTTGAGATTTGGGTGGCATAGATATCTATGGTCCGACAAAGCTAAAGTTAATATAGATTTCAAAAACCATTATATCAGGCAGATAATTCTTAAGAGAATGTAATTATAATTATATGTAAATATAATAGATTTTGTCTTTATTATTTTTATAAGTGACTCAAACCAATGAACATAACTGACAGTCTTTTCTCCTACTATTTCCCCCACAACAACAGCCTTGTGAAGTTGGATGGGCTGAGAGAGTGACTAAGACAAGACTAGAAATCACAATTTCTTGCTTTCTAGCCTGGTGCCTAACTTAGACTTAATTTAGACTGATCCAATTTGGTCTAGTAGTGGTTGAGGCACCAGGCTAGAAACCAGAAGACTTGAGTACTAGTCCTGCCTTATCCATGAAAGCCAGCTGGGTAACTTTGGCTCAGCCATTCTCTCTCAGCAGAAGTGGTATTCTGCCAGTTTGCACCGGTTCGGGCGAACCGGTAGTGGTGGGAGTGTGAGGCTCTGCCCACCCACCCAGACGTCATCACGGATCTTCTGCGCATGCTCCTGCTACCGAACTAGTAGTGAAGATAATAGGATACAATTACTGCCTCTCTCAGCCCAACTCATCTGGCGGGGTGGTTATTGTGAGGAAAATAGGAGGAAGGGGTGTGGGTTAGTTCACTGCCTTGATTACATCTAAACATAAAAGTGTTTGTTATAACACCAGCTTGTTACTGAACAATCTGAAAGGAAACTTTATCAAGTTTGATGTACATGTAAAAAAGCAAAAACAATTGGTGACAAATACATTATTTCATGAGATTTTAAAGGTTAAAGTACAATTGAAACCAGAGGCTTTTGCTTGAGGACTAATGGATGGGAAACTAGAAAAAAAATCATTGTTTTTATATATGTAACAAGTGCAGCAAGATTATTATAAGTGTTAAGGGTTTGACACTACTTACAGTGAAGGAATAGTTGGTGAAAATGATGAAAGTTGCAGAGATGTGTAAATTAATTTCTTTGATTAAAGAAGAGACAATATCTACATTTATGGCCAACTACAAACCTCTTACAGACATTTTGCATGAAACAGAATAAGTGCACTTATGATTTGTGATTTTTGATGATTAGAAAAAATGGATAATAGAAAAAATGAGTTCTTTTGTAATCATACAATAAGTGGTAACTTGTATTTATACATACATTTGGTGAAAAGGAAATCGGAAGTTTCAATTTTTTATCTTCTCTTCTCCCCTATATATAAAGTGTGTTTATGTATGAATATGTATGTGTATGTGTACATAGACACACACAGATACATACACACACACTATATTATATTGATATAAAAATTATATATGCATGGCTGGTAGGCTACTTACAAAATGTCCCAATACAGACAAAATTTTCTTCAGCTAATATAAAGTCCAGGTGGCATTTTCATGGGACAAAAGCAGTTTAAGGGTTCGGCATAGATAGACCCCAAGGCTGATAACCTAGCCTACACTTGAAAGCCATGATTGAACCAATCCATGATAGGTGATATAATTCAGTACCTATGGTTCCCATCTTGTAATAATCCTGATATTTAGAAGAATATAATTTGGAAAGAAGTCAGCGTACATATAAACAGTATATATTAACTGTGAACTGAAACAAAGAAGTACAGGTAGGTTGTTTGTGAAATTAAGAAGAAGAGTAAGAATGTAGATTTCAATAGTCTATTCATTGATCTATTCATTAACTTATGAAAAGGAGTTGATGAATAGATGTAGGGAAGATATGAGTTTCATTGTGAATGAAAGGACAGAATGTTGCTGTCATCTAGTTTGTAATGGCAGAAATTTCAAATAAATGCAGGAGTCTATTGGTTGGAAATAACTGAATGTTATACATCAGTGAATGTTAGTGATGGAAATGAGTTTTGGGAAAAATTGTTCAACATTTTGAATGAGCGTAATCCAGGGGAAGGGAAATGGCTGGTTGGGAATGAGATAAGAAAATACATAAGTATCTGGACTATTCAGAGACTAGGAATGAATTAAAATGACTATTCAAGTATCTCTATTTTTCCTGGGTCTTTGCTGAAATTATCTGTAAGATTTTAACCACACTGGTCTCACAATGGTTAGAATGCATTATTGCAGGCTAATTCTGCCCATGGCCTGGAGTTCGATTCTGACTGGCTCAACGTTGACTCATCTTTCCATCCTTCCAAGGTCAATAAAATGAGGACCCAAATTGTTGGGAGCAACATGCTGACATTTGTAAATTGCTCAGAGAGTGCTGTAAAACACGATGTAGTGGTATATAAGTCTAAGTGCTATTGCAATACTTTTCTTTTGGGTAACAAGTACATGGAAGTATCTATTGATATCTTTCTCATGATTGGTCACTCCTATCCAAGATCCCAGATGAGTACTTTCTTTAACATATAGTCTCCTATCTTTTTCACTTTTTTCTTCATTATTCTGAGACTATGTAGGAGTAAGACTCTAAAAATGTATACACTCGTAGACTCTGTCATCTGTTATTTTGAGAGGTGTCTAGTGATTGCAGTACATTGAAATGAGACCAGATAGGGATAAGCCATAGGGAAATTTCACATTAGGATAGTTTTTATCAATTCAAGGGTGGATACAATTTACCTTAGAAGTGGATAAAAAAACCAAGGGAAAAGAGTGAAAGACTAGGCTTTCCCTCTAATTACTATTATGATCACCCCAATTTTATCCCTATAGGCTTAATTGATTGATTATGTGCCATCAGTGTCAACATTTAATGACCATATAGATCTTCTTCAGAATGATTTGTTTTCACCTTTCATGTCCTCCTATTGCCACTATAATTGAGTCCATCCACCTTTCTACCTGTTTTCCTTCCTTCCATGTTTCCTGGAATTATAGATTTCTCAAGAGAACTAGCTCTTTGCATAGTAAAATATAATAATTTGAGCTTGGTCATTTGTGCTATTGATTTATTTATTTTATGATCCATTTTCCCCTTGGCTATCATGCTATTCTCAGGGGGGAAAACCCTTCAATGTTCAAAAAAGTCAGTACTATTTAAGCCTTCACTATTCCTCAGTGGGACAAACTTCACAGACTTGTTGCTGTTAGCATATAATTGGGGAAAATAGGTATTATGTATGTCAGAAGTCAAAGAGTTTTTGAGCACTTGGCCTTTGAATGTCATGTTGGAGAATAACTGAATGTGTTTGAATTTTAAAATAAAATTTAATATTAATGAGTGAAATAAAGTCTCTTCTTCTCTTGTGACAAAACACTAACAATGTGATGACAGTTTCTGGAGGGGCTACACTTGTGGCCAGGGGCCATACGCTGTGTAATTTAAATGTAAGGTCTATCTTTGAGCTTTAGGAAGAAAGCTGGTATTTAAACCTATGAATAAATAATTATGGTGCTTTCTGTAGTTTACAAAGAGGAAACAACTAATATGCTGTTAAGGGGTGTACTTTCTGATCAAGAACATTCTCTTTCAAATTCACCAAAAGGGGAAGAACCTCTTGGTGTTTCTGAAACTTGGTTATATTGAAATAAAAAGAGGTAGGACTTTTGGGCTCTTAGAAAAAAAACCCTTCAACTAAACATGAAGCTTATGCTAGTTTTCCCCCTTCTCCCATGTTTTCCTTGAAGCTTGAAAATGTAGTTGTGTATGATTATTTGTTTCTAGTTTTCTATGTCTAGAAGATTCATAGGTATTAAATTCTTTATTGTACCAATTTTTTCTTGTTACAACATTTTCCTGCTGTAAGCTAGAATCAGGATTTTTTAAAAAATCTGAAAGCTTCCATTCATTCAGGAATAGTTTAACATATGCAGCTGCAGTTATTCTTTTCCCTCTCTCAATTATTTAAGCACATATGTAAAGGAAAGTATATCCACAGATGTGTGGGAAAGCAGGGTGGGAGGGAACTGGCAGAGGAGAACCTGAAGAATGACATTAGTGCCAAGGAGAAGGTTTGCTAAAAGCTCATAATGACTAACACAATTTGGAAATGAGCCTGTGTAAGGCAACTTGCATTTTTATTGAAGAAGACATTTCTACTATGGAGAGGGCATTCTCTTTGACACAACAAATCAATGTGATATGTTTCAATGAAGTACTTCTGTTTTGCTATAGTATTTCCAGCAAAAAGGCTTTGGCAAAGGATTGCTGGAGAAGATGCCTGTTCCAAAATATGACTTACCAAAAAAAGATTCAACAAGTGGTGCTGGAGGTGGTGACAATTCCTCTGTAGTGTTCACCAAAGGTTTTGATATATAGTCTGGAGGAAGCTGAACAACATCTGTTCGCTAAAGCTTGTGATAGGTTGCAAAGCAAATCTACATCTTAGTTGTTTTTTTTTTGCTCTTATCAGTGATGTTGCCATGTTGCTTCACATAGCAACATCAAGATGGCACTTCCCTCAAACCTCTGCCTTTGCAAATACCATTTCAAATTGTTATACAGTTCTATTTGAAGCAGAAAACATATTTATTAATTTTATTAGTTCCTATGGAATTTTTAAATGAAAAAGCAAGATAGTTGTGTGGTCTGGCAACTTTATGCACAAGGAAGCCTAAATCAACACATAAAGTGTTCTGCAGATATTGCCCCCAACAATCTGACTCCTGATTTTATCGACCTTGGAAGGATGGAAGGCTAAGTCCTGGCAGTGGGCAGAGACAGTCTGCAATACTGCATTCTCCTGGTGTGGTGGTGTTCCTAATAAGGCTTCTTTCCTATTACTTTTTAGGATATGAGAAGAAGGGTTAGTACTGCTAATTCTGAAGATATAACATCAAGAGATTCACAGTAATACTGCTGACATTTCATCTGAAATGTCAGATGTTAAAGGTTTTGAAATATCCAATTGTATAGTGAGGATGATGTTGCAAAAGAAACATGAAGAAAGAATTAGTAAACTTATGCCTTTGACCTTCCACTTATTGTGCTTTATGTTTTCTTCCCCGGGCTCTAAGAAATGCCTTTCAATTTAGTAAAATAGGACCAAACCATATGGATCTTTGTGCAATTGCAGTGTTTGTTTATTTTGTATTGCGATCACAGGACGCCGCGCAGCTTACCGGACCATGTAAAGTAATGACTGGAAAAATATTATCAGGCTGTTTTATGTTTTTGCCCGTGGCAATATTGATATTTGAGTGTGAATGTATAGATCTCCCTTTCCCTCTCTCCCTCTCTCTCGCACACACAATTTCTCTTTCTCTCACACATAAATATTTATGATGATTTTATAACCTGTTCATATATGAACTCATTTGCTGTTTGCATCTGATCTTATTAATTGTATTATATTAGCTGAGATATTTAAATCCCTGCTTGTGGATAGGCAATAGCATGTTATTTTTTGCATTGGAATAAGTAATAACAAAGGATAGAGTGTGTGGATATTTGTGTTGTATACACTATTACTGGAGCAGCTGAACTCCATGTATGTAGTCTCTGTTACTGAGTTTTTCAGCACCTACCTATTTGCTGTCTACTTTTGCAATTATGTGACACTAAGTCATTTATGATTATGTATGTGGAGAACAAAATCTCTCCTAGTGTATTGAAAGATCTCATGGTTGCCTTCTGGAATTTTTATATGGTTTGTCATATGTTTCTGCTTACTTGATTCTTTCATATATGTGTGTGTGTGTGTGTGTGTGTGTGTGTGTGTGTGTGTGTACATACATATCTCCTATCTGACAAACCCTAAATAGTTATTCTTACCAGGGATCCTCATTTTATGTATGACTTCATTTAATTTAATCTATAAATAATAAACTATCCTGAACAAATAATAGACTGTAAAACTGAATCTACTACATTTCTACATGTTGTAGAATAACTGAAATATTTCATACTATATTATACTATAAAAATACTATATTTTTTACAGAGCACTAGCTGCAGAAGCAGTAACATACTAGAAATCGGATAGTTTGGTCTAGTGGTGAAAGTCCCAGGCTAGAAACCAAGAGACTGTGAGTTGTAATCCGACTTTAGGCATGGAAACTATTTAGATGACTTTGGGCCAGTAACATTCTCTCAGTCCAACCCACCTCACAGGATTGTTGTTGTGGGGGAAAGAGGAAGAAAGCGTATTTGGTATGTTCACTACCTTGAGTTATTTATAAAAACAATAAATGTGAATATAAATAAATAAATAAAGTTCAGACCTATTGCTTTGTGTAAACATACTGTGTTAAGCTTCCTGTGAAGCCTATGGGTTGACTAAAGGTGTTACTTTGAAATATATATATTTAAATACATCCAGTAGGCCATATGAAGCCCAATTCAAAGTGTTAGCTTCATTTATTAAACTCTTCATTTCTCAGGATGTCATTATTGGATAAATGGATGGATGATCAGAGCACTTCTGTTTGGGTCTTTCTCTGCCTTTGGAGATGTCCTTTCATTCTGTAGTCTAGAGATTATCTACTACAAAAAGTGCTTTTTGAGGAGTACAGCTTCCCCAGTTATGGAATATAAATTTTGCCTATCCATAAACACTTCTTTAACTATTGCTCAGTTACATTTTTGTTTTGCAAACTCTTTTAAAAGTAACTATTTTAATACTACTAGAATTATAGGTAATTTGCTCTTGATATCTTTCCAAGCAAGTTCTATCTTTATTTTTTAAAACAAAGTTTTACCAGGTTGTAAATGTAATTCAAATCTAGTATGAATTATCTTGTCTCTATGGCATTTATGTACACATGTACATTTTCTTTCTTTTAAAAGTTATGTATATCATTAAAATATACTTTATAAATTATAAACAAATTGGATTCTAAGCTACATGGGGAGAAATACAGAAGGGACTCTAAATAAAGGGTATTGCTACTTTGGAGGTAAGAGACAATATCTTCTTGGAGAGAACAGAAAATTTGTAGAAATGAAAATAAATTAGTAAAACTTGCATTTTCTCTTCATTGAAGTAATTCTTCAATGAACTGAGTTCCACAATAGGTGAAGGTAGGTATTTTGAGCCAACATCTAATACCCCAAGACTGTAAATGCAATTTAAGAAAAGTCTAAAATAGACCAGGACAGTAACTCCTATTGTCCTTGATGGTAACTTGTTAGAGGACTTACTTAATGGATGATCATATTGTTTGAAACTTAGCAGCTGCTTTTAAATAATTCTTGTTGTATCAGGAGTAAAACAGCTATCCCAGGCAACTATGCACATTCACTTGGGAATAAGGCTCATTGGTTTTATTGAGAGTATGTATAGATTTGTTCTCCACACTATCACTAGTAATATAAATCCATTGTTTCATGGCTATATCTGTAACAAGCTTTTTCATGGCTGCCTGATCTTGGTGACCTCTGTTTTATGAATCTATAACTGTCCTTTATTTGATGGGAAGGTTACTCAAGAGAAGGATTATGCTGACCAGAACTGATTCGTTACTCTAAAAGTAATAAGAGGTGACAGTTCCCACATGTAGATAATTTTCAGAGTATGGCTTAAATCCCCCCCCCCTATATTTCTAGGGAGAACGGAAAGTGATGTTGAAATGGAAAAGGACATGATGTAAGTCCTTTTGTTATAAGAGATGAGGGCCAATCAAGCAGAGCCTAGGTTTTCTGTCTGTAAAATAAAATATTCAAGATTGTAATAGAGGGCTGTGAGAAAAACACATACTGTATCATTTTTGTCTGTTTCCCTAATGTTATTCATTCTGAACTTTGCAAGCAAGAGAAGGAAAAAAAGTTCATGAAGCAGGAAAACTGATCAGGTCATCTTAACACTGCACATATTCTTACATGTCATTTCCATATTGTTCACAAGAAAGTTACATGGAAGTGTCCATGTAGTTACAAATAGTCAAGCTTGACTCAAACTATCTAATTACAGATTCTGATAATATTTATCTCCTGCTAATTTTCTCTCAGATAAAGGCTCTATGAATTGCTATAGGATTTATTTTTTATAAAAACATAAAATATTAAGTTAGTGACAGTTCTTCATCCATTCTTGAGGGTGGTGGATTTCCTTTACTACCAGATGTCTTGGCATCCAAATCCCCCCCCTAGTTTTATCTTCCTCATGACCCATCATCTTAAATTACTCCTCCATTCTTCAGTGATCATCTCTACCCATGAAGACCAGTTCCAGTATGCATCTGCTCTTTATATTAATTTACAGGTTCATAATTGACGGACAGCAAAAATAACCCCATCTTGAGTTTGAAGGGAAGCTTCAATTATATATATATAATCCCCATGGGCCAAACAAATTGGAAACAAAAAAAGATTTTCTTTAAAAAAACAAAAGCAAACTAAGGACACTACATTCAGTGAGTAGAAATGAAAACACCATTTGTCACCAGCAATCACAGCATTCCAGCCCCTGTAGAATAGCCATATTCTACCAGGCCTGGTAAAATAGCCATGTTTTTAATGGACTTTCTGAAAATCAGGGAGAAAGTGGCTGGTCTGATGCTTGAGGTCAAGCTTTTTCAGATAAGGCAGTTGGATGTTGGCTGTAGAATAACAGATTGAGAGGAATCTGGTGGGCCAATTGATCAAACAGAATGTACCAGTAAATGTGTCTTTATCTGAAATATGAATGTACCATCCAGATTATTCTGCACATGAAGCCAAGTCAAAAGACAAAACAGCTTTCTTGCTAGGAACAATCTGCAACATCAACACAGTTTGAAACATAGCTCCAGTTATATTTGGATTAGCAAAACTACACCCTCATTCATTGCCCTCCCCCACAACATTTCGGGCACCAAGGACTGGTTCTGTAGAAGGAAGCTTTTGCCCAGACCAGAGGAGGTATGGTTTTACCTGCATCATGCAGATGGGCTTTGCTTGTTTGTTTTTAACATGCAGTAGACTGGTACCGGTCCACAGGCCCTAATTAGACAACCCTAGTTTGTTTAATATCCTAATTCATAAATATGTATAATTTGTACCTGGCAAATTCTTGGATTCCACCCACCTTTTAATACCTTTTAATACCTTTGATTTCTCTTGGTAGAAGAGTGTCACTGCGTTAATTGGTTTGCCTACTTGAGCTTATATTCTGAACTATACTGTAGAAATGTTTTTCTTATCTGACAATGATTTACTGCGCATGTCTCATAACACGTCTCATAATACGTCACACATTCTTGTACTTTCCTTCTGATCTTCCTTCTGAGTGCACACTGTTTTTTCTTGCACTAGTTAGCGTTTGTGTTAGCACTGATTTGTATTGAATTTTTAATGACGGATCTCAATACAATAACATTTGAGTGTAATATTTTGCTTTATAAGCCTGGTTTTTTTTCACAGTCCAGCTTGATCTCTCAATTTGAAGTTATGTCTTCACTGTGTTTGCCAAGTAGGCAATATTTTGCCCATTTATGATATTTATCCTTAAAATGATTTTGTTAATTGATCCTAAATTTTATTTTGTCAATTTGAAATGATTGAATATTCTCCTTACTAATTGTGTTTCAGACGTTGAGTCATTCTCAATCAACATAAATGAAAAAGATATTAAAACTAAAATTATAAAAAAGTATACCTACTTAATGTCTAACAATACTATTCATCCGATCTTTATAGAAACATTGCGTCCATTATTTTGAAAACAACACTTCTGTTTCTCACCCAATTGATTTTTTACATTTATAAATGTGAACTCAGAGCTTATGAGAGCTATTAGAATTTTTTCCTTCCTGCAGTTCAACTTTTCAGACTGCATGTATTTATTTTTTCATATCTGTAGGCTCTGGTAAATTGAGGAGATTTAGGGGACAGCTCTTTTTATCCAAAGACTCTCACAGGGCTGGTAATGTAGAGATCTGTTTAGATTATAAAAGGCTCAGGAAAAGATACAAGTCTGTTGCTGCTTGGGGAAATGAGAATTGTTTTGACAGTTACCTGAAGGCATAAAAGAGAGGAATTTATTGGGACTTTATTATACATCCAAAAATCCCTACACCCATGTGTGTGTGTGTTTTTTCCCCCACTCAGATTTCAAGAATGTAATTTGTTACTACATTGGTATAACAAATGTATACCAATGAAAGGTATAAAAGACATTATTTCCAAATGTGGACATTTTACGGATCATATAAGCTTGAAACTGTACATTTTCTATTCTTTAAAAAATAAAGTCTATTTTTAATTTAATAATTTAATTTAATATTTAATTTAATTTAATTTTTTATTTCCCACCCATCTTGTTTCAAAGAGACTCTGGGTGGCTTACAGTGTAAAAAAAAGATTAAAATCATCAAATATAAACATACCCAATAAAATCATAATACAAGCGTAATAAAATCATTGACACAAGATTGAAAAGGATACAGCCAAAAGCACCGGGGGGGTTGGGGGGGGAGAGAGTTGGGCTTAGCTCTCAATCAGACAGCTCCAGTTTGAAGCTCTCCTATTCGGGTCCAAGCCATCTGGCAGAAAAATGACTTAAGGTTCTTATGAAAAGTCAGACAGGTGGGAGCCAACCTCACTTCAGGGGGTAAGATATTTCAAAGGGCAGAGAAGACTTCCCTGAACCTGTCAGCCTTGACTGAGAGGAACTGCAATATGCCCCCCCCCCCACTTCAGGCACGGTGCAGTGGGCCAGTCCTATGAGAATGAGATAGTTCCTGAACTAATCTGGACCCATGGCATTCAGGGCTTTAAATGTAATAACCAATACCTTGAACTGTACCTGGTGTCAGGCCTGCAGTCATATTCCTTTTAGGATCTTTGGCCTGCCACACTCTCTCTCTTTCTTCACTATGCTGTTTCATTAGTGGGAAATTGGGAGGGGGTATAGTAAGGAGTAGAATGTGTTTGTGTTCAAAATAAAAAAAATCCTTTCTAGAAATCAAGGTCATTCTTTGTCTCGTCACCTGTGTACCTGACCGGAAGTAGATGGGTGGAAATGCCAGTGTGACAGTGGAAGATTGGACCATGTGATGGACTTGTGGGTGTGGAGGCAAGATCATGAACTTTCAACTGGGTAGGAAACCCTGGAAGCTTTCAGATTCTGGTTTCCACAGATTGTACCAACATGTCTCTCTTATTAAATTGGAACTTTGATGAAAGCTATACTTTGGACTCTGATTTAATTCTGGATGATATTTGGAACGCTGACACCTGGAAGCACTTGTGAAGTGGTAGTGTAACATGGGCTACTCTAGGGGCCCTGCCAACTCTGCACCTGTAGCTTCCAATTGCTCTTCAAGGATAGCTCCATGTAGAATGCATTGCTGTAGTCTAAATGTGAGATGACTAGGGCTTAAATGACTGAGCACAGGGACTCAAGGACTTTAGGAAAGGTTGCAACTGGTGCCCAAGACAGATTTGTACAAAGGCTCTCCTAGCTGTGACTGCCACCTACTCTTTGAACAAGAGTTGCATGCACAGGAAAAAACCCAGATTGTGGACTGGATCTGTCTGGGTAGTGCCACCCCATCTAGAATTAAAGATATTAAAGACCCATGTACCCAAAGCAACTGGGTCTTGCCAGGGTTCAGTCAAAGTGTGTTATTCCGCCATCCAGGCTTCCACAATTTCCAGGCACCACAAGAGGACAGCCACAACGTCAATTGGATCACCAGGGTGAAGATATAAAGTTGAATGTCATCAGCATACTGATGATACCTCAGCCTGGGGTGATGAAATGATCTCACCCAGCAGTTTCATGTAGATGTTAAAAAGGAGTGGCGAGAGTACTGAGCCCTGAAGCACAATTTATAGTACTTTTAGTTTGTATGTAATTAAATCATTTCATATGAGTGCCTTGCTCAGATCCATGATCCTGTGAGATGTGCCAATCTGACACACTCTGAGGGTAGTAAAATGTAAATCTCATTTTCTCAACAATCTGTATTGCAAAGGAAGATGAGTTATTATTTTAGTGTAAGTTTTAGGATAGTTAATCAGTTACTGCAATGTAGGAATAGCACATAGAAAACATTTTTTTAAATTTCCCAATAGACTATAAGAGGCAACTGTTTATTATTATTTTTTGTTTTCTATAACAAAATATTGTAATGTTCATGTGTGTGTGTGAGTGTGTGAGAGAGAGAGTGAGTGAGTGTGTAGAGCAGACTTGTATATCTTCATTCTTATACATATTACCTAACAATAAGAAATATTCCCATGAGGAATAAGGCACAAAAACAAATGTCATTTCCTTCAAGAAAAAATACATAGTTTGTGTATTTGTCCATTTTTGTCCCAGTGGGTATTTCTAGATACATAATAATAATTATTTTTTGCTTTGCAGTACTGAAATTGGTGAATTAAAAATTTTGGAAGCCGTGATAAGGACATAATTTCAATATTCTCAAATGTGGCACATTCTTCTTGGATCGTTTTTTCAGGAGTTCCAATCACAATTTCATTGATAAATAAAATAATTATGATTCAAGTTCCAAATTGAACATTTAATTAATTATAAAAGTGTTAATTTAGTGGAATAGGAAATTGATGAAAGCACGTGACTCCAAAGCTGTATTATTTACTTACTTACTTACTTATTTATTTATTTATTCAGGCTATCAATTGACATATGTAATGGCGCAATAAAATAGGTGCTATTCTAATTCTGAGACTTAAAATTGCTGAGATTGAGAAATATTGCCATAAATTGTTGCATTACCAGTTTCATTATCCCAGATGAGACAAGATTAAATATATAAATATATTAATTTAGAAGGGACCATACTTTCTGAATTTGTGGAATTTATCAATGTTACTGTTTGGAGGCTGTTATAAGGAAAGACAGAAGTTGCCCTCTTTTTTTCTTTCTCCATTTTTTTCTCATTTATTCTTTGCACTTTGCCCCTCCCTATTTTTCTTTTCATTTTTTGTTAATTTTTCATATTTTATTCTTTGTGGGAATTAATAAAACTTAAATTTAAATGTTTAAATGTAATTATTTTTAAAAAAGTTGCACTGACTATCAAGCAATGCATGACAAGGTAGAAAAATGGTACATTGGAATATCTGCAGGATATACCATTTGCCTGAAGCAAAAACTGATGGAACCACACAATAGACAAAGTAATAGACAGTAAAGTGGCTAACGTGGTTTGGAATTTTAGAATTCAAACAGAAAAGCACCTGTCACATAATTCTCCAGACTTAATATCTGTTGATAAGAAAGACAAAAATGTCTGGCTAGTGCAATACATGAGTACAGTAGAATACAGCTGGTCCTTGACTTAAGTAGTTCATTCAGTGACCTTTCAAAGTTACAACGGCACTGAAAAAAGTGACTTTTGACATTTTTCACACTTATTACCATTGCAGCATCTCCATGGTCATGTGTTACATTGATGCTTGACAGGTTCATGTTTATGACAGTTGCAGTGTCCCAGAATCATGTGATCCACTTTTACACCCTTCTGATAAGCACGATCAATGGGGAAGCCAGATTCACTTAAAAATCATGTTACTAACTTAACAACTGCAGTGATTCACTTAACAAGCCTGGCAAGAAAAGTCGTAAAATGGGCAAAACTCACTTAAGAAATTTTTCACTTAGCAACATAAATTTTGGGCTCAACTGGGGTCATAGGTTGAGAACTACTTGTAGAACAGAAAGAACTAGATAAAATCACAAAATAAAGAGATCTTTGTAGAATAGAAGTACAATGAATGTAACAAAAAAAGGAAGAAAAGAAAAAGAAAAAAGAGAGAAAGAGGGAGCAAAGACATTACCTATAACAATAGGCATCTTAGGTGCAGTTCCAAAACATCTGGAGAGCCTCTTTAATACCATCAGCATTGACAACATCTGCCTATCCCTAGGTGCTTGAGAAAGGCTTGATAGGTCAACAAAAATGCTAAAGCAGTCTAAACATGTGGCTGACCATGCAACCACCATAATAATTTATTATTATTTCTCTAGTCCAAAGAAAAATTAAATTTTGATGTCCATTTTTCCAACCTGAACCTAAAGCTAAGACAAATGCCCAGTGATCAGCCTGAAAGTATAGAAAGTTTAAACTACTTTTTCCAATTGATATTTACAATTTACACTTTAGAATTTGCACAATGTATACTTGCCAAATTAATTTATTCAGTATTCCATAAATTTGTTTAAATAATAAGATGGAATAAATGTAGAAAGGACTCTCAAAGTGAAAATCAACCTAAGAGTTAAACTCATTTTAACCACATTTATCTTACCTAACCTCTAGTACTCAAAGGAATTTTAGACCATCTGTCTCAGTCTTCCTTTTATATAGTAACAGAATATAAATTCACATTAACAGTTGGTAAAGAGTCCTGATAATTCTTATAGAAAACTGAACAAAAGAATTGGAACATTAACTGAATTTCCAAGCCTTATATTTACTTTCTACGATCTACTGGCATCACTCTATTCCAGAATAATTGGACAAAATTCCAAATTTGTCCGAATACAGAAAAAAGGTTCTAAACCAAATTTGCAAGAGAAGGATGTGCTTAATGTAGTAGATGACTCAACCTGTAGAATGGAAGGCTTAAGGTCTCAAAATTCCTCTCTCAGAAGCCCTCTTCATATCATAGCTCTGCCTCCTACTTTAAACTGCTGACCTAGTGGTTGCTCCTGCCATCATCTGTCTTCCAGAGACCATTCATTAATTTTAATCCCAGAGTACCAGTTTTTCAGAAATAATACTTTCATGATATAAGCCTATTCTACCATGCCACTCACCACATCATCCCTCAAAGATGCTTGATGTCTTTCTGAAAATCCCTCAAAAGCTGTCTCCGTCAACAGGCTTTGGGTTCTCAAGGAAATGATGATTGAATAAATTGGTGACATTGTAACATCTAATGCTCAATAATAATATTAATAATAGTAATAATAGTAATAATATTAACAATATTAATAATATTAACAATATTAACAATATTATTAATAATAATAATAATAATAATAATAATAATAATAATAATAATTGTCATTTGGAACACAATATGCCAGATATCACAGTTGTTGAGGGCCAAAGCGTACTGTTTATTGATATTGCTGTACCCCGAAATGCCAGAGTCAAAGAAGAAGAACTGAAATAAATTACGAAATACCGTGACCTGGCTATTGAAACTACATGACTTGATGAAACATTAACAGTGACACCCATTGTCATTGAGGCACTTGGTACCATGTCCAAGAGTTTTACAAAACACATCAAGAAGTTGCAGGCTTCCTGCAATAACACCAGCAGAACTGCAAAAAACTGTGCTACTCAGAATACTCAGAGACTTGGTTGATACCAAGGACACTTGCAGCACCCGTATCAACCATCAGTACCAGTCAATGCAGAGGTGGGTTCCTACTGATTTGGACCAGTTCAGCCGAGTAGGTAGTAACTCGGCCTGCCACACCCCTGAACCAATTCTGTAGGTGCCACATCTTGCTTTTTTAGTACTGTGCATGCGTGCATGAAATGCACGAGGGTAGTGCGTCCCTGAGCGAACCGGCAGTAACAGCAACCGGAAACCACCCCTGAGTCAATGGTATTTATGATGCATTTTTAAATGTTCAGTTGACTAAGTTCCACGTTGTTAATAATAATGATAACAATAACGATAATGATAATGATAATAATAACAATAATAATAATACACAGCAATTTGAGTACAGCAAAAACCATTGGGACCATCAGGTTGAAAAAGTTTTAGAGAATGAGAAAGTAAAGATCTTTTGGGACTTCAGAATTCAGAATGACAGGCACTTGGCCTACAACACACCTGACATGACAACAGTTGAAAAGAAACAAGTATGGAAAAAGTATGGTTCATTGACATTGCAATACCTGGCGATGCACGAATTGAAAATAAACAGCAAGGAAAAAATCACAAAATACCGGGACTTGCAAATTGAGGTTGAGCGACTGTGGAAAAAGAAATCATGTGTTGCCCCAATTGTAATTGGAGCCCTTGGAGCAATACCTAAAGGGCTACCTCGCTATTTGAAAATTCTAAATTTACCTGACTTGAACATTCTGACTCTACAAAAAAACACCCTATTTGGAACAACTTATATCCTCCGACGTTACCTTAACAGTTCCTAGGTCCTTGGTTAGGACTCGAGCTGTTAGGCTACCAACCAGCCCCAAAGGCTGTGAATCTCACCAAAGATTAACCACATAATAATTATAATAATACAATAAACAACAATAACTTAAAAACATTACAGTGAAAAGTATTTAAACTATTTTAAAACAATGAAAATACCCAGATTAAATATACATAGGAGCAAGATGCTTGGAACATTAGCAATATAGCCAGGAAACCATGTTTATAATAGTGTTCATTTTATGGGGGTTTTTTTGTTCACTGCGTAGAGTGATTTTTTTGAGATGAACAGCCACATAAACCTTATAAATAAACAACCATGCCGCCTTTTGGCTGATTAAAAGGTAAAAAATTCAAAGTATTATCTCCTGTGTCTATATCAAGGGGCTGTGATAAGTAGAAAATTTAGCTCTTTCTCCCTCCCTTTGAGAGATAAACCAATCTCATAGGAGATAAACAAAACTTTATCCCTTAGAAAAGAGAGACGATAAAGGGTAGCTGCCATCTTTATCTTTAATTGTTAAAATACTGTACAACATTCACTGATAGAGAAGATAATTAAAGAATTGTATAGCTGAAAGGATACGATTTGTAAATTAGTTAGGAAAATTCAAATCTGCAAATTAGTTTCAATTAGTAGAAAAATTCAAGAGAAATCTAATCCTCTTGTTTATAAGATAAAGCCAGCCTATTACAGCCTATCTTTTTAAAGAGCACATTGTCCCAATGTTTTCTTTAAAAAGGAACTGGATAATTATTTCAAATTAATATTAGAAATTGTAGGAATCTGCTTGAACGCAACCTGAAGTAGAGAATGAAAGTTGAAATTACCCTCAATTTTTAATTTGCATAGAAAAATAAGAACATGAAACTTTAGCACAAGAAATGAAAAAAGAATTATGAACTACTTAGATATTTTACAAATTTCTACAGAAGTAACAATTTGATTTTAAATTGTGGACCATTTCATACAGAAAAGTGGAATCAAATATATTGTGCCCATAACAAATTTAAAACTAATATAGGTTGTCTAGGCAAAGAGCCATGATGGCACTGTGGTTAGAATGCAGTATTGCAGGCTAACTCACTGCTCACTCCAGGAGTTCGATTCTGAGCAATTCAAAGTTGACAGCCTTTCGAGGTCAGTAAAATGAGGAGCCAGATTGTTGGAGGAATATGCTGACTCTGTAAAACTGCTTAAAGAGGTCTGTAAAGCACTATGAAGTGGTATATAAGTCTAAGTGCTATTGCTGTTGCTATTGCTGTTGCTATAGCTAATTTGAAGGAAAAGTTTAGATTTCATTCACCTGGAATTATTAGAAACTCTATTTCTCACGAAAAATGCCAGTACTATGATTTTCCTTGTTTTGCTTCATAAACTGTACTGGACTCCTTGCCCCCCCTCCCAATTTATATCGTTTGTTTGAAATAATCAAACATTTTCTATCTCCAGGAAAGGGAAGAGCTAAAGTGTAGATACTGCAGCATCTCTCTGGGAATGTGGATTGACAGTATAAGAAGAAGAACTGGTAGTTAGTGTACATTCATGCTTGGTCTGTACCCTAACACAGGGGTGCCCAACCCCCATGCCACGGCCCACTACTAGGCCATGGCCTCTTTGGAAATGCGAGTGGCTGAGTGCTGCACGTGTGTGTGTGTGTGTGTGTGTATGTGTGTGTGCGCGCGCGCATGCGCAGTTCAACTTGCACAGGGGTGAGTCAGTGTGCATGCCCCTCCCACCCAGGCCACCAAGTTGTAAAGGTTACGCCCACTGCTCTAACAAACAGGATATCAGAAAACTGTCATACTATTAATAGTCACTCCTATTAATACTATCAATCTGAAATTAGTCAAAAGATGATAAAACTTCACAAAAAATTCCAATCGTTAATGAAAAGCTCATGAATGTCTATTCTCCCTATACACTAACTACTGTATTTTTGGGAGTATAAGATGCACCCTTTTCCCCCAAAAAAGAGGGTGAAAATTTCCCCCCACCAGAGGCCAAAAACGCAAGCCATGGAGGCAGCGATGGCTTGTGGCAATCCCTGCAGTCTGGAACAGCTGATTGGGGATATTCCCGATCCACCTGCCAATGCTGAACCTGACTTGGCTGGTCAGAGTTTGCAGCAGCAATCACATTCGGAAAGCACAATAACTGATTCAGCAGATTCAAAATAATAATAATATACAATACGTTACTAAAAGCAGGTTTTCTAAGGTAGCAGTAAATACAAGCAAAAGACAAGCAGTTTCACTTTCAGTTCTTGGCTAAGCCAGGCTCCTTCCTGTCTCCTTGTTGCACACATGGCAAATTTCAGAGTCCAAATAGCCCTCATTGGCTGACTTAGTTGCTATGCCTATTCATTGGCTGACCTTGTTACCATGTGTCAGCTGAATAGCATGGATGCTGGTAGGCAGAGGCAGATTTTTTTTCTTATTATTTTCTTCCCAAAAAATAATGTGCACCTTATATTCCAGAGCGTCTTATACTCCGAAAAATATGGTAACTAAATCCTATACACTATCTAATCCTACAATAAAGTATTTCATTATTATTATGCTGCTATAGAAGTATTATTTTGTGTTATTGCCAACCCCATATTAATATTGATATCTACTGTATAATAGAACTCACACAAAGGATCTTAAATTGTGGGCCGTTTCATAGAAAAAAGTGGAGTCAAATTTATTGTGTCCATGACAAATTTGAAACTAATATAGGTTGTCTAGACTGTATGGTCAGGCAAGTCCAAAAGAGTTCACATTTCATACTAAAATTTTGAAATACTTTGAAGGCTGTTGAATGCACTACTCTTAATGGGAGGGAAACACAGCATAGAATACAGCAAACTCTATACAATTATATACTTGCTAGAAAAAAAAGTGGGATGGGATGGTGGCTTTGGCCCCATATGTTTTTTTAAAGTTTATCTATGGTTGCCAATGCTGCATTTTAAGTTTACTGGTTGATCATTGCATAAGCAGAATCATGACTGAAAAAGATGTAAAAAGAAGACATACAAAATAAATATTTATATGAAAAGCAAAGAGTTTGATTTGACTGAAAAACAGAAAACTTACACCTAACTTTTTCTGTTGATGCTTTGTGCAAAATGGTTAAGTGCTGAGAATATATATGCTGCAGAATTTGGCTGTCAGTACCAAAGACAATTTGTTCTCTTTATCTTATGGTACATAGCTTGTATGCCTGCCTTTTAAAGATATGTTTTCTGCTATCACTTCTGCTTGCTGGAAATATTTTGAACATTTCTAAAAGTTCTGCCAGCCAAAGCTTGTTATCTAATTCAGAATATAATTGAGATGCAAATGTAGCTTTTTGTAAAAGATAAAACTGATTAGAAATGGGAACATAATCCTTTAAAATGACTTTTTTTAACTTTAAGATCTATTTGGTTGTGCATTGGTTTGCAGAATCAGGCATTATAGGAATAGCTGTTGGGTACCTATGGGGAAAAATAACCCCTAGAGTCCTAAGAAACCCCATTTTCATACAGGCACAAAAGGTCTATGGTAAACAGATGGTAAAGACAGATGACAATGTACATGAACAAGTGGGCAGATTTAAATCGTATATATTTTACTTATCCCTGATTTACCTGTCATTGAGGAAGTCTTTGTGCTAGCCTTTCTACAAATTGATTGATTCATTGATTGCTGGCTGGACTTTGACTAATTGTTCAAAATACAATTCACTTAACAAGCAGAAAAGAAAAGCAAGAGACAAAATAAAGCTAAAGGTAAATCTAAAAAGTGATTAATTGAACTGCATAGTAGTCCATAAAAACTATTACAAGATCTGACAATAAAAAAGTATGTCTTCCTAATTAACATATTATACTTGTTTCTTTGTTTTTTGGATTTATATGCCGCCCTTCTCCCAAAGGACTTAGGGCAGCGTACAACATAAAAAAAAACACCTAGGTGCCCCCATGATAACCCACGTGGCTGCATTCTGGACTAGCTGAAGCCTCCGGGTGCTATTCAAGGGCAGCCCCATGTAGAGAGCGTTGCAGTAGTCCAGGCAAGAAAGGACGAGGGCATGAGTGACTGTGCACAGAGCATCCCGATCCAGGAAGGGGCGCAACTGACATACCAGGCAAACCTGGTAAAAGGCCCCCCTGGTCACGGCTGTCAGGTGTTCTTCTAAACTAAGCCACGTCTCCAGGACTCCCAAATTGCGGATTCTCTCTGAGGGGGCTAAAATTTCTCCCCCTATCATCAAAGATGCACAAATCGGCATGACAGAAACCACAGCCACAGTCTTGGAGGGATTGAGCTTGAGCCTGTTCCTCCCCATTGAGATCCTTACAGCCTCCAGGCATCGGGACATCATGTCAAGGGCATAGTTTGGGTGGTTTGGGGTAGAGATGAAAAGTTGGGTATCATCAGCATATTGATGATACTGTACCCCAAAACCACGGATGATCTCGCCCAGCGGTTTCATATATTTGTTGAACAGGAGAGAGAACCGACCCCTGGGGCACCCCACAAGTGAAGCGCCTCGGGGTTGATCCCTGTCCTCCAGTCAACACGAACTGCGACCGATCCAACAGGTAGGAGCTGTCATGGTCAGATCACTCATCTCTCCGGCTGGACTTCCCTGGCGCTACCCCCCACCGCGAGGAGGTGGAACCAGACTGTCCAAGTTGGTACCGCCCCAGGTGCCTGATGGAACCGCATAGATTCCAGACGGAGCTTGGGCCACTTCCTGTAGCCCTGACCCGCTCTCGGTCGGAGGACCTAGTGGCCGCCTGGAATAGGGCGGCCGCTGGGGCCTTGGACCGGGTTGCGCCTTTGCGGCCTCTCCTACGGCAACGACCCACCCGGGCTCCTTGGTTTACCGAGGACCTGAGAGTGATGAAGCGCCATAGGAGACGCCTAGAGAGCAGGTGGAGGTCCTCGCGCTCCGAATCTGATCGAACACAGGTAAGAGCCTATTCACGGACCTAACTTGTGGCATTAAGAGCGGCCAAACATAGACACTGTGCCGCTCTTATTGCGTCCACCGATAACCGCCCTGCCGCCCTCTTTCGGGTAACCCGCTCCCTCTTATCACAGAGGACGCGGGAAGCCCCTTTGCAGGGCAGAGCAGAGGAGTTTGGGGAATATCTGCAGGACAAAATCGCTCAGATCCGGAGCGGATGGGCCCCCTTCAGTGGACCAGAGGAGCCGTCAACAGTGAGTCTTGTGAGACCATTCTGGGAGGAGTTTGATTCTGTTGCCCCCGAGGATTTGGACAGGCTGCGTGGACGGCTGCGACCCACCACATGTTTAATGGACCCGTGTCCCTCCTGGCTGGTACTGGCATCCTGGGAAGTGACACGAGGCTGGCTCCTGGGCCTAGTGAACGCCTCGTTGGGTGAGGGGTCCTTACCAACCGCCTTGAAAGAGGCGGTGGTGAGGCCCTTACTCAAGAGGCCTTCCCTTGACCCGATGGAGCTAGCTAATTATCGCCCAGTCTCCAACCTTCCCTTCCTAGCGAAGGTTGTAGAGAATGTGGTGGCACAGCAGTTCCCGTGACACCTTGACGAATCCGAATATCTAAACCCACGCCAGTCCGGCTTCCGACCCGGGCACAGCACGAAGACGGCCTTTGTCGCGTTGGTTGATGATCTCTGGAGGGCCAGAGATAGGGGTTGTTCCTCTATCCTGGTCCTATTAGATCTGTCAGCGGCTTTTGATACCATCGACCATGGTATCCTATTGCGCCGGCTGGAGGGGATGGGAGTTGGAGGCACCGTTTTGCGGTGGTTCGGCTCCTATCTCTCCGACCGGACGCAATGTGTGTTGGCAGGAGGGCAGAGGTCGACCCTGAGGCCACTCACCTGTGGGGTGCCACAGGGGTCAGTCCTCTCACCCCTTCTGTTCAACGCATATGTGAAGCCACTGGGGGAGATCATCCGTTGTGTTGGGGTCGAATATCATCTGTACGCTGACGATACTCAGTTGTACATTTCCACCCCAAACAACCCCAACGAGGCTGTCGAAATGATGTCCCGGTGTTTGGAAGCCGTCGGGGTCTGGATGGGGTACAACAGACTCAAGCTCAACCCCTCCAAGACTGAGTGGCTGTGGTTACCGGCACCTCGGTTCAACCAGTTGACACCATCACTGGCCATAGGGGGCGAGCAATTGCCCCCTGTGGAATGGGCACGCAATTTGGGTGTCCTCCTAGATGCCCGGCTGTCGATGGATGACCATGTGGCAGCCGTGGCAAGGGGGGCGTTCCACCAGGTTCGCCTGGTGCATCAATTGCGCCCCCTACTGGACCGTGATGCCCTTCGCACGGTCACTCATGCGCTGGTGACGTCTCGTCTGGACTACTGCAATGCCCTCTACATGGGGCTTCCCCTGGGACGCGCCCGAAGACTACAGCTAGTTCAGAATGCAGCCGTGTGGGCCATCACGGGGAGTACCAGGTACTCCCACATAACACCTCTCCTGCGCGAGCTGCACTGGCTGCCTGTGGTTTTTCAGATGCGTTTCAAGGTGTTGATCACCATCTTTAAAGCGCTCCATGGCACAGGACCTAGCTACCTGCGGGATCGCATCCTACCGCACACATCCCTGCGACCAATTCGCTCTCACAGGGAGGGACTCCTCTGGGTGCCGTCCACCAAGCAATGCCAACGGGCGGTGCGTAGGAGTAGAGCCTTCTCTGTGATGGGCCCAACCCTCTGGAGTGACCTCCCCCCCAACATCAGAACTACCACCGACTTCCGCTCCTTCCGACAAAAACTAAAGACTCACCTGTTTTGATTAGCCGGCCTGGCCCACTCATAGTTTTATCTTACCTCCTGGCAGATATTTTAATTGGGGAATTTCATGGGTAATTATTTTAAATTCAATTTTGGGGGTATTTTTAGGGGTTATTTTTAGGGGTTGTTTTTAAATACTGCTTTTAATGCTTTACTTGAAGATACAGTTTTATATAGCCTCCTCCATTTATGTATTTATGTATTTATGTATTTATTTATATGCATCCTATTTGTGTTTTAGCCTGACTGTACACCTCCCCGAGTCCCTTTTGGGAGAGGGGGCGGTCTAGAAATACGAAATAAAGTAAAGAAAAGTAAAGTAAACACCTCTCCTGCGCGAGCTGCACTGGCTCCCTGTAGTCTACTGGGTGCGTTTCAAGGTGTTGACTATCATCTTTAAAGCGCTCCATGGCACAGGACCTAGTTACCTGCGGGATTGCATCCTGCCCCATACATCCCTGCGACCAATTCGCTCTCACAGAGAGGGACTCCTCCGGGTGCCGTCCACTAAGCAGTGCCAGAGGGCAGCGCCCAGGAGTAGGGCCTTCTCTGTGATGGGCCCAGCCCTCTGGAATGACCTCCCCCCCGACACTAGGACAACTACCGATCTCCGCTCCTTCTGTAAGAAACTCAAGACCCACCTGTTCCGACTAGCCGGCCTGGCTTAAATTAGAACTATATTCTCTAATCCCCCTGGCAATTTTAAATGATAAATTTCAAATTTTAGGGTATTTTAATTGTTTTAATTTTATTGTGACTGCTTTTAACTTTATGGCTATTTTATTTATGAATTGTAAAAATGTTTTTTGTATATTCCTCCTCCGTGTCATATGCTTGTATATCTAATTGTACGCCGCCCCGAGTCCCTTCGTGGAGAGGGAGCGACTTATAAATCGAATAAAATAAAATAAAAATAAATAAAATAAAGAGAAAGGTTGCAGTTTCACCAGATCTGCCTGGATGATTAACTGGGAAAGGCATCATTAAATTGAGATGCCAAGGCTGATAAAATAGGCACTGTGGTAAAACTTGTGGAACGGTGACAATAAACTGCAATTACGTGAACTCTCTCTCTTTTCCCAGTGTTTGTCATGTTTGGATGAAAATATACTTTTGCACTATGTTTATTACCAGATCAATTTTTAATTCCTTTCTTCTCTTACTTGGAATATTTTTTTCAATAAACCAGACTGATCAGACATGAAGGTTTCTGAATAAGATCTCTAATGAGACCAAAGTGTATTGCACTTTGTATCACCTGAGGCCAACGCCTTGATATTTCAGCCTCCTATGACTGAAATATAAGCATAGACTGGAGCTAAAGCTATTGGATTGAAATATGCAAAAGAAAATACGTTATGAAGCGTATGAAGAGGGTCATAGGTCCAACTGACCTACTGAAGAAAGGAAGGATTTAGGATTGGGTTGTGCTTTTCTCCAAGGCTTTATAATAGCAATGTCAAAAATTGCCAAAAGGTAACTGGGCTTTTTTGTTCTGTTGCCTTTTGGAAAAGCACCTTTAGGAGAACCATGACCTGGATGATGAATAATCTCCATAGACAGTCCGAAAGGCTGGCTTTATGGCTGTTTAATAGGAAGTTGCAGTTTCATTTCCACCCTTTGATATTATCAAAAACCAACATGCATAGAATCCAAGCCTCTAAACAAATCTTTGGGGTCTTTGACCCAAAAATATGCTCATATATCAAATAAATAAGGGAATGTTTGGTTATTACTAACATACGTACGCTAGCATCTTGTCATAATCTGTGCGGCATGTTCCAATGAAGAAACCGCAAAGATTAGCTTCAGTTTATTATGATCTTGAAACTGGAAGCTAGAACAATTAGAAAAATGTTTATCAATCCAAATTAAAATCAGACCTATGAAAGTATTGAAGATAAACTTCGCTTTGCAAGGCGAATTTAAGAGAAAAGAAATTTGAGAAGCTTCAAAACTTACACCACTTTATTCAGTTGAAGTTTCCCCACTGTATCTATAGTGGGGGGTTTTTTACAACAAAGAGAGTTTTTTTTTTAAATTAACATGATCCCCCACCCCCTTCCCCATAGCAATATCACTTAGACATATATTGCTTCACAGTGCTTTACAGCCCTCTCTAAGCGGTTTACAGAGTCAGCATATTGCCCCCAACAATCTGTGTTCTCAGACAATGGAAGGATGGAAACCTTGAGCTGGTGAGAATCGAACTGCTGAACTGCAGTACTGCATTTTCCAGAGGAATTTGCAGGATTAGCCCAGATTGGGTATTGTGATGTCCAATTGGCCTCGAAACAGAGTTAAAACTGAAGCCACGCCTCTGTGCTCCTTGCTTCTGGTTCCCAGTTTCAACTCTGTCTGGCGGAAGAAGGACGAGTTGCTTTTGGTTCCTGAAAATCCAAACAACAATCCAGTGCCATCCTGCATTTTCCTCCTCCCTGCCTTCCCGCTTTTGCCTCCATCAGCGTCCTGGAAGCCTCCCCATGGTGTGGCTCACTCCCGGCCGCCAGTAAGGGTTTTAAACTCGTTGTTGGGTTTTTTAGAGGCCGGACGCCATTATGGCAACCATTTTGGGCTCGTGTTGCGGAGAACCACATGTGCTGGGGCAGAGGCTGCTATGGGCCTTGATCTCATTTTTGCCATCTGGGGGGCAACCCCTTCCACAGCGGCAGCTGCGAAGAGGCTTGGCGGGCCCAGAGGGAGGCCAAGAGGCCTGGAGTGATGCAGGATGATGGGGATTGTGCGCCACACCATGTGGTGCTGCCAGCAGCCATGCTGCTGGAAAAGGGAAGGTCTACCGGCGGCTGCAATCATTGCGCGGAGGCTGTGAGTAACTGGGGGAAGCTGATTTGTGCTGCTGGTTGGGTGGGCTGAGCCTGAGGGAGCCCCCAACCCTGAGTCATGGCAGATGGTGTGGAGAGGTCTGATTTCCCCCCCCCCATTGTCTCCTGGGAGGGAACTTCCAGCTGGATCCGGGAAAGGCCCATAGCCTCTGCAAGGCTGCAAAAGACTATGGCTGCTGGGAAGCCTTCCAAGGCTTTACAGAGAGATGAAGAAAGGAGGCACAGGGCCCTGGAAAAGCAGGTATCCAGGGCTGAACAGTGGGGTAGGTCTAGTTCTCCCCTGAGGTCCAGATCACCCATTAGATCTAGGTCTAGGTCTCCTCCAAAGGGGGATTCCCCAATATATCTCAGGCTATATGCAGGGGATATTTCCCTTCCACCCCTCCATGGTAGACCAGGACCCCTAAGGGATCCTTTTTAATGCAGGGGGGTCGGGGGGATAGTCCCACTACGCCATCCTTGGCCCACAGTCTGATGACTGTGCACAGGTGGGGGAGGAGTATTCCTTCATTAGAGACATGGAACGCTTCCTGCAAGCATTCAGAAGTTTATTTCCTCTGCAATTTCACATGGAATTTCTACTGGGTTACAGAAAGGGACTGTGAGCCTGGCAACTGTGGCAAAAGCCACTGGAGGGAGGGCAGTGCTGCCCAGGCCAGGCCAAGACCCTCCCCCTCAGGTATGCGCCAGCCAGTTTCTCCTTCTCTGGCTAGTGAAGATTCCATGGCTGGGGATCAGGTTCAGAGAGAAGTGGATATGTCCAATGATGAGGATCCCTCAAAGCCTGAAGCACCAGCATTCTCAGGCTTGTTTCCCCTGGATTTGTTCAAATCACTGTTGCCAAGGCCAGGGCCACAGCACAATTGGGTGAGACGGAGAGTGCCAAATCAGGTGCCAAGGAAGGTGGTTTGGAAAAGAAGCCGGAGGACCGAGTTTACTCAGAGCCTCCTCCAGCGAAGGAAGATATCCCTGCCCCTAAGTTGTTCTTAGAAGTGGTTAAGCAGTGGGAAAAGCCAGGGACATTCCCTAACCCTAGTAGCAGTGATAGGAGATTTTTTAACATGGAGCCTAGTTTTTATGAGGCTTTGCAGGTACCCACAGTTGACCCTCCAGTGGTGGCATTAGCTTCCACGTCTACAGTGTTGTCCGGCGATGTGACTGACTACCTGAAGACCAATGACAAGAAGGCGGAGCTGACTCTTCGCAAAACATTCCAGTCTTCTGTGTGGGTCATCAAGGCAGCTGCCTCAGCGTCGTTCTTCAGCCGCATGGCTCTCCTTTGGCTCCAACAGATGCAGGAGCGGATTCCTCCAGAAGAGGTGCGTACTCATCAGGATCTCAACAAGCTGCTTGCTGTCGCGGAATTCTTGGCTGATGCCACTCTGCATGCCATGAAGTATGCCTCCCGGGCGATGGCATCCTCATTGACCTCCTGACGTCTCCTGTTGCTGTGAGGGTGGCAAGCTGAGAACAAGGCGAAATAGCATCTGGCCTCATCATCTTATTCCGGGGGATCCCTTTTCAGTACTCCATTGGATCTGATCCTCATTGAGGACAAAAATAAGTAGAAGGTCATGCCCATGCATGCTAAGAAGTTGGAGCAAAAATCTGCTCTTACTTTCGGAATCATTCCTATCGTCAGTCAGATCAGGAAGCTCATCAGAGCAGCAGGTATTTTTCGAGATCAGATAGGCAGTTGGATAGGCACTACACCAGGGATAGGCCTAGATTCCAACCCCAGGGGAAGAGGCCCTTTCGGGGGGGAGTTGGCCATCCCTACCGCCGGGGCAGATAGGTCAATAGCGACCCCACCCATAGGCAGCAGACTGATTCTGTTTGGGCTGAGCTTACCTCTGATGCCTGGGTTCTGAACACCATCAGATTTGGCCTGCGCCTGGAGTTCCTCTTCATTCCCCCGAACCACTTTCGGATGTTTTCGGTCGCCAAGAGTAAGGCTAAACGCAGTCTCATGAGGCAGGCGATCCGACACCTCTTAGACATTAGAGCGGTGGAACCGGTTCCACTGGATCAAGTAGGGTCAGGATTCTATTCTAACCTCTTTGTTGTTCCGAAAAGTTTGGGGGGATGGAGGACAATACTAGATCTAAAACTTCTAAATTTTCACTTGGTCTATAGGAGATACAAAATGGTGTCCCTTACATTCATCTTGATGGGGATCAGGTGCAATGACTTCATGGCCTCCATCAACCTGACGGAGGCTTACCTCCATGTTCCCATCTTCCCTGGTCATCGTAAATATCTCAGATTCTCTTATTTAGGTAGGCATTATCAGTATAGGGCCCAATTATTTGGCCTGGCATCCGCGCTTCGGACCTTCACTAAGGTCCTAGCTGCAGTGGCGGCTTCCCTCCAAGAGAGCGCTGTCAGGATCCAATGTTATCTTGATGTCATCTTGGTCCAGGCGTCATGTTTGAGCATGCGAGGGAGGACATTTTGATAATAGTGTCCACTCTCCAACAGTTAGGTTTTTCAGTTAATCTAGATAAGAGTTCGCTGGTCCCCATCACCAGGATTCTTCACCTGGGGACTATCATAGATTCCAGGTTGGCGAAGGTGTTCCTATCCCACGACCATAAGGTTAGTTTGGTAGCTTTAGTTAGACAAGATAGAAGTCAGTGTTTTGTTCCTGTGGTGGTGCTCTCCAGCTTGCTGGGGAAATTCATTTCTTGCATAGACGTGGTGCCTTGGGCTCGTCTGCATACGAGGCCACTCCTGCCACATCAGAGGTCCAACTCCAGCAATTCCGAGGAAAAGATTCTGGTGATGCCGCAGGTATAGCTGTCATTGAGATGGTGGCTTTCTCCGGCGCTGCACAAGGGCTGCGAGTTCAGGGAGCTGGAGCGCCTCATCCTGACCATGGATGCCAGCTTGTATGGGTGGGGAGTTCTCTTGGAGTCCCAGATGGCGCAGGGCCGTTGGACCTGGTTGGACCTCCAGCACAATATAAATTGGGTGGAGCTTGGGCGATTCACTTGGCACTGCGGCATTTCAAGGACTATGTTCGAGATTGGGATGTCTTGGTGCTAACCAACAACTTGGTGGTGAAGGCCCACATCAACCGACAGGGTGGCACACACTCCAGGGCTCGTCGAACCTTTTATCCATCTTCCTTGGGGAAGAGGGTGTCCTCCTCTGCTATAGGGAGCCGGATCAAATTGGCCAAGGGCATCACAGCACACTCCACCAGGAGTGTGGCTACCTCAGCGGCTTAGGCCACACAGGCACCTATTGTGGAAACAATTAATCAGTGGAACAGCTTGCCTCCAGAAGTTGTGAATGCCCCAACACTGGAAGTCTTTAAGAAGATGTTGGATAGCTATTTGTCTGAAATGGTATAGGGTTTCCTGCCTAGGCAGGGGGTTGGACTAGAAGACCTCCAAGGTCCCTTCCAACTCTACTATTGTATTGTATTGTATTGTATTGTATTGTATTGCAGAGATTTGCAGGACTGCTACGTGGGCGTCCCTATCTCCCTTTATCAGACACTACACGTTAGATGCTTTTGCATTGGCTGATGCAGCATTTGGCCGTAGGGTGTTACAGCAGTTGGTAGCGCATGAGGAACCCAGGACCAATAGTGTCCCCCCTGAGGGACGTTAACTTGGGTATGTCCCAATCCTGGCTAATCCTGCAAATTCCTCCAGAAAATGACAGTTGGTCTTACCTGAACTGTTGTTTTAGGAGGTTTGCAGGATTAGCCAGGTTCCCGCCCTACTGTTGGTCCAGGGGGTGGGGAGTTCAGGGGTAGGGCGTGTCCCCTTATGACTTGTTTTCAGGTGTTTTGCAGTGGACTTGACTTGGCTTCCATTTTAACTCTGTCTCGAGGCCAATTGGACATCACAATACCCAATCCTGTCTAGTCCTGCAAATCTCCTAAAACAACAGTTCAGGTAAGATCAACTGTCATTCTAACCACTGCACCACCACATCTCCATATCTGCTTGGTATGGGACTTCCATTCTCACAACCAATACAATCCTATATGACTCTGGAGTTTTGCATATGGCTTATCACATACCACCTCCACTTGTTAGCCCGATTAGATAGTTCATGCAAGTATATCTAGGAGTACTAGTTTTAACCTTACTGCAAGATTTCATTAGCAGACTCTTGCAAGTTTGAAAGTGCATCATCTCCCCCCGCCCCCAAGCATGCCTCTCCAAAATGTTTAAAAATCTGGCCCCAAATTGTTGGAAGTATAAAAAAATATTTTTATCTTCTGTAGCAGTTTTTTATTATTCACAGGCAGCAAATCTCTAATTGTTATTAGGTGTTAAATATATTTCTCTGTGTTAATTTCTGAGATTAAATGAATACCATGTGAAGTTTTTAGTTTATCAAAGAAACTCTGTTTTCAGTAAATGATCATTCCTCCTGGCAAGATGATTTGAATCATTACAAGAGTTATATTTGTATTTAAAGGGGACAAGCAGATGTATCTAGCCTGCTAAGTAAGGATACAACACTTAATCAAAGGAAATTAATAAAACTATTTCTGAAAAATGTGGAAACTGGACAGTTCTAGATACTATATCAACTTTTTCCACTCAGATGCTCGCCAGTTATATAAATACAGATGTATTAGACATGGCATTTTGGAATAAGAATGATAATTTGCATTTGGAAGATTCTTGATCAAAGATATATATTATGGTCTGTGATTACAGCAATAAAGTTATTTACTCATTTACTCTAGGAAAACAATTCTGTGTATTCCTTTCTTGTCGTCTTCAATTAAGAGTTTACACTTCTTTTTATTTATTTGAAAGAAAGCTGGAAGCACCTTTTCTGATTAACACATTTTATGAAAACACATTAACTTTTATCAGCTGTTGCTCGCAAAACTCAGACATTGCCAATGACTACTTCTGACTGTTCTTATCATCAACATAGTCAACTAACATAGTAATTATTACAAAATCCCATTTATTTTCAAAAGTGTCTTCTGTTTTTCTCAATTTGTGTAACCTGGCCCTCCCAGTAGTTTACAACCATTTAGGAAATGCACTTTGTCTTCCAATTAGATAAAATTTGTATCTACAAGAAGTAAAATAACCCCATGTGGAGAGTCTACAGATAAGATTATAAATAGAAAGTGCAATGTCCATCTGAAAACCAGCCTGGAGAGAAGAAAATAGAAAAGAAAGAGTGAGTGTTATTTAGGAGAAAGTAGAAAAGAAAGAGTGAGTGTTATTTAGGAATTATTTTAATCCCGCCTTGACATGAGCTGGATAACTTTGGACTAGTCACTCTCTCTTCGGCCAACCCACCTGATATGGTTGTTATTGTGGAAAAAAAATAGGAGTGTTAGGTATGTTCACCATCTTGAGTTATATAAAAACAATAAAGGTAGGATTAAAAGTAAATAAATAAAAGAAATAGCAAGATTTAAAATTCACTGGGCAAATGAACAAGAAGTTAATGTTGAAAAGATCTGTTCTTTGCAACAGCAATTTCTGCAAATATTTCCATAACATGTTATTTTTTGTTTTGTTACGAACAACTGTGATGAAGACAATTCCAGATAATATTCAGCCCCAGGAGCTTATATGGGGCAAAAATCCATATTCTTACTGTGTATATGCAGTTCAATGGCTTTTTCTCTCTCAAGTAGTCTGATTTGTTTACAAATACCCTTATGCATTATCCTTCTTGGCTCACTATATTCATATTTGTGTTAATATTCATTGCTTCTGAGTACTTGAGTCTAGACTGAAAATTCTAGCTTTGTATAGAAAAGGCTATTCTGCATTCTTGTCTTATTTTATCATGGTACACAAAGCTATCCATTATAACTTAGAATTATAATGGAAATTGCTATAGCTTGCTCATGAATCCATGTTTTTTTTTAAAAAAAGGCTTATTATAAACCAATGTCTAGCTTATGAGACACACCAAGGTTGTATATTCTCATGAAATTCTCTTGTTTGTGTCATGGTGTGGTGGGAATAAGAGAAAAATAAATGTCTGCTTGGAGTATATGATAAAATAGAACAAAAGTTGTTGCCAGTTGAAATGACAAATTAAAAATAGAAGAGTGCAAAATGCTTTTGCCTCAAAATATTTCAACTGTGCAGTTTGAAATAATCCATATTGAGGGTTTTATCTCTGATCTGACACTGAAATAATACTTTTTAAGGGAAATGAGTCACATCAACATGCAGTTTCAATAAGATCCAAAATGTTTTCACTGTGTTATAAACACATATGGTTTATTTTCTTGTTTTGTTAAATATATTTTGAAACACTATCCTTATTTTTTAAATGGCCCTTTGGAAGCATGGAAAACTTAATTTTAAATCTTAAGCTATAAATAATTTCGTTTTGGCATTATTCCTTTTTAAAAACACTATAAACTTGTATTTTTTGACAGGCTCATTGGGGGACGACGACAACACAGCAGGTATCTTTGAATCAAAGTTTACTCCAGTCCCTGCAGGTTTCTGGCAAATTTTCAGACATGGTTTGCCATTGCCTCCTTCCTAGGGCTGAGAGAGAGTGACTGGACCAAGGTCACCCAACTGGCTTCATGCCCAAAACAACTGAAACTTATAGTTTCTCAGTTCTAGAGCCTTGCATCTAAACCACCATGCCAAACAGGCTCTCATTGACAAAATTAGAGGTTTCAGTTATGTGAGCTGATATAATGTGATTCATGATGGTGAGGGTTTTGCCATTTCCAACATTTTTTACTGATTTCTGGCAAAAACCACACATTCAAATGAATGGGTTCACTTAACAACCACGGTGTTTGCTTAATTACTACTATGAAAAAGCTGTAAAATTACTTCCAGTCCAATGGATGCCTCAACCAGTGGTGGGATTGAATTTGTTTTACTATTGGTTCTGTGGACATTGAAGTCCACAAGCCTTAAAGTTGGCAAGGTTGGAGACCTCTGCTGTAGACCTTTCTGGCTCTCAAAATGCATGACCCAGATACACTTAACTTTCATGGCTGAGTGGTTTCCTAAGTTCAACTGGGCTTATCCTACCATTGAAAATGAACAAGGAAAAGCTTCCTATTTGAAAATGGGGATCCAGTGTATTAATCTTCTGTAGCAATAGTTCTAAACAAGATCAATATAATCATGTTAAAACTGCTAAATTAGAATTCATCAAAATATTAGAAATATTGAATTATGTTCATTTGGGACTGAGTAGGATCCCCCCCTCCTAAAGATGGGCATAAAAGATCAGTGTTGTTACACCATCACTCTTTTTATCCATCACTGCTGTCTGAAGAACTGGAGTTTATTTTGCAGACATACTTTGAATTGTCATTGACTTGTAGTTCCTTTATTAATCATAGACTGCCCAGAGGTGAGATGGGCAGAGTAGAAATATGGTAAATAAACAAATGTAGTACATACATGTCTATTTGAAACAAAGACAATCCATGGAAGTCTGTGTTCTATTTAATATGTCAAATGGGAAAATGCCATGGATTTTATTGCATTTTCTAATCTAAATGGTCTCTTCCTCTTTCTGTTTTTTTTTGGGGGGGGGGAATAGTGTCTTATAAAAACTACCCTTATTTTGTGAAATTAAAGCAATGTTACTTGACCTTTTTAAAACTACGCTAGTTTTGTGTTAACTTAAGAAATAACTAATTAGAGAGAATGCCAGAATAACAGCTCTGGAAATTATTATTTTATGAAAGTCTTGAGCAGTGCATTGAATGCCCTATTTCTGAATGACAAAATAGGTCAAGAGAGATGGCAGAAGTGAATAATTGCACACTAAAGGGAATACTGAGCTATGCAAGATTTTTTTTTAAATCACTCTGAAACTGTCAATAGTTGAGATTTAAACATATGCTGGGTTCTAATTTTGACAGCAGAGCATTCACACAGCTACTTATGTGCATATTCTGAAGATGTGTTAAACCATTCTCCTTTATTACCATGCACCGGCATGCTATCTACTTATCCCGGTCCTCCATAGACATCAGCTCTGTGATTTAGAATAACATGTGAATGTAAACTTTTTAGTTATCACTAACTGATACTAAAATTAATGCATACATATGGTTTTCTATTCCAAGTAGAATTAACAGAACATAGCGACTCATTTCCAGCAAATTCTCAGGGTCATGCTTATACATACAGATGTTTTGGTGCAAATTTAAACAGCTGTGCACAACTTCCTATTAAGCCGCACTGTCTGCTTAATGTGTCATGCAAACAAGCCCAATCTGTTGCTAGATAAGCAGAGTTACTAATGCAGATAAGTTCTTTTTCTAAAAAAACCCAAAACATTTTTTTTACATAATCTCATGAAGATTTCTTACAATATGCAGGAATTATTGCACAATTAATCCATTATATAAATAGATACATATTATAATATCTGTCTATTATATTGAAACCCAATATGCAATTATCTATGAGATTCTAAGTCATCTGGGTCCGGGGTGTCAAACTCACGTCGTCATAGCGGTATCACGTAATGTATTGGGACTTTCCCCCCTTTGATAAACCGGCATGGACGTGGCCAGTGTGATGCATCTGGCCTGCGGGCCGGGAGTTTGACAGCCCTGATCTAGGGTATGGTTGTTCCAAAGGGACAGAAAGCAAATGGACTTTGTTTTTTCCTTGAAGAGATTTTGCTTTTGCCTGAAGTGAAGAAGCTTCTTGGATGAGAAGCGAAATGTCTTCAAGGAAAAACGAAGTCCAGTTGCTTTTTGAAAAAGCAATTTTGGGATGATATACAGTTCTATTTGCTGTTTTTATCAAACCAAACATGAGTGTTTTTTTTCAGACCCACACATTTTTATATACGTTTACTGCATCACAAAACTTGGAAAAACATGAAAACTTGTGTTTTGATTTGCACATTAGGTGGAGAAGCACTGATTTGAGGAGTCTGTGCTAAGATATGAACTGAACAAACTTTCCTTCTGTCATTTCTATTTTTCCTTTATTGTTTGAGGATTTTTTCTGTCTCCTGTTTTTCTCCTAATCACTCTCACATGACCTTCAGAAGATGCAGCGCATTGCCAGCTTCTGCCCAAGAAATACTTCTAAGTTTAATTAAATGAAAGTTGGAATTCAAAACATCTAGAAATATCTGAAGGCAAAAATTGATAAATTAAAATGGCTTTATGGGAACATTCAGTTTATAATTAGTATATCATGGCATTGGCTAGCCAAATTTAAAATCTGGTTCTGCTTGATGCTGAGTTGACACCTGCTGTTCAACTGCCCTAAACTGTTTCTGACTCTCATGATTACAAAAGGCATACATATGAACAGCTGATGCTAAATTAGGAAGAACTGGCTATTTTACCAAGAAGGAAAGAAAATCATACCAATAATCTGCCATCATAAACAGGAATGTAGCTTAAAATTAGATAAATACTTTGGAAATATGCCAATATTTCGTTTTTACAAAAATATTGATGCTCTACTGTGTTTCCCCGAAAATACAACCTGCCCTGAAACTAAAGCCTTGCCACATTTTTCATGTGGGCAAAAATATAAGCCCACCCCCGAAAATAAACCCCCTGTACAACCCCCCCCCTCTGGCCAGGCAGAGCACCGCTCACCAACATAGTAGTATCCTGAAGGCGCCAAGCCGCAGGAGATGGGGGGGAGAAACACACTCACATTGCTTGGCGTCTTCGGGATACCGCTAGGTTGGGGAGTGGTGTTCTGCCTGGCCGGAGAGGGAAGTTGCCGGGTGGCTGCTCCCTTTCCTCAACATGTCCGGACCCAGCTCTCCCTGCAGCAGCCGCTGCCGCCACTGCGTTCCGACCATAACATCTTCTCCAGTTCCAAACTCCAAAACTCGGCTGCCAAGTCTTCCAGCAGCGGCCGCTCTAGGAGTACGCTCTACGGTTGTGGGCTGGCTGCTGGAACTCTCTGTAAGAGAGTCTTCCAGACTGAGAGTCTTCCAGCAGCCAGCCCACAACCACAGAGTGCACTCCTAGAGCGGCCGCTGCTGGAAGACTCAACAGCCAAGTTTGGGAGTTTGGAACTGGAGAAGACATTATGCTTGGAGCCCGGCGGTGGTGGCAGCGGCTGCAGGGAAAGCTGGACATGTTGAGCCTGGTGGTGGCAGCGGCTGCTGTTTGTTTGTTTGTTTTATTGGATTTATATGCTGCCCTTCTCCCAAAGGACTCAGGGCAGCGTACAGCATTAAAAAACATATATTACAAAAGTTAAAAGGAAATTAGAAACAATCCAAAAAAGAAACCCAATTAATATAACACTAACATTTAAAAAATTAGATAAAATTAACAGGCCAGGCCGGCTTGCTGGAAAAGCCAATTTTTTAGGGCGCATCGGAAGGATTGGAGGTCAGGGATTATGTGAAGCTCTAGGGGAAGCTCATTCCAGAGAGAAGGTGCTCCCACAGAGAAGGCTCTCCCCCTGGGGGTCGCTAGCCGACACTGTTTGGCCGATGGCACCCTGAGGAGGCCAACTCTGTGGGATCGCACTGGATGGTGGGAGGCTACTGGTTTCAGTAGGTGGTCTCGCAGGTACCCTGGGCCTAAGCCATGGAGCGCTTTAAAGGTCATAATTAGTACCTTGAATCGCACCCGGAAAACAACCGGCAACCAGTGCAGGCCACCTAAAAGGGGTGTAACATGGGAGCTCCTAGGTATCTCCATGAAAACCTGCGTGGCCGCATTCTGGACCAGCTGAAGCCTCCGGGTGCTCTTCAAGGACAGCACCATGTAGAAAGCGTTGGAGTAGTCCAGGCGAGAAAGGACGAAGTCCTTGGGTACAGCCAAGTCAGGGTGGCCAGATGGTTGTGCCCCAGTTGGCACAACTGTGTTGGTACACTGGGTGGGCAAGGCTGGTTGGCACAGAATATATCCTGGCCAACTGAACATGGGGACAACTCGGCATCCTACCAGCTCCTTGCTTCCCTGAACTGCCTGTGGTGGTTCCGGGCACCATTTTGTCATATGCCAGTGCTGCAATATCAGAGAAAATCACAATAATATGACTGCAGGATGCTACAACCATTCATAAATCTGAGCCAGGGCAAAGCACCCAGATTGTAATCATGTGACTAAGGGGTGGTACAAATACATGTTGTGAGTGAATTTTTCTTGAAGTCATTGTAATTTTGAACCACCATTAAATGAATAAATCATAAGTCAAGAACTACCTCAGCTACAGAAAATAGACAATTAGCTATATGTAAGATACAACAGTGAGATCTAGTTCTTTTAAGCCCCTGGAAAAACAATTTTTTCACTGGTATTAATGAGCTATGCCTTGATTTTTGATTATTTTGATTTCGTAATCTGGAAGGAGGTGAACTTTTTCACCACAAGTGTATTACAAAACTAACTAAAGTATTGGGTAGATGTTTGCCTCTGTTACATGACTATTGAAGGAGTTTCTAAAGAAAATAATTTAACTTCTGTTTTCAGAAAGTTCATTCAGATGATATTGTTTTCTCTGTTTTTATATGATTAAGAATGAATCTGTGGTTTACATCATGGCCTAATCTATCGTGTTTCCCCAAAAATAAGACAGGGTCTTATTTTCTTTTGAACCATAAAATAAGCACTTGACCTTATTTTTGGGGAAGTCTTATTATTGTTGAGGTGCAGGAGGCAGGAAGCATAGTCACTTCATGGCTGCTGCTGTGTTGCAATATTTTGGGGGAGGGCTTACTTTCAAGGGAGGACTTATTTTACTGCATGCACTCAAAAGTCTGATTGGGCTTATTATCTGGGGAGGTCTTATTTTCAGGAACACAGGGTAGAATGTATTTTATTTATTCCATTTCATGTATGGGTATGAGAAACATGAAAATGCCATCTGAAAAATGGTTATGGAAAGATACATTCCCAAAATGGAAGACTGACAGTATAGATGGCTTTCCTCACTGAAGAGATAAAATAATCAAATTGAAATGGAAGAGTATAGTAGGATAGGGTTGGGTATTTGGCTAAAAGGGATTACTCAAGGAATTTGTCTTCAATGCAGATAATAATTATAATAATAAATAATACCAATAAGAAGGTAATAGAAAAGATGAGAAGGATAATAGTAATACAGCTATAGTACAGGGGTAAATATACTTTGATATAAGCCAGTACTGTGGAAATTAGATGTTCAGCAGAGTGATTACACAAGGAAAAAAACTTTGTCTGGTTACTTTGGCAGAGGGACATTTAGGTGATCAGATCTAACTCTCTTTTTCATGCAGCAATTCAGATTAGAGCATCTGCAGCCAATATCTATCCAGCTTCTGCTTGAAAGCATCCAGTCTCTCTGAAAATTGGTTCTACCATCAAATTGCTCTTATTGTTGGGACTCTTTGGTTAATTTTCAAATAGGATCTGCTCTCTTAAATCCGTCACTGCATATCCTATGTTTTAGAATGGTAGACAACAGGCCTGTGTGCTATATTTTCAGATTTTGAAAGACTTATTTTCTTGAAAGAGCTCTCTTCTTAAGTCCAAACATTTCCAGATCCTTCAATCTCTTTTAATAAAATTCATAATGCTTTTATGCTTAGGGAAATTAAAGCCCCTTTTCAGCTCTTTAGTAACATTTAACTACTCACTGTATTTTGGCTGGACAAATCCAGACAACTCCTAATTTTCAGCCAAGAGAAATCGGCTTTGTTGCAGCAAGTCATTGATAACACAAATAGTTAAATGATTGATGGGAAAAAAATCATTTGGTCAACACTAAAGTAGGAAAGAAAAAAAATGTAGATCACTATATTCTAGGTGTGGCCCAAGTCTAAGTATGTCAAGCATATCATAGTCCAGCGATGGCGAACCTTTTTTGGCTCGCGTGCCACAAGTGGGGGGAGTGCAGGGGGGTTGTGTGCGGGTGTGCCAAACCCATAATGCAACGTGCAACCCCCCCAGTGTGCATGCACGCATAATGCGTGACCCCCCATTTTTACATGCTTTTTTCTCCCTCCCCTGGCTCTAGAGGCTTTATAGGAGCCTGGGGGGGGGGCAAAAAGAGCCTCCCCGCCTCCCCGGAGGCCCTGACACCTTCGGAACGCTTAAAACCACCCTCCGAGCAAACCGGAAGTGACTTCACCTCGCGTGCCCTGACAAATGGCTTCGTGTGCCACTTGTGGCACGCGTGCCATAAGGTCGCCATCACTGTCATAGTCCCTGGTTAAGAATGGGAAGAAAGAATCTATAATTGTTACAAAGGGAAGTATTTGTCTTCAATCTAGCCTATGAATTTATACATAGGCTGTTTCTAGAAGCTCTTATTATTCTGAGGATGGCTAAAATTACTATTGTGCTTTCTTTTGATAATAATTATTTATTTCAATGGCAAAAATAGTGAACATTGGAAATCAGAAAATACAGAGAGATACATAATAAAATTTCCCCCCCACACACACACAAAAATGCAGTTAATTTTAACATACACAAATGTCCACACCTAAAAAAAATCCAGCAACAGCAGCAACAAAGGCAACATAAATTGCGAAGTATTCTGACAAACAGAAGCAACCAAATGCTTTTTTAGATAATTTTAAGAAAGGCTGTGTTGCAGTTTATCTGTTTTGAAACAAAAGTATCACTGAATTATTGTATCTGTCTCTACTGTCAATCAGTGTTGACTAACTTTATTACTCCAAGGTTTCTTGTGCATTGTACTTTCCAGTTTTAAAACTAACTAGATATGACAGGGTTGGCCTTAAGATGCCTTCTTCTGTTGAGCTATGCCCCTCATTTTTAATCAATGCTAAAAAATAAACATTCAGTGTCTGCTGTCAAATAATCTTGATATAGTTAGAGCACATACATTCATGAGTGAAATCGCAAAATTCAATTGTTGTTATGCACAAGTAGATCAGGAGTGGGTTGCTGCCGGTTTTACTGCTGTTCGCAACCCGCATGTGTACTGTTCAATGTAAATTACAATACAATACAATAGTAGAGTTGGAAGGGACTTGGAGGTCTTCTAGTCCAACCCCCTGCCTAGGCAGGAAACCCTATACCGTTTCAGACAGATGGCTATCCAACATCTTCTTAAAGACTTCCAGTGTTGGGGCATTCACAACTTCTGGAGGCAAGCTGTTCCACTGATTAATTGTTCTAACTGTCAGGAAGTTTCTCCTCAGTTCTAAGTTGCTTCTCTCCTTGATTAGTTTCCACCCATTGCTTCTTGTTCTACCCTCAGGTGCCTTGGAGAATAGTTTGACTCCCTCTTCTTTGTGGCAACCCCTGAGATATTGGAACAATGCTATCATGTCTCCCCTAGTCCTTCTTTCTCTTAAGCTAGACATACCTAGTTCCTGCAACCGTTCTTCATATGTTTTAGTCTCTAGTCCCCTAATCATCTTTGTTGCTCTTCTCTGCACTCTTTCTAGAGTCTCCACATCTTTTTTACATCGTGGCGACCAGAACTGAATGCAGTATTCCAAGTGTGGCCTTACCAAGGCATTATAAAGTGGTATTAACACTTCACGTGATCTTGATTCTATCCCTCTGTTGATGCAGCCTAGGACTGTGTTGGCTTTTTTGGCAGCTGCTGCACACTGCTGTCTCATATTTAAATGGTTGTCCACTAGGACTCCAAGATCCCTTTCACAGTTACTACTACTGAGCAAGGTATCACCTATACTGTACCTGTGCATTCCATTTTGATGCCTAAATGTAGAACCTTACTCTTTTCACCATTGAATTTCATTTTATTAGATAGTGCCCTGTTCTGACCCCCCCTTTTGTCACCAAGACACTCCAAGACACACAAAGTCTCTTCAAGATGTTTATTGACATACAGGTTCCACCTTGGCAGCAATCCAGCCTTCCAGGGTCAAGATAGCACTCTGGGCAGCAATCCAGCTACAGCGACACCCCTTGGCAGCAATCCAGCTACCAAGCTCCAGATAATCACCTTAGCAGCACTCCTGCCTGCCAAGGTCCAGGGAACAGATTGGCAGCAATCCAGGTAAATCCTTTGGCAGCAATCCAGCCTTCCAAAGTACGACACAGATCTGAGCTTCTCCAACTCCAATGATCAGTTGATTCCTGCAAAGGGTGTGTCCACAAGCAGTCCCTTTATAGTCTGGAGAGGAGTCTAATGATCAGCAGCTGAGAGCAATTACCTCCTATAATTGCTCAATTGCTCCTTTCGCTGGGTAGCACACCGGTAACGAGCATCTAATAGCTCACTGCTGATGTCTGACTCACTGTCCTATGACTCCTCCCCACTGCTCCAAGGCATGACATCAGGAGCCCCCTTCCCTTGGCTTTCACCACTGCTCCATGCCTCAGGCGCCTCCTGGTGGCCAACCAGCCTCTCTGCACCCTGCTCAGAGTTGGAACCCTGTCCAGGGTCCTCCACATCCTCCTGAGCCAACTCAGAGGGACCCTCGCTGTCGGAGTCTGGTGGCAACTCCAACGGCTCCTGCTGGGCCACAACAGTGCCCAATGTTCAAGTTTGTCAAGATCCTTCTGTATCTTAAGCCTATCTTCTGGAGTGTTGGCTATTCCTGCCAGCTTGGTGTCATCTGCAAATTTGATGAGTTCCCCATTTATTCCCTCATCCAAATCATTGATGAAGATGTTGAAGAGTACTGGGCCTAAAACAGAGCCTTGGGGTACTCCACTACATACTTCCCTTCATGTAGATGCAGTTCCATTGAGGACTACACGTTGAGTGCGGTTGGTCAGCCAGTTACTAATCCATCTGGTGGTGATGCTGTCTAACCCACATTCTTCTACTTTATCTAGTAGTAGGTTATGGTCTACCTCATCAAAAGCCTTACTGAAGTCCAAGTAAACTGTATCGACGGCATTCCTCTGGTCCACTAATTTTGTCACATTATCAAAGAATGCAATAAGATTAGTCTGGCATGATCTGTTTTTGACAAATCTATGTTGACTTTTGGCTATTACTTTGTTTGCTTCTAGGTGTTCGCAAATTCGTTGCTTGATTATTTTTTCCAGAATCTTTCCTGGTATTGAGGTCAGGCTGATAGGTCTGTAGTTTCCTGGATCTATTTTTTTCCCTTTTTTGAAGATGGGAACCACATCAGCTCTTTTCCAGTCCTCTGGTAGTTCCCCGGTGTTCCAGGATCTCTGAAAGATATAATTCAGTGGTTCTGAGATCTCGTCTGCTAGTTCCTTCAGAACCCTGGGGTGTAATCCATCCGGTCCTGGTGATTTGAACTCATCTAGGGTAGACAGGTGCTCACTTACCATTTTCTTCCCTATTTCAATTTGTGTTCCTAATCTGATTTTTGTGGTGCTGCTTTTGATAGGTTGGACTGTTTTATCCCTTTGTGTAAAGACAGATGCAAAACATGAGTTAAATAGTACTGCTTTCTCCCTGTTGCTTGTCACCTTCTTGCCACTTTCTCCTAGCAATGGACCAATTGTTTCCTTAATTTTTTTCTTGTTTTTAACATGTTGGAAGAAGCTTTTTTTTTGTTAATTTTTACTTTTGGGCAAGCCTTTCTTCATTGTGAGCCTTAGCTTTCCTCACTTCATCTTTACGGGCTCGGGCTATTTGCTGATATTCTGCCTTAGTTATGTCCCCCTCCTTCCACTTTTTATACTTACCTTTTTTGTCTTTCAGTTTGTCAGCATGCGCAAAACAATTTACAGTGAACTGCACACGCACAGTCACTAAAAACCAAAATGGTGGCAGCCCAACAGTGGTGAAAGAATTGATTCGGAGGCCGGTTTTGCGACCCAGGCCTGAATTCCACTGCATTCCAAACCGGGCCGAACGAGGAGCAACCTGCCTCTGAAGTGGATCAGTAGCTTTTTTATTGTTATTTTAAAACCAATGCTGTTGGAATCCATTGGAATTTGCTCCCTTAGGACTTTCCATTTTGAAAATCCCATAATTCATTTACTGGAATAGTTATTGTATGCAGAATAGTTTACACTTTAGTGAAATACACTGGAAGAAGTTGATATTAAACTGAAGAATAATTTACCCTTATACCAATAAGCTGATTTCCAATCTGCTATGGTCCCTTTGTTAATAACTTTATTGTTGTTTGATACCTGCAAAGTATATAGTTGATACAGAATACTGGTTTGAATAGCAAATTGGATGAATGCAGTGCTGAAGATCTGTATAAATGATGCCATGTATATTAATACATTGTTAATAAAATGCCCATTGTGGAGTAAATAGCAACAATTATTTCAATATGAAATGTTGTTAGAGCAAAAACATCAGTATTGTTATACAACTAGAAAAATTCTCAGTGAACTTCCCTATCTTTTTGAATAATCCTTTCTCTTTTACAGCTTGTAAAAATTCTGAAAATATGAGATGAGTAAAGCAATGTTATGAATGAATAGTGGCAGTTACAATTCTGTGAATGGATTTTAGTATTAGTTTAAAATCCTGTTTGATGACGTGTTGGAAGACATTCAGATTCTTCTGAAAAAGAGTACCATAGAAAATTAAATAGATAGGAAACTAATAGGAAACTAAAGATTTACCTTTTCTAGTCATGTCTGAATAGGGGGCAGTGCTCATCTCTGTTTCTTAACTGAGGAAACCAGTGTTGTCCGAAGACATTTCCATGGTCAGGTGGTCAGCATGACTATATGCTGAGGTGCCTGGAATGTTGTTATCTTCCCACTGAAATGATACCTATTTATCTACTCATATTTGCATGCTTTAGAACTGCTAGATTGGCAGGAAAGTAATGGGAGCTCACGCATCGTGCGGTGCTGGGTCTTCAAACCCAGACTATCAGCTTTCCATCATGCTCCTCCTCCGTAGATAAATAAATACATTATGTAGTTATTGATGTTCATTTAAATTTCTAAAGCTAATAAATTGATGGCAGTAAGCCGCCCAATACTGAGTAGTGGAAATCCTTTACACAGGATTTTTTTTCTCTTACAGGATTTTGTGTTTAATAGCAAGATTCAGAGACAAATCTTACTAGTTTCTTCATATTAAAAATATATACAAAAACAGGTTGTCTTTTGAGTAAGCTTGAAACTCTAACTAGCTTATTAGATGGTGCCAATCAAAAAGAGTCCTACTGTACATTTATGATATGTAGAGGAAGTGGAGTAAGTTTTAATGCCTAAGAAGTAACAGTCCTGTACTGTAACAATGCAATTGAAATTTGCTTTATAAGAGATGACAGTTACAGTCTGTGATTTTCAAGATGACAACATTGCTTTAAATGACAGAAATGAGGATTGTCAGTATAATAGTTGCTTTTATTCTGCAAAAATGATGCCACTATTGCTCCCAAGATACATTTAAAAGAGGAACCATAGAAGCAGTAAATGCAAATATGGTATGCTAGATAATTCAATTATCTAAAAAAGTAAGGCTGTGTAGTGTAACAGTCCTAGACAATTCTGGAATATATTTAGCATCCCACTTTAGTTTTCAAAATGTTGTATTGAGAGTGGCAACATTCAACTCTCTTGAGATATAAATTTTTAATTCAAAATTTGTTACTGGAATCCTTGATTCAAAATACTTTAGTATAAATCCTCAGTTTAGAGAAAATGAACATTTCCTGAAGGGAGGAGATCAAAGCCAGTATCTGTTATCAACAAAATTATTATCAATAGGCGTATTCAATTATTTTTCTAGCATTTTAAAAGTATAATGCTTTTTTATCCCAAAAACAATTTTATAAATTTTTATCATGAGGAAAACTGTTTGAAAGCAAATGAACATGAAGCAAGTTCCCATTGCCAAGCTGCCTAATATTACTATATTAGTCCATGTAACACCTCTCCTGCGCGAGCTGCACTGGCTCCCTGTGGTCTACCGGGTGCGCTTCAAGGTGTTAATCACCATCTTTAAAGCGCTCCATGGCACAGGGCCTAGTTATTTGTGGGATCGCATTCTGCCCCATACATCCCTGCGACCAATCTGCTCTCACAGAGCGGGACTCCTCCGGGTGCCGTCCACTAGGCAGTGCCAGAGGGCGACGCCCAGGAGTAGGGCCTTCTCTGTGATGGGCCCAGCCCTCTGGAATGACCTCCCCCCAGATATTGGACAATGACTGATCTCCGCTCCTTCCGTACGAAACTCAAGACCCACCTGTTCCAACTAGCCGGCCTGGCTTAATTAGAACTCTCTAACCTCCCTGGCAATTTTAAATTGTAAATTTAAATCTTTTGGGTATTTTAATTGTTTTAATTGTTGTAATTTTACTGTTATTTATCTTAATTTTGTGGCTTTTATTTCTATTTGAATTGTTAAATGTTGATGTATTTACCTCCTCCATGCCACACACCTATTTATTTGATTGTACGTCGCCCCGAGTCCCTTCATGGAGAGGGCGCGACTGATAAATCGAATAAAATAAATAAATAAATAAATGTTGTTGGAATGAAAGGTGAACTTTATTAATCAAATTGAATTAAGGGGAAAAAATCCTTCCTAAATATTGCATCAATTAATGGGGTGAATGGGGGGATTTTTTTCATATCATTTTGTAAAAAAAAAGTGAAATCAGAAGTGTATAATCTGGAGATTTACTGGCATCTTCAAAAGTTGAATACACATAAAGATAAGGGATTTCACTATCTGAGTAACAAGAAAGATCTCGCAGCACAGTACTTTAATTATTATTTTTCAGAAGTTCCAATAGGCAGGTAAGAGATCTAGAAAATACATTTTCCTTGGCTTTCAGAAAATGCATCCATACAAAGTCAGGACAGAACAGGCAAAAGGAAAAGATTTTTTTCCCTACAAAATACATAATTAAATTTTGGTATATGCCAAATCATGGGTGTCATTGGGCTCAATAGCTGTTAGCTTTGTTGAGTTTGTGAGCATTTCTGAAGATTATCTGATGGGTGAATATGGATTTCCTTGTGCAGTTGGTTGGCCATTGTAAAAACACATTGCTGGGAAAGATGGGCCAAGGATCCAATATATTAGGACCCTGCTCGTGTGCTTATATTGCTATACAATACTTCTAAAACCTAGCCTGCATGATGTAAGAGAAGTTCTCATCTGGTTCAATAATGGCAACCCCATCTAAAATAAATATTGGAATGATGGATTCATGTCAACAAATTACATTTCACATTAAGATGATAATATAAATAATAGCATCTTCCATTAATCTTTAAATAGCATTTCTCTCAACATTCTGAACTAGGAGAATTAAAATGCAGCTCGAAAAAGAAAGTTTTGACAGTGTTTGATGGGCTACATTAGCTATCTGATCTAGCCTGAGAATTGAAAATTTAAACCACATCATCATTCCTTACCCTAGATCACAGCTTCATTTCAAGATCCCTTTGGTCTGATACTGAACACATAAAATATTAGTAAAATAATAAAGCAAAATATAATTCTTGGAAGGAGAAAATGCCTCCTGCTTTGTATAATGCTTCTACTATGAAATTCAGTGCTCTTGGAAGCAGGTTGTATATTCTTAATTTATGAACAAATGTTCTTGAAATATATCACCGCAGGAAGCAATACCTAGCAGATGTTACCTGCATTTGGAAGCTATGCAGGCTCATGCCTGATTAGTACATGGATGGGAGATTACCAGACAATCCCAGAGCTGTAGCATAGACTGGAAAGCTGAAAAAATATCCCAAAAGAAGACAATGGTGGATCTCTTTCATGAACCTCCAGACAATTCTACAGATTTTTGTCTGTGTGCAGTTAAAAACATCCTTATTTTACCTTTTATTCCTTTAAATTTTTTAACTTCGAAACCAAAAAAGCCTACTTTATGTTGATTTACCTTTATTTATTTGTTTAAAACATGCATATAGCTGCCAACTTTCAGGAAACTCTGGGCAGCTCCCAATCAAAAATATGAAAGAGCATATAAAATCATTTTAAAAACTATAAAACATAACTGGTGAAAACATGAAACATTAAAACAAGGAAAACCTGGCACTAATTCATAGTAACACACCATCATCTCTCTCAATATATGGGAGAAAAAACAGATCATTACAACTTTATGGAAGCCTGTTGAACTACAGAATGTTCTATAGTGCAGACACTGTCATAGAAAGGGCACATTTTCTAACACCCACAATACAACTACCACAACTCCCATTTTCTAACTCCTGTTTTTTAATTCCCACATTACAAATATTATCACAATGTTTGTGGGAAGGGACGATTAAAAATCCATTCCTATTTTTCCTTGTCCCTATGAAGTTTCTGTATACCAAAGCTGAAAGTTTAAGGGATTTATAAGTCTTCTATTAAAAAAAAATCATGTTCTGATTCAGGAATAGGCATCCTTCATCAGTTTTGATTAGAATTCCCATTTGTCCCAGTCAGAATGGCCAATGTTGATAGATTAAGAGAGCTGGAAAATATCAAACTGCTTACCCTTGCTCTGTTCCTCATATCTTCTAATTTAGTTAATTCATCCTCTTTGAATTGTTAGTATTACTAAGATCCAGAAGGCTGAACAATTCTTTCATGTTAAAAGGTAAAATAACTCATATTTGAAAAACTGAATATAAGCTAAAATATGTTTTTTCTCTTTTGTTATTTAAATAGCATTAAATTGCTAGCTTTTCAATACTTCCTAAAGAATCTAAAGCACAGATATATTGACAGAAGGGATCAGGGTGGGCAGAAGCTTCATTCTAATAGAAGCACTGTCCAGCAGGAAGATGAGAGGCCCAAGTAACCCATCCTGGAAATAGGCGTGAGAAGCAGACTTAGATTTGATGGAATCAAAACTTAGATTTTGACTCAGTGTCAGACTTCTCAGTTGGAAAATATTCCCAAGCTACCATCAAGTTTCCTCATTTTTATATATATATTTTTTAATATAATGGCCGGATATAGATGGGTTAAATAGTAGAAGACTTATTAAAAGACAAGAAACAGATTTTTAAATTAGTATTCTAATACTGTGCATCCTGTTAATATCCTGATATCGAACATTTATATATGTTTGATGAGAATTTAAGAATATAGTTGTACAAATTATGTCTTTATAAAGGAAAGCATTCTGCAAGCTCAGGTTTTAATTTTTGCTTTAATTTTACCACTGCAGGCAGTTCAGGGAAGCAAGATCCCTAGATAAATAAAAGAGCATGGGCTTTCCTTAAACCACCTTACAACTGCTCATATTCTTACTAGAGCCTCTGCTATGCTGGTTGATCTACCTCTTTTGCAGAGGAATTATTGACTGTTAATGACAGTCTACAAGCCTGTGACACTTAGAATGCTTTATCAATCAAATATGGCACTTTCTGCCAATTTGGCCATCTGTCCCACTCCATCAGTGTCAGAAGTATTTCACAGAAGGCCACAGATGCCAGCTGTCATTTTGAAAGAAGCACAAGGATGGCTCTTGGATAACCACATTAAAGAATTTCCTTCAGAGTGGTTTTTTTTCCCCCCTTGGCCTGGCACTGTCATTTTGCTTTTATTTTGAACAGAACAATAAATAAGCAAAGTTCTGGCTTGCACTACCATCCAAGATATATCTATATAGAAGTAAATCTTATTAAATTATTTCTAGCTAAGCATCTGCAGGATTGGAGATTTTTGTCAAAATGAGAAAACCTTCATTGTTCTTTCATATAAGATTTACCCATTTCATAATATTGTATATGTGGAAAATCCACAAAAGGTTTGGGGCTCGCATTGCAGTTTTGGAATGTTGTTTCATCAAAAGCCGCCTTTCCCTTTGATTGTTCCTATGGATGCCTTTCAGAGGTGGGTTGCTGCCGGTTCAGCCCAGTTCAGCTGAACCGGTAGTGGAATTCAGGCCTGGGTTGCAGAACCGGCAGTGACCCAGGCCTGACACGCCCCCGAACTGGTTCCCTCACCACCGCTGATGTCCCTGCCATGTTGTATTTTAGTGACTATGCAGTTCACTGTAAATTGTTCTGTGCACGCAAACAGAACAGTTTAGATTGAACAGTGCATGCACGCACAACCTCGAGGTTGCGAACCAGTAGTAACCCACCCCTGATGCATTTGCAGATAAGGTGGTTGGCATGTTGGCAGCCAGGGGTGCTGCTGTAATATGGGTAGCCATATTAGTTAAATTAATCAGCTGATTGATAAAGTCACTCCTGGACCTGAAAGTTTTAGAAAACTACTGCCCCTGTCTTCAGCCTTCCTTTTTTGAGACAGGTGTCAAGAAAGCAGTATTCTGTGAATTGAAGTATACCTCTCAAGGAAGCAGATTAGATTTTTTTTCAGATGGGATTCAGATTAGATCATAAGATGAAAACTGCATTGGTCATTCTGGTAGAGGATCTCTGTTAAGACCTTGATTTGGAGAGTGCAAACATTCTTGATCTTCTTATACCTTTCAGTGGCACTTGAAATAATAAATCATGGTATCCTCTTGATTGACTACAAGGGTTAGGGGGCACTATTCTATTGATTTTACTTCTACCTGCACATGGTAGTAGTACCAGTCAGCAGCAGCGAGAGAAAGATAAGTTCTCTTATCCCTCCTACTTAACAATTAATACTGCGAGAAATTTTTTTCAAAGATGAGATACTATCAGCACACTAGGGTGATAGATTGGATTGGATTTATTAGATTTATATGCCGCCCTTCTCCCAAGGATTCAGGGCGGTGTACAGCATTAAAAAACACATAGTACAAAAACACATAGTACAAAAACACATAGTACACATAGATAATACCTAGAGGATACCAGTGGTTAAAGAGGGAGGTAAAATGCATGGATTTCTCTCCCCCCCCCATTGGAAACCAGGTGGCTGTCAAAGAGAAGGGAGCATGCGCCACATGGGCTTCTTCCAACAGTCGAGGAAGGAACAGGAGCAGAGGACTCGCGTTTCCCGCCAGGCTCTCCCAGGGCTCTGCACCAACAGCCGAATCCTCCCCTCCTGTTCTTTCCTCGGCTGTTTGAATGAGCCCACGTAGCACATGCTCCCTTCTCTTTGATAGCTGCCTGATTTCCAATGGGGGGGGGGAGAAATCCATGCATTAGAGAGGGAGGAAAATGCCTGGATTTCTTCTCCCCCACATTGGAAACCAGGCGACTCTCAAAGAAAAGGGAGCACACGCCACGTGGGCTTCTTCCAACAGCCGAGGAAGGAACAGGAGCAGAGGACTCGTTCACTCCACCAGGCTCCTCCAAGGCTCTGTGCCCCCCAGAAGCAGCAGGGCCGAAGGAGGGTCCCTGTCCCGGGATCTTCCGGGGAAGGGCCAGGGACCACACTGGACCTCATTCTGGCTGCTGCTTCTCTCTCATCCTCCGACATAGGAGCCAGGCAGAGCAGCAGGCTCCTGCGCAACCTTGCCTGGCACCTTTGGTGTCTGAAGCCCATGAGGGCAGGACCAAAGGTTCAGCACCCAGAGTCAGAGCGTGGGGGGAGCCAAGTCCCACCAATCTCAGCTGACCCGAGCACCGGCCACTCCTTCACCCACAGCTCTATGGCAGATGGTGGCTGCCTCCCCGGCACAGCCCCCGCCTGCCCGCCAGAGAAAGGCAAAGCCCCGGGAGAGGCAGGGTGGTTGATTGTGCCAAATGTGCAACACTGAGGTGGGGAAGAAGATTGAGAGACATGGAGCCATAGACTCCCCCCTTTCCCCCCACCCCACAGCTCGCCTCCTTGGGTGGGACCAGGGCACGCGCGGGATGAGTGGTGTTTGTGACCAACTTCAAAGTGAATGGGACTGTTTGTGACTAAATGGGACAGAGATCATAGAGGGATTCAAGGAAACGTGGAGGTAATCTAGGCCAAGGCAGGAGTCCTTACACTTTCTTCTTCTTGAGAGCTGTCAGTGGCAGACATGAGAGAAATGGTGTGTGTGTGAGAGAGAGAGAGAGACAGAGGGACACAGAGAGAGACAAAGATAGAAAGAGAAACAGAGACAAAGAAAGAGAAAGAAGGAAAGAGAAAGAAAGAAAGTTGGAGAAAGAGACACAAGAAAGAAGGAAGGAAGGAAGTGGAAGAGAGAGACACAGAAAGAAAGAAAGAAAGAAAGAAAGAAAGAAAGAAAGAAAGAAAGAAAGAAAGAAAGAAAGAAAGAAAGAAAGAGAGAGAGAGAGAGGTGCACAAGAAAGAAAGAAAGAAAGAAAGAAAGAAAGAAAGAAAGAAAGAAAGAAAGAAAGAAAGAAAGAAAGAAAGAGGGAGATAGAGATGCAAGAAAGAAGGAAGGGAGGGAGGGAACTTATGATCACAATTGAACCTAAAATTTTGGTTGCTAGGCAAGAGCATTGTTAAGTGAGTTTCACCACATTTTCCAAGTTGGCCATGCCCACCTGGTCACATGACCGCTGAGCTACTCCCACAAAACAGGCCACACCTACAGAATAGTTTCTAAAAAAATTGAAACCCACCACTGGAAGATACTCGGTAATATTTCTAGGGTGAGCTGAACTGGAAATTGTTGGAAGTATCAAACCAGTTTCTGGCCAGAATGAAATAAGTTGAAATTAAACTCAAGCAAGAATGAGTTGTTATTTGTGAATAAGGCATCTCTTTCATCTCCAGAGCTAACACTTGAGTGTGCCACTGTTCTTAAAAGAACAGGTCCATGTCTTGGGAGTCCCCATAACTACTGCTTTATTGACAGGTAACTATTATGGTTGGGGGGGGGACTTTTACCCTGCGTGGGCCGGTGTTACAGGTGCAGTATTAATTGGAGTAGGGGTCACTTGACATAGTAACTTGTGTTTTTATCCCCAGTTGTTTAGATTATTTCCATGCATGCAGTGCCTCTGAAGATTACCTGGACACTGTAATTAGTGAAAAATATAATGGCCAATGCATTTTCAAATCAAAGCCACTATAGCAGGGGTGTCAAACTGCCAACCTGCAGGACGGATGCGTCATGCGCAGGCCACACACACACACCCAGCTCCACAAAGGGGAAAAACATGAAATGTCACATGACAGCAATGTGACACTGCGAGTTTGACACCTGTACACTATAGTTATCCGGCATCTATTTTCTGGTTGAATAATTGGTTACCAGTTAATTCAGATTCAATCCCAAATGATCTATAAGGTCTGGTGTGATTTGGCATTTTAATGCTTACTGTACTGACATCTTCACATAAAGGTGCTCCCCCAACTCATCCAGTAAAACTCTCCAACCAATACCTTTAAATTGTCTCAATATTGGAAAGGAGAAGGGTGCCAAGGCTCAAAAGCAATGCTTTTCTGTGGCAGTCCTCATGTTTTAGAACGCTCTTCCCCTTGAGATCAGATTGGCACCTTTATCGTTGGCCTTCTAGAAATTGTTTAAAAAAAGTTATTCCATAGGTGTTTGGGAGAAAGAATTGTCACATTATGTGTGACTTTATAGTTCTTTGCATTACTTTATAGTTCTTTGCATCTCAACTGATTTTCTGCTTTGGTGCTGTAAAAAAAGTTTTCCTCAACCTCAGCAACTTTAAGATGTGTGGACTTCAATTCCCAGAATTCCCCAGCCAGCAGGGAATTGAAGTCCATACACCTTAAAGTTGCTGAGGTTGAGAAACATCAGGTACCTCTATTCACTTGCTCTGGGATATGATGGAAACTGCAGAGGTTGTATTAAAATTCTGAAGTTAATTACCTTGGTCAAGAATTTCTCTTTTCTGGCTTCTGTTACTGATATAAAACAAAGGAACTGCAAAGTAATATGGTAATTTGAATATATTACTCTTTATCCTCTTTATAAAATTTTATTACATTTAAAATTCAGGCTTGCAAATATTTTATCATATATGCATTGCTATACCTTCATTCTGCTGCTCATCTATGTGTTGTACCTCTAATGAAGGGCAGCATAGAATCAATTTACTATAAGGCAGTAAAGCACAGTCTAGTATAGATTATGAAACTTCAGGTATAAAGCTAGTTAATTTCCACTGAGTTTAAGCACTGTTTTCCTCGTACCTGGAGGAACATGATGGTACTCTAATCACACTGAGATTTTTTTTTAATGGATTTTATCAAGTTCTACGAATAAAAAATATAACCGATGCCAACAGCAGTAGCACTTAGACTTATATACCGCTCCATAGCCTTAAAGCACTCTCTGAGCAGTCTACAAATGTGAGCATATTGCCCCCAACAATCTGGGCCCTCATTTTACCAACCTCAGAAGCATGGAAGGCTGAGTCTACCTTGATCCTGCCAGGATCAAACTCCTGGCAATGAGTAGTGAATTAGCCTGCAATACTGCCTCTTTTACCCAAAAACATAATTGATGTTAATTTATTCTCTCTGTGTGGTGTTCTTCACAATTAGTTTAATTCACACATGCAGCGTTAGAAGTAAAAATGAAAAACAGGTTTTCGAAGGAAAATATTTTAGCATATTCATTAGATTTATAAACTGATGAGGGTAAGTTTCTCACTGGCTGTCTACTTCTATTATAGAGTGGTTCGTTAATGTTGTACCTTAGTAATGGCCAGGAGTAATGAAATCGGAAAACATTAAGGTTATGGTTCCCTTTTCACAGAAGGATAAATATCAGAGCGCTAAGCAGAATTAATTCATTTCATTTCTATACGGTAGTTGCATATTTAAAGATAAACCTATAGCTCTACCAGCTCCGGTAAATGCTATACCCAAATATTTGGAACAATGTAGTTACAGTTTTAGCACTTGAGACCTATTTCATTGACAGCAATGAAATATAAACATACTGGCAGGCATGTCATAAGAGGCAGCAACTATCTTTTCTAAGTTTAACTTGCAAACAATTGAACATTTCTGAGAACTGGTAGTGCACTTAGCCTACAGTGATTTACAGATAGTCCTCAACTTACAACAGTTATCTTAGTGACCATTCAAAGTTACAACAGCACTGAAAAAGTGATTTATGACCATTTTCAATACTTAAAACCTTGGCAGTACCCCAAGGGTCACATGATTTACATTCAAATGCTTGACAACTGATTCATTTTTATGAGGGCTGCAGTGTCCTGGGGTCATGTGATCACCTTTACATTCTTCTGACAAGCAAACCAATGGGGAAGGCAGATTTACTCAACAACTGTGTTACTTGCAACTTTAGTGATTCACTTAACAAACGTGAGAAGTTGTAAAATGGGGCAAAACTCACTTAATAACATAATTTTGGGGCTTAATTGTGGTTGTAAGTCGAGGGCTACCTGTACCGTATGAGAAGGTCTGGCCCAAGACAATTCCTCTTCACTCTGTATGGCTCAGGCAAACCAAGAGATTGGATACCTATGATCTATATTCATCATGAATACATATGTAACTCTCCATGCCTCCACTGGAAATTCCGTTCCCATTTCTCAGTGATGTTTTTGCTTATTTTGCTTTGCAAAAGATAAATTATTCTAAAATTTGTAGTCTTTGATACTCTCTGAGCTTGGTTGGTTGCTTGCAGATGTTTAATTACCTGACTGGGTAATATCAACAGTGCTAGTGAGTGTGGGATTTGCTCGCTGTTTATATATGTTACTCTACCAATGTTGGTGGGAGTATGGCTTTCTCCTAGACCAGTGATGGCGAACCTATGGCACACGTGCCACAGGTGGCACAAGGAGCCATTTGTCAGGGCACGCGAGGCGCTGCCCTGTCAGCTGGCCAGTGCGCATGCCCTCCCCAGTCACCAGCATGCCCTCCCCAGTCTCCAGAGGCTTTATAGGAGCCTGGGGAGGGCGAAAACAGCCTCCCCCGCCGCCCCCGGAAGCCCTCCAGAGACGTCAGGGAAGCCTCCAGACAGTCCCTGAAGCCTTCAAAGTGCTCAAAACGATCCTCTGAACAAACCGGAAGTGACTTCAAAGCCTCTGGAGCTTGGGGAGGGCGAAAAAAGCATGTAAAAATGGGAGGGGGAGCACCTGTAGTGCGCGCATGCGCACTGGGGGTCACACATTGCATTATGGGTGTGGCACGCCCACACACGACCCCCCTGCGCTCCCCCCACTTATGGCACGTGAACCAAAAATGGTTCGCCATCGCTGTCCTAGACATTTCTTTGATTGGGTGGTTGTTTTCTTCTTTATTGTTTGTCTAGGGTTAATTCCTGCTTATTTGGGTGTGGCTTGCTAGAGAAGGATGTGTTCTGGTCTTTTTGTTTTTGTCTTAGTTTTTTATTGTCTCTTGAATGGTGTGTGAATATGGTTTATCTATATGTGCTATGCTCATGGCTGATTTATTTGAATGACAAACTTTCAGGAATTCCCTAGGATTTTTAAATTTAGCTTCATTTAGGATGCTTACAGTTTCCCAGTTGAAATTATGGTTGAGATTCTTCTATTCTCTTCTATTGTTTTATAATTGTTTCCATTATATCAACACCTAAGTTTCTCTTTTTCTTTCATTAGTTTTGGGGTGGGGTGAGCTTCCTTTCTGATATTTTCTGCAAGTCAAGCATATTTGTAGTACTAATGATCAAGAATTATTTTAAAATTGTTCCTAGGAGTTTCTTGAAATAAAAAAATAATATAGAGATATTTTAAAAAACCTTAGGGAAGTGGTACAAATTGCTTATTGCTTGTAATATTTGCCATTTAAAGCTCACTTGTGTCTTGAGAATTTGGCTTACTAAGGTAAGAATTGTTACACTCAGACACATTTTCAGTACAGCAATGGCAGCATATAGTGAAACCAGGTGCCATGAAATTGAATTACAGATGTATTCTTCATTGCTCAATTTGCTCCATTTTATTCTAGGTCTTTCCATTTTGTTTTGAACAAAATACTGCAATTTAGTAGGATCCAAAGAAATGATGGAATAAGCAGGTTTTGTTAAAAAGGTTTCTATTACAGTAGAATAGAATAATATATTTGCTTGTCTTCAATAAGACAACTTTTTTCCCTTCCATTACGTATGAATGCAGAGAATAATATGATTATTATCATATGCCAAGTGTATTTTTTTTAAAAAAATCCCCATAATTTAAGATTTGTAACAATCTGGCTCTACAATTAATTTATGGTGATGAGAATTCTATCTACCAAAGTAGGAATTACAGTATCCCAGCAATATCATGGAATTTAGGAAAGTGGCATCTTTTTGTTGTATTTAAAATACATTGTTAAAAATGTATTACATGATTTGTCAAAACGTCGCTTCATTTTGTTCCTTGTTTTATGGTTATAGTTCCATTTAGACCTTTGCTATTTCATCTTCCACTTTCCTTTTCAATTTCCCATTCCGTTTATTTTACTGTATTGCAATGTACTATATGTAACACAGAGAAAGAAAGTTGTGTCCCACTTTCATGTATGTAGGAGGAGATAGTATACTGAAAGATAAAGAAAATTGTGAGTGCTATAAATGGCTTACATGATGATGCACATTTTTCTTATCTCAGTACAAATTATTGGTTATATAGAATAAAAGGGATTTTGTTCAATACAATAAAAATATTAGTTTGATATATAGGAAGACCATGCAAACTTCCCTTATATTTTATAAACTTGGTACCTTTAGGTGGTCAGCAACCACACTTGGCATTTGGGAGAAGACAAAGCCACAGTAGGTGAGTGATTACACAGATGGGGGATAGTCAATCACAAGCCTTATTTTCCTGATTTTTCTCAAGGGAATCTTCAAATAACTCATATTATATTCCTTCTTTTTGTGATTCTTCAGCTGAACTGGAAGCTGTATGTGGTAACTATATCGTTTGGTGGCTTTATGATCCTGTTTGTAGTTTATGGTTGCATTTACAACATTTTCTGAGGCCATAGATTTTATTTATTTAGTTAGTTAGTTTGTCAAACATGTACGAGATAACAGGTATAAGTATAAACATGGACATGAACATAGGAAATGGATAGAAATAAATGGGGACAATAGGAAAAGTTAGTAGGCACCTGGTGCGCTTATGCACTTCCCCTTACAGACCTCTTAGGAAAGGGGTGATGTCCACGCTATACAGTTTAAGGTTAAAGTTATGAGGGTTTGAGGATATATTAACAGAGTCAGGTAGAGCATTCCAGGCATTGATCACTCTGTTGCTGAAGTCATATTTTCTGCAATCGAGTTTGGAGTGGTTTCCCTTGAGTTTGTATCTATTGTTTGCCCGTGTATTGCCGCAGTTGAAGCTGAAGTAGTCGTTGACAGGTAGGATATTGTAGCAGACAATTTTGTGTACTATGCTTACAAAAACTAAAGAAAGCTTAGTTTTTTTTGCAATTCTATTTACACTAATGAACCCAGAAAGAAGTCCAGTCTTTCCTCCAGATGGTTAACAACTTTCAAACTACATCTACTTAAGATTGCATAATTTCTCCAGAGCTACTGTATTTGTCTGATTTAACACAGTTGACCTACTGTATATAATGGCAACTCCCTGTATTGCACATATTGATTTCTATTCCATTCAGAAGTACTGTGGTCTCTATGATCTCCTATGCTTAGAAGCATCCTCGTACAAATTCATAATAATTATATAGCAGATTAGACTGCTGTTCAAAATTGTAGGCAAATAGAAGAGCTCACATTAATTTTCTATTTTCTATTAATTTAACCCAGGTACTTTGGGATGTAGTCTTATATATGCATAGGTACTGTGGTGCTCAGACTTGTAGAAAACAGGAAAGAAATAGGATTGTTGCAAAAGACACACTTGAGATGGGAGGGAGAAAGCATGAGAAAGGGAATCAGAGCTATTTTTCTTTAATTAAGGTAGTTGAAAGTTAAGCAGGAGAATTGCTTGGCAGGCTCTTAGGGTTTTGTTACATTAGCCTATTAGCAATAAAGATCTTTCCAGACATCCAAGCAATTCTTGTATCCTGAATTTGCCAACCTTGCAGGACTAGACATACTAATTCTCATTTCCACGTAACAGAACTAAGTCCTGTCCAAAGTTATTTTACTTCTTTCAACAAACATTTATGCCTTCCATCAGTCCTGTCAAACCTGTACAGCAGGCCACAGATAAGGAAGCAAGCACCACATAGAAGTTTTAATGGAATAATTAAATTTGTGGTATAGAATCTTAGCAAATGTGAAAGAAATGCCCAGCCCCCTTTCATTAGTGAGTTCATTAAGTCAGAGTCTCTTCGAAAGTGTTAACTCTCCGCAGGCTTTCTGCACCCTACAGTGAACTAGTGTTTTACTGATAAAACCACTAATGAACTTTGCTATCTGCTCATTTGTAGAAGTCCTCTTTTTCTCAGCCATCTTATAAGATCACATGCTAACCACTAACTTTCTTCCAGTATTTGCATATCTTTCTCCATTTTCCCACATCCACAAAATATTCTGCCAAGAGTGCCCAAATTCATCTATTTTCACAATAATGGATAGCTGGAGACTTGGCAGCCAATATCAAAGTTTACTGGATCCCAGGAAGTCCTGTTCAAGAGGAAGTGCTTCACCATCTTTTTCAAGGCAGCAAGCATATCTCCTATCCTAAGATCAACTTTGAAACATGCCTGCCCTTCCTAAAAGAGGGGGGGAAATCTATGTGTGTGAAAAAGTTTGATTGGAGGCTCTCAATAGGAATGAGTCTTATAGTAATCAATGAGCGATCTGACCGTGCCAAACGACTCATCTTGATGTCAATTACAGATCATCAGTAACTACTTGGAGGACGCAAGGAAGGGAGGGTTGTGTAGCAAGATGGGCCTTTCACAAACACAATCCCTATGATGTGCCTATGGCCCATTGTTACAAACATGTTCATGGTTATTACATCCACAGAAGTACCTTTGCCATCCCTTTTCATTTATACCTTGGGTGTCAGCGTTCCTGAAAACCCCAACTCCAATGAAACTCCAAGACAGGCATTTTCTCAAAGCTCCCATTTATCAGAGTAGGTACACAGGCACATCTGAGATTTCCAGGCTTTCCTTCAGTAAGTCAAAACTCCAAACCCATCCCAAGCACCCTCAATTCATCACCTTGTCTAATCCCAAGCCATCCCAACTCGAGACATCACTCTAACCACTCCTTCTCCAGATACAGGAAGTACCCTGACCTTGACCGAAAAGAAGAATGCTATTTTATCTAACTACATCCCCTCTACTAAATTCCCCCTTCCTATTTCTCAGGCACAAGGATGTTGCAGTGTGGAAGCATCCAGTGTTAATATGGCTTCCAAAGCTGACATTGGGTTTGTGGCTGATCCAGAACTTGAAATTTAGCAAGACAGATTTCAGAGACAGCAATATCACTAGTCAACCCCCAGACATTTGATAATATAGGTCATATGTGTTTGCTATTTGAAACCAAATTGTAGTTGTGTATGATCTTATTGCCCACAGACATGGAATTTTTCAGAAACATTTGTGATTCAAATGTTATCAGCAATCCAGCATTTGGATATTGGGATACGTAACTGGCCCAGAATAGGAGAACTAGACACCCAACTACTCCCTCCCTTTCTTTGGAATGACTTGCCAAGCTACTCCCCCCCATATCTTCCCCAACCAATTATTTTTTTCTTACTTCCATTCAATCATGTCCAATTCTCCTAGATTGCATAGATTCTTCCTTGCAGTTTTCTTGGCAAAGTTTTAGTTTGCTGTTGCCTTCTTCCTAGGGCTGAGAGAAAGTGACTGGTTCAAGGTCACACAGCTGTTTTTGTGCCTAAAACAGCACTAGATATCACAGACTCCCAGTTTCAAATCAAATCAAATTAAATCTGTTGCTTGTCCCATTTTCAGTTCCCTCAACCTTCTTTTTTTCTCTAGATGCCTAGATCTTCCTCAGTTTATCTTAGTAACTATACTGATAGTCCTTACTGTGCTATGCTCTCTTTCTTCGCATCTGTCTTTGTCCTTTAGCTTTAATTTGCATTTACCTCTGTATGTTTCACTGCACCAGCCATTATCTTTGTCTCCTGTCTATTCATCCACTGTGGTAGTCTTTTCTATTTGAATCAACTCCATTGTCTAACATCCAATGGATTCATGTCAGTTTCTTCTTCTGACTCAACTTTGTACTATATCACTGCCATCCCAGTTAAGTTTGCTAAATGATTGAAAATTTCAGCTCAGCTAGTGGCTTGTTACAATAAAATGTTGGTGATAACTTGGTGCTTCTCCTACTTGTGAAAGGACTTGGGGTGATAGTGATAGTCTTAAAAGAAGTAGGAAGATGATGTAAGATAGTTCCAGACTCTGTCCAACTATCTTTTCTTGATGTAGTTGCATCTGTCAACTGACATCCAAATATCCTCTCTTGTCTTATTTCACTTTTGTCCAGTTCTTTCTGTTTACCTGCAATCTGCATCCACTTCTTTCTCTTCTACATTTATGTCTCCAATCTATCCTTATTTCCAACCTTACTTCCAAAGAAGAGTTCTGAAAACTTTGAGATACTTTGAGACCATAATAACAACAAGAAGAATAACAGTAATGTAAATAAAAGGATAAAACTGTATTTCTGAACATATTAATATATGCCATCTAAGTTGTTATGGATATGTGGGAAAGTTGGAATCCATAGCTTAGTGATGTTTGTTATGCTTCAGTAAACACTGATAATGGAAGAAGCAAAGATGAGATGTGAGAAACATTGAGCAACATGCTGAATTTAATCAAGGAGAAAAATTATTCTGCTAAATGTTATTAATGGATGGTTACGAACAAAGCAAGAAAGTGATTGGGTTATTGATGGAAGAAGTTATTTAAAAATTGGTATGGAAAGTGCTGAAGGAGTTATTGAGGAATTTATGTGAGAATGATAATGAAATGTCAAACAGCGGAATTGAAACAAATGCTATAAAAATAGTGTCCAAATTAAAGAAATAATGAAGTCATACATGCTGTGAGAATGTTGAAAAATTGTAAGGCTGCAGATATTGAAAGTGTAATTGGAGAAAAGTTAAACATGGCCATGGATCGAGTGGCTGTGCAACTCATTTAATGTGAAAGTAGCATCTTTGCCCAATGACTGGACTTAGGTAACTTATCTCCTTATGCAAAAAGAAAAAAGTAAGGGTAAAAAAATGAATGCTTTAACTACAGGGGCATCTGCTTGTTAAGTGTGCCTGGAGAGTTTTTGGTAGAATTACAACTGAAAAATAGTGTGAGTTAGGAAGTGCATTTTATCTGTATCTTAGTAGAGGGATTGCAAGCATGATTTTTGCTCATTAGTGAAGCTCCTATATAAATGACAAATGGTATCTGTGGCAAGTAAGTATTCATTGACATGTATAGTGTCATATCTATCTCCTCATCACCATGTTAAGTCACCATGCATTTAATTTTGAGGATTTCTGTGGTATGTTGTTGTTTTCTATATCCTCAGGTCAGAATTTAATGCATAGAATCATCCAAGGTGGAAAAAAAATCTGTAGATTACTGAGTCCAAATTCCTATTCCATTCATGAACAAGAAATTACAGCATCGCCCATAAATGGGTGTTCAGCTTGTACGTCAGTATATCAGCATACTGTCAAACTACTCAAAGGCTGCTTGACATTCCATTGTGCAGTTGACACATACCTTTGTCAGTTTATCTTTGCCAATGTACATGGTAAACCAGGCTAACCCCAAGATCATATCTTTGGCTAATTGATTCCACTATTTCTATTGTTTGGATTTTTTTTTTTAAATGACCAGGGTCTGCCTTCCTGGTGTTTAAATTGATTTTTTTGAATAATAAATTAATTAATGTTAGGATGCTGTGTGAATACATTTTTCTGGGTTGATGTCAATGTTGCGACTGATGAATCCAACCAAAAGCAAGCACGGCTGAGATGACCCAATCTCTTTATGCAAAACTTAAATGAATATCCCCCCACTCTTTATAAGCTCTATTATAAAGTCCATGGCTATCTCCTCCCATGGCCAGGTTGGCTCCATCACATGTTGTAACAGCCCGGTCTGTTCTGATTTTCTCGAAACAAATACTATACAAACAATATTTTAACATATATGCAGTTTTATTCACAACTTAAAAATCTACGATGTTATTAGTGGCTGAGTGAGTAATTGCTGGAAAGTATGATTTACCTGGTTTACCAAGACTTTCAGTAAGTCGTTAATTGCTAAAAAAATAAATGGTTCAAAATAGGTCAGATTAATGTCATACTAGGAATGTTCCCAAAGTTACCATCATTTCAGTTATGCAGTCTACAAATTCTGTGAAAAATATGAACATATGATCTGAGAATGAAGATGCAGGAGTTCTAAATCTGTCATTCTCCCCAGTAATTGTCTTTATAATTTCCGCACCTATTCTACCTGTCCATTATTAGCAATATTTTCAGAGTTGCCATTGTTTCTCTCTATATTTTTAAAGCAAATTATTATTTTAAATCTGCTACATGATCTTAGACCTGGTAGTGGAAGACACTTACATCGATCATTTGCTATGGACAGACCACTCTGGGAGTGTGAGAAATGATGCCCCTGGGGAGGGGAAGTTGGTGTGATGAACTACAGTGAAGCGACAGTTTTTCAGGAAGGAGGGAGTACATTCCAGAAAAGGGAGAGAGAAGAGGCAACACAGCCAAGAGCTGGATAGAGGACCCAAGAAGTAGAAGGATAGCAACTCCCTAGAATCCATCAGGTACATTAGGATGAGAGTTGTAAGAATTTAGCCTGGCAAGGTTTATTTATTTATTTTATTTATTTATTCACATTTCTAAACCGCCCCCTCTCCCAAAAAGGGACTGTCTGATATACATGTGTAAACAAATAAAGAAGTGAACACTGGCTGAACTGTTCTTGGTTATTCTTGGGCTTAGCCTGACAGGGCTGGTCTTCAGCCTTGCTGGCATCATTCTTCTCCATGGGGAAGATGGGGCCTGTTCAATCAGCCCATGTCACATAAGTGATGTACCAAAGGGGTTTCCAGACAGAGCTTGTGGATGTACAATTTAAAAATTCAGGCAAAGTGTTAGTCATGTTTGGAAGAGGCAGGTAGCTGGGGCTCTGGCTCCCTATGTGGGAATCGGGGAGGATGTGCAGGAATGGTATGAGGGCACATGAGAGGTGCCATGCAGGTTGGGGCAGTTGCAAATAGTGATCATATTATTATGGAGCTCTTGGCATCTGGTCATAAATACAAACTAGTTTCCAGGCACCCAGATCATGATCACATGACTATAGGGATGCTGTAGTCCAGAACATCCAGAAACAGGTGTAAACCATCATTCATTCAGCACCATTGGAACTTTGAATTATTGCTGAACAAATGGTCACAAGCTGACCACTGCTTGTCTGTTTTCCTATTCTAACTTGGATGTCTTTCCAATTCATGTATAAGACAACCACTGAACTTTAATAAAGTAAAATGAGCTCATGCTTTTGGAGTTTTTTTTAAAAGAACCTAAGAGATGGATTCTCTTACTACAGATTGTAGTTTTGCTGAGAGAAGAAGAACTTTTTTAAAGGACAAAAGCAATTGACAGTGTAATTAAAGTTGACATGGGATTTGTTTAGAAAGAAAAGGAGAACAGGAAGAAATATTATTCTGTCTTGTCAGTGTATTTTAAAAGCTGCTAATGCAGTGAGATTGGCAAATGATATGTAAAACTTAACATTTCTGATAACCCCTCTGGAATTCTCATTCAAACTTCAGTATTTTTCTCATTGTAGATGCAATACTTTTTGAAAGTCACTTACTGAATTTTTTTGATGCATACCAACTCCTTGTTTGCACTTCAGATGAACTGGCCTGGGTTATTTTAGATTATATACTTCACAGTTGACATGTCTGGAAGAATGATTGTTGAATTACTGTTCTGTTTTAATGTGTATGTACAATTCAAGGACCACTGTATGAGGTGGCATATGACAAATGAGTGTCCTGACAAGCTCTGGCAATAGGGTCTCCAGAAGACAGATGATTATGTCTGGTCACCTTGGAGAAGAATCTAACTTCCAGATTAATCTGACAGATTGTTTTTTTTCCCCTCTATTTATTTTACGGTGCTCATTTTTTTAACAGTTGCAAGCATGAATATAGAACAAATATTTTATTTTTTTAGTCATTTCTATTTTTTAGGAATGAACCATAGGATGATGATGATGATGATTATGATGATGATGATGATGATGATGATGATGATGATGATGATGATGATGAAGAAGAAGAAGAAGATGATAATAATAATAATAATAATAATAATAATAATAATAATAATAATAATAATAATATTACATATTACGAAAATACGTTACGACGTCCTAGGCCCCTGGGTGGGGCCCGACTAGTAATCAATGCCAAATCCGGTGAAACAACTGGCCGCTGTGATACAATTCTGTTGATGCAATAATAATAATAATAATAATAATAATATACATTTTAAGAAGGTATTTGGTTGATACCTAGGATGCTGGCAGCAACCCATATCAACTATTAGCAGCAGTCAATGGTATTTGTGATGCATTTTTGAATGTTCAATTGACTGAGTTTCATGTTTAATGAATAATAATAATAATAATAATAATAATAATAATAATAATAATAACAACAACAACAACAACAACAATAGCAACAACCAAATTATTGCCATTGGGGTTAACAACCACATTGAATAATTCCAGATGTTTACATATCTTCAGTTTATGCTGGACCAATTAGCTTGGCAAGAATGAAAATCCATTTATGTCAAATTTAAGCTAGGTCACTAGAGGTTTGAGACATTCAGCTCAGGCAGTGAGAATCTAATATAAATATATGTTTCAAGCTATGGTTTTAAACATCTGGATTGGAATAAGGTTATTGGAATAAAACATAGATCCAATTTATTGCAGGAGTTTAACCAATGTACTGTATCTGAAAATTAATAGATAAGATCGCCTACATAAATCCTATTCTTAAAATCCCTCCATTGAAATTTCCGTTCCCCTCCAATTTATCTGCTCAATGTGTCAGTAATGGAATCCACTCAGTAATGAAAGTTGGGATATTAGTGGATTTGAAATGTATTCTTGAGTCTTGACCTCACTATCATTTTAGTACTCCTGTGTTTAGGATGAATAATTCTGTATAGCTGTACAAACACAGAATGTTTAGCTTGGGAAGAAATCTACATCCACCTAGTCTACTCCAATTCCTGCTCCAATTAGGAACCTCCTAAACTATTCACGGGATTTGAAAATCAGAGGTGGACCTCATTCTTATAAACAGAGCATTCCATTGAGTAACTACTAAATATAATAGTTTTCTAAAATTCAACCCAGGATCCTCGTTCTGTTCTCATTTCAGTCAAGGACAGGCCCATTTCCTCTTCCATATGACAGGCCTTTAAATATTTGCAGACTACTGTCATGTTTCCATTCACTCTTCTTTTTTTGCAAAGTAAATATGTCTAGCTCTTTTAACTAGAGAGCTGAGCTTCCAGATACATTCTTCTGATTCTCCTCTAAACTCATTCCAAATCAAGGAAGTTAGGCTAGGAGAGCTGTTGTTTAATTGTTTGAAAACTAAAAGATTCCAAACTGCTTCATAAGTGTTTTTTTCTTGTATTTATGGCATGGGAAGGTGGTATCTAAACATGAGCTCATCTCTGCATTGAAGAGCTTTAAGTGAAGGTCTGTATATATAAATGGGAATTTGGGGATTGTATGACCCCAAACTAGGGATGAAATCAAGCAGGTTCTCACAGATTCTGGAGAACAGGTAGCGGAAATTTTGAGTAAGTTGGAGAACCGGCAAATGCCACCTCTGACCGGCCCCAGAGTGGGGTGGGAATGGAGATTTTGCAGTTTCCTTCCCTTGCCATGACACCAAGCCACACCCACAGAACCGGCAGTAAAAAAATTTGAATTTCACCACTACCCCAAACTATTTATGAGGAATTTCACGCTATTACTTCTGAGTGTTAGCAGTTCTCACTAAAGCGTGGCTTCCCTGAGGAGGCTTACTCAGACTGAATCTTATTTACAAAATCTTAGTGGGGTTTGTTTGTTATGTAGCATACAAATCTGTTGTTACAAAACTAACGAGTAAGGCTTCCTGTGAGAAATTCACCTCCCTCACTATGTGAGAACTTTGAAACTCCAGTCCAGGCTGGAAGGCTACAGAGAGTTATTCTTACATCAGAAGTTCTGTCTCCATCACGGAGAACCTATGGCATGCATGCCAGAGGTGGCACGCAGAATCCTCTCTGATGGCACGTAAGCCATCACCCTAGTTCAGCTCTGCCATACATGCGCATGCGCCTCCTGCCAGCCTGGTCTTCAGGTCTCTGCTGCGCATGCGGTGGGCATTTGCGCTAGGGGCAGGGTGTGTGCGGGAGGCATTTGTGGAGGACATGTGTGCATGCATGGAGGAGGGGTGCATGCATGGGGGCTGTGTGCATGTGGGGGGTACGTGTCCATGTGGAGGGGGTGCACACTCTGGTGGTGGGTTTCAAAACTTTTTTGAACCTCTTCCGTAGGTGTGGCCTGATTTTTGGGAGTGGCTTGCCGGCCATGTGACTGGGTGGGTGTGGCCAACTTGTAAAATGAGGTGAAACTCACTTAACAACGCTGTTACTTAGCAACCAAAATGTTGGCTCAGGAACTCTGGCACTGAAGCACGCAAGTCTTAAAGCTGTCAAGTTACAAGACCCTTCTACCCCTAACCCCCATCAAAAAAAAAAACCAGGGGTGTTCAAACTTGACAGCTTTAAGACTTATGGACTTCAACTCCCAGAATTCCTCTTCCAGTCATGTTGGCTCAGAAACTCTGGCATTTGAAGCCTGCAAGTCTTAAAGCTGTCAAGTTACAAGACCCTTGCACCCCTAACCCTTTAGAAAAAAATCCCAGGGGTGTTCAAACTTGACAGCTTTAAGGCTTGTGAACTTCAACTCCCAGAATTCCTCCTCTCGCTCTTCATCTTGATGATGTGCGGACAGGTGGGGGGGGAGCTGGAACTGGTTCTAAACGGCACTGTAGATTTGTGGAACCTCTTCTATAGAAGAGGTTAGAACTGACAGGAACCCACCCCTGGCACACACATAGAATTTTGGGGGTTCAGACACGTGCGCTTTGGGCACTTGGTCCGGAAAAGGTTAGCCATCACTTTTCTATCTGATGTTATAGCTTGGGATAGCATAATTTGAAATTAACCTTCTCCTTTTAAAATATATTGATAGTGTTTATAACATATAGAAAAGATACAGTATGATTGAGAAGAAATTAAAGAACAGTAACCTCAGCTAAAAGAAAATCAGAAGCAATTTCAGCTTTGAGACCACTATGAGACAAAAAGAGTTAAAGTCATGGCAATCTGCCCAGTTATTACTTTATGGAGGAATGTATTAAACATGTCTCCATTAGGGAATTGGGCTATAAACTAATACTGCAGAACAGTTATTTTTCAACCTTGCCTTGGATATGCTCCTGGGTCGACAGAATTGAAAGATAATTCACTGTTTTCAAGATAACAACTTGGCTGTGTAGGTAGTCCTCGACTTACAACAGCTCACTTAGTGACCATTCAAAGTTATAACGGCATTGAAAAAAGCAATTTACGACTGTTTTGCCACAGTTATAACCTTTCCAGCATTCCCATCCATGATCATGTGATCAAAATTCAGATGCATGGCAGCTGATTCATATTTATGGTTGTGGCTGTGTCGCAAGATCATGTGACCTTTTGTGGCCTTCTGACAAGCAAAGTAAGTGGAGAAGCTAGACTCACTCAATAACCAGTTAGTAACTCATCCACTGCAGTGGTTCACTTTAACAGAGTTGGGAGGGACCTTATAGTTCATCTAGTCCAACCTTCCGCTCAAGCAGGAGACCCTACAACAGCTATGGCCAACCTTTTGTGGCTCGCGTGCCATAAGTGGGGGGAGAGCAGGGGGGTAATGTGTGGGTGAGCTGCACCCATAATGCAATGTGCAACCCCCAGGTGCGCATGCGCTCACTACAGGTGCTCCCCCCCCCATTTTTTGCATGCTTTTTTTGCCCTCCTCAGGCTCCAGAGGCTTTATAGGAGCCTGGGGAGAGCAAAAACAGCCTGCCTCCCCCCACAGAGACTTGAGGGACCTTTAGGACCTTTAGAAAAGTGACTTCCGGTTTGCTCGGAGGGTCGTTTTGACAACTCCGAAGGTTTGAGGTACCCTCAAGACGCTTCCCTGAAGTCTCTGGAGCAGTCAAAGCGACCCTCCGAGCAAACCGGAAGTCCGTTCCCGAACTTCCGGTTTGCCCATAGGGCCGGTTTTTTGCGCTCCGGAGGCTTCAGAGCCTCGGAGGGGTGGGGGAGGTTCTTTTCGCCCTTCCCAGGCTCCTATAAAGGCTCTGGAGCCTGGGGAGGGCGAAAAATGGCTTTTAAAAAGGGTGAACTCAGCTGGACAGCACGCACATGCATGCTGGCCAGCTGACAGGGCAGCGCCTCGCATGCCCTGACAAATGGCTCTGTGTGCCACCTGTGGTACGCATGCCATAGGTTTGCCATCACTGCCCTACACCATTTCTGACAAATGGCACTCCAATCTCTTCTTGACAACTTAACAACTGAGGCAAGAAATGATATAAAATGAGGCAAAATTCATATAACAAATATCTCAATTAACAACAGAAATTTTGGGCTCAGTTGTGGTCATAAGTCGAGGACTACCTGTACATTGTTATCACTAAAAGATATCTTTCATCAGAATTAAGAGTAATGATAGATAACAGGCCCTTGCATGATAAATTTTTCGGTTGCCCTCCTACACACCCTAAACAACCAAACCTTCTGTTTGAAAAGGAATTAATTCTACTCCCATTCTCAAATTAGCCCGCTCATGTACAAGGCGATTCCTAACTGGGCCTTACAGGGATTCAGACAGACTTTGCAACCGTCCAGCTCAGTGGTGGATTACAAATATTTTTACTACTGGTTCAGGCTTGCTGCTGCGTGCAAGTGCGCACAATACTTCTCCGCATACGCAGAAGCATCTGGGCAGGTGGGTGGGGCCTCCTGCCGCCACTACTATTGGTTCAGCTGAACCGGCAGCAATCCACCATTGATCCAGATTCTGTCCTGTCGCTGTGTATGGCTGCACTTTCTGAGTTTATTTTATTTTATTTTTTTTGCTGCCGCTGCTCCTCCAGGAAAAAAAGCTGCAGAAAGAGTTTCTTTGCTTACTTGCTTCCCTTCCTTTACTCTTCAGCCTGGAATCAAGATAAGGTTTTTAAATGGGATAGATATTGGAGAGCAGAGGTGGGGAGTTTAGTTTTAGCACCTAAAACTAAACTTAGCTCTTTTTTAAAAAAATTGAAGAAATGTGGCCTTCTGGAGAAGGGGGATGGCTCAGTGGCTAAGACGCTGAGCTTGTCAATCAGGAAGTTCGGCAGTTCGAATCCCTAGATAGGTCTCATGCATAAGCAGGGGGTTGCGCCTAGATGACCTCCAAGGTACCTTCCAACTTTGTTACTGTTAAAGCAAGAGAAGAGTTTTGAGAAGTTCATCCCGAAGCTGCTGCCTCAGCACGCAGGATCTGGTTTCCTAAAGGCTAGCAAGAGACAGGAGAGGTTAGCAATCTCCTGAAGACCAGCTGATCAGCAACCAACTGATCAGAGCAGAAAGTGCTGACAGGCTACAGAACCAGTCCTTATTTTGCCCCAGAAAGTCAGGGGTATCTTGGCAGGCGGAAGGTCAGTGACAGAACCAGTAAAGTCAGGCACTCCCAGCATTTTCCTTTCTCCACTGTTTCTTGTTGGCGAAACAATCAGCCGTGTCACGAGTGGAACATGGGATATCTCTGGGGATGGGGGAGGCCTGGGAAGACCCAAGGCAGGTGGGATCATGCCTGCATTATGCCTCCCAGGATCTCCCCCAATCCTGCATAATCCCTGCTCCACTTAGTGACCAACACATTTGATTAACAAATGTTCTGGTGAGAGCAAGGATTGCTGGTTGAGGCAGTTTTTTTTTAACATTTTCCCCGACTTGAGATTCTAATGGGCAGGCTCCATTATGGTCGTAACTCAAGGACTATCTGCATTAACTAGCATATTTTTTTATTTTAAAAATTTCAGATATCCTAAAGAGCTTCCATCTTGGGGGGGGGGGGCATTGTGAAAATTCTTTTTTCTAACAATAATGAGGTGTCTGAAATCAGGAAAGAGTAAGAGTGGGTGTAGGTTTATTAATAGCAGGGGTGGGCAATTAATTTCCACAGGGGCCAGATGAGAAACTGGGACAGTTGTGGAAGACCACTGCTGCCATACCCCTACCCCCATTGCAACCACATCCTCTGTGTGCCACCCTACCCCTGGCAATGTCTCCCTGCTCCCCACCACCACCCTGCCCTCTTCTCCATTGCCGAAATTCTGTCCCCCTGTCATCACCTCCCTTAACATTGCTCCACTGCTGATGCCCGCCCCAGATTGGACACAGGCAGCCAAAGTCTTATTTATAGGATTCCTTCATTTCAATGAATTGCCTTCTGATGTACATGCATTGTAATGCTTGGAAAAGCCCACATTTCCAGTCATCTTGCATGTATGTACTATATATGCACCAATTATAGCTCTTTTATTGTTATGTTTGCTTTTCCCTGAGATAACCGTGTGTAGATAAAAACTAGCAAGATCTATTGTATGACTCTTATTTAAAGCTTAGGGTATTTTAGCATTTGTTTTTAAATCTTTCAATTTGGGAATATTTATGTACAGGTTCCCATCCCATGTGCAATAATAATGATGATACTTTTCCCCTCCTAATAATTGTATCTCACAACAATAGTATCTTTGATTTATCAGGAGCATTATTTTCATTTAAGAGAGTTCCCAGGAGAGAACTTGACTGCAAAGTGAATAGCTGAAAGTGTGTACTATAGACATTTCAGTGATAGTTGAAACAGTACATCAAGTGACTCATATATTTGAATTATGACTGCTAAGCCAAATAGTTTGTTGCATTGTTAACCTGTACACATTGGCATTAGAGCAGAGTGCAATACCATTGAGGTAAGTGTTCCGTGAAAAGTAGTAAATGTAAACAGATTAAAGGCACATCAGGGGTAGGTGATGGTGGGCAAATATGGGAGTTATGACCTACTCATAGTTGTAGAAGAGATATGTAATGATTGTAACAACACATTATGACTGTGCCTTAGAAGTCTAACGGTCATGAAAGCAGTTTGCTGCTATGGCTGAGTTGCTGGGCACACATCCAAGGTCCTATAGCCGAGAACTTCTCTAATTCTGCACCACAAACATTTTAAAAGTAATTATAAAAATAATAGTCAGCAGAGTTACTGTCCAGCTGTCACTTGAACCCCCCAAGAGGCCCTTTGGAGAAATAAAGATGTGCAACTGCTGCTTTGTTCCCGCAACATATCTATGTTTTTAAAAGAAAAAGTGATCAAAATTTCTTTAAATAAAACTGGAAGGAGAATAAAGAGGAGAGGGAAAGAAGGAAGACGAAAGGCTTTGAAGAGAGGGGAAAGAGGGATGGGGAGAGAAAGAGCTCTTGGGGGAAAGTCAATAAGACAATAATGGGGAAAAGGAATACTCAAGAATAGGTGTGACTCCCCAAAAGCATTTTCTGTGGGGCCTGTTGAACCCTAGTATTAAATGAAAGCAAAGGGTAATTCGCTCAGAGTTTTTTTTGAGTTTGCCACTCTTACTACTGGCTTGTGTTTGTGTGTGTGTGTGTGTGTGTGTGTGTGTGTGTGTGTGTATGTGTGTGTGTTTTCATGTTTGAACTTTGCTGATTTGAGAATATAGGAGTCCAACAATTTAATTTGAACTCTTGTATAACTTTTATTAGCACACGTGCTGAGTGTACAAGGCACTTGCATTTGCAACAGCAGGCATTTTGTTAAAAGTGTCACCTAACATAGTGGTTCATGGGAAAGACCTTGGGAGATGGAGGAAAAAGATGCTGCCAAGGGAAATGTCGGATAAGAGAGAGCATAGCCTGCAGCTGCCTAATGAGCAGAGAAAGAGAATTGGAAGGGACCCTCCCTTAACTTCTTAAGCTGTAAAAGAACTGGGAAGCTTGCAAGATTCTATTAAGGTAGCCTTATAATAAACTTGTATTAGTTGATCTGATTATGTTTCCTATCTGGTATGCCTGGAAAGAGTGGCACTTAGGCTGTACAGATCATAAATGTATGTTTCTTAATTTAGAACCTAGGCTTGTTTTACATTAACTGGATGTTCCAGTTGATTACTTGTGGACATTATTAATTTTGCTGCCTTTTTGATTGCAGCATTAATGAAAGAATCGTCAGCTCACAGCAGCATAAAATATATGGACTGGAATCACTTGAATGCATGACAGTTGAGCCTTGAAATGACTGACTCTAGAAATGATGATGAAGATGCTGAATATATGATGTTGCTGAAGAATAGTAGTAGTCAGTTAATAGTAATACTAGGTATAAATGAAGAAATGTGTAATGTCCAGGGCAAATGATTGGTTCAGGGTTCTTGCATTCTTTGCAGGCTTTATATACAAATCTTCTGTCCAGTAAACAATTTTGAAGCAATGTTTTACCTTTCAATTCAGCAGTCTTTTGGTTATTTATTTAGGTGAGCCTGAACAATTTTTTTCCTGAATCTCATTGCCAATATATTTCAGAAGATTTTTTTTTCACGCGAAGTCTAAAGGGGGGCTTTAACTCTGTTACCTCATTTTGAAGCCTTTTCAATTTTTTAAAATAGTCATGTCTCCAAACTAAAGAAACAGTAATGAACTGAAAATACTTTTTGATTTTGCTACTCTTCCCTCTCTCTCTCTCTCTCTCTCTCTCTCTCTCTCTCTCTCTCTCTGTTTCATAGCAATAGCTGTATTGGATTATGAAGGGATTTTGCCAACTCGGTGAATGTGTCAGGCTCCTTGGCTCAAACTCAGCAAAAGCTACTGACATGCTCAGCACAACACAGCTCAACAAGAATCTTTATTGCACACTAGGCTGATGCCACTTGAAGCAGTTAGTTGCCCCCAGTCCACATGAGACCACAGTCCCCTTTATACCTACTGCAGTTTAAATCCAGCGTTTGCTTTTCCCACCTTTCCAACAGCTTAACGGATACCTTGCTTTGCGTTTCTCAGGTCTGATGCTGATTGTTGACTTAATCAGCATTCCTGCTCTAGGAAATTTTGGCACTCAGCGTAATTCCCACAGTATGGCTGGAAATCATCCCTCTGTCTGGCAAGTGGATCAGCACCTAAAAGTAAGTAGAGCTGCGAAGCGCTGGGAACGCGATTGGAATCAGAACTGTTTTTATCTTTTGCTTTGCGCATGAGGCTTTTTGCTAGCATATAAAGGATACAGAGGTACAATAGTATTCCTAATTTGGGAAATAACAATTGTCAGTGATTTTTGCCAACTGTTGAATGTGACAGAAGCTAAATCAGCCAATGAAAGCGAGGCAGAGATAAAGTAGCAGCCAAATAATAGGAGATATGGAACGTACGAAATAACCTTTCAGCCAAATATTAGAGAAGCCGCTGTTAAATGCTTCAGTTACCATCATTCACCAGTTGGTTTACGAAACAAGAATAAAGCTTGTGATGATACACATGTGAAATATTCTGGATATATGTACAGTATGTGTGAAAAAGAGGAGACTGTGATTTAAGTTTTTATGCCTGTTTCTTTTGCTTGCTGAGATAATTGGAGCAATCCTAAAGTGCTCCATGAAAACAATGGAATAACAAGACTACCCTTTTGGAAATATTGTGAGAGGAAGTCTGGAATGATTTTTAATACTGCAGTAAGGGGTAACAAAGCTAACAGATATTCAAATATCTGTCCCAGTTAAAACATGTCATCAAGGTCACTAATTGGGATATGTAAAATGTTCTGACTGGCAGATATTTACATAGATCTTCCAACCTAGTTCAGTTTCAGGACAGGCCAATCTAGTACTAGTAATTTCAGAAGTTGCCTAATATAATTTGAGGTTGGGATTCAGATGGAAATTTCATTAACTGGAGATCTATTCTCTTACAATTTAGGAAAAAAATGCAAGCACGAACAATATGATCAGGTGTGTGTGTGTGTGTGTGTGTGTATAAATAAACTAGTATAGATATATATTTAGAAGAATAGAACATCATATGTAGGGAAACAAGAGATTTGCAAGAGGATCCAACTCCCCAATGACAAAACCAATGCAGGAATTTCTCTTTTAAATTCCAGGGTTTGCAACAAATTCTTATAACAACATTTGTAGCAACAACAGTTGTTCCAAACAGAGACACTATAGAAAACATGTATTCCAGATGTCATATAGGAAGGTTGAGATATGTTTCTGCAAAGGAAATGGGGTCTCTGTGCAAAAAGCACATGGAAGAAAGGATAAAATTAATAATATTTCATTAAAGGTACAGTGTCTTTGCTATCACTTTTAAGATTCTGTAGCTGGAATGAATTATAGTGTAAACTGTAAGGTAAAAAGAAAGTTAAAAATTTATAGAGATTATTAATTACACTATTGTAAGCATCATTCACAGCACTCCACTGGTTTTTGATGATAACAGAAATACCCTGGTATTGATAAGATAACATACGATCTCTCCCCACCCAAATTTATGCATATATTCAATCTTTTTCCACATGTCATCGATGTTTTGGCCAGAGTATTATTCTATTTGCTACCATTTAAAACATTTATCCTTAGTGAATTTTCTTTCCTTTTTTCTGTAAGTATTAATTATGGGAAAGCCAGGAGATTTGAAACCAATCCAATATTAGCACAATATACAAGGACATCTAGAGAATATTATGCTTTTATTGGATTGGTTCCAAACAAAAACACATGAAAGAAGCAGATGAATTTTGTTCGCATCTGATTCCTATTATTACATTACCACTCTCTGGAACAAGTAGCTTGAAATGGACCTTGGCCATTATGTGCAAAGAAGTCATTTTATAATGCAGAGTAAAGTAGAGCCAGTTTGATTTTGTTATTAATACTAGGCTATAAACCAGGAGACTGGGAGTTCTAGCCTTGCCTTAGACATGAAAGTGTTGGGTGACTTTGGGTTGTCACTCTTTCATAGCCCAACCCACCTCACAGGATAGTTGTTGTGGGGAAAAGAGGAGGAGGAGGAGGAAGGAGCGTTAGATATGTTTGCCACCTTGACTTATTTGTAAAAATAATAAAGGGATAAAAATCTAAAATACCATCTGCTAATACATGGCCTGAAGAAATAACTCCAGCACCATATCATAATCGTAGCATGTTTATTACATTCTTGTTGGAACCTATTTTGAATTAGGTGATGAGAAGGAATTTTACTTTGTTACATTGATCAGTCCAAATCAATGGAGCCAAGTCAGGTTATGCTGTTTCTTTCATCTAAGTTATAAGTTTCAATTTCATTGACACCATATTTACATACTTACCCATAATACGATTTCCTTTCAATATAACATGAGTCAACATATATCTCCATATATTTTAATCCTTGGACCTTTGTTTCCTTGCTCCTACCATGTCCAAATGCTCCCTGACATAATGCCTCCTATTTTTTTCCAGTCAGAAGAAGCATACCTATCACATTTATGCTTCGTTCAACAAATATTTAGCCCTTATAGAGGCATGGTTTCTTTTGACCGTAATTCTCCAGTGTTTCTTGCTATAAAGACTTCAAGGCATATGTGCAATTTTGATCCATATTCAAATGTTAAACTTACATATTGAAATATTCAGAATATAAAAATAGTAGATGTATCTCCTCCTCCTCCTCTTCCTCCATTTTTTCATTTTTATTAAAAAAATGTATTCATGTTTAAAGTACTGAAAAAAAACATTACCATGAGAAAAAAAATCATGATTTTTAAACTTTAGTTTGTCCAAAGGTTACACATGACTCAATTCTTTATCTAGTTGCAGCTTTAGCACTTCAAGAAATAATAGCCATTATTAAATCTGTGAAAACAAGAAAAGTTCCAATGTTAGGAGCTATCATATTGAATGATATAAAACATTTTTCTTTTGTTGTTGAAGGTTTATGATGATTCTTTCTTGAATAAAAGGTTGCCACCTTTCTTTAATGTAGCTTATATAACTGTGATTTGGAAGGTTAGTAAAGATTCTGCAGATTGGGGAAGTTAACCAATTTCCTTGTTAAATATTATTGCCAAATTTTTGACAGCAATCCTTGGAGATAGACAGTAGACAATATTACCTTTCATTGGCCATATGGTGCAATTTGATTTTATAAAAGGCTGACATTCCTCAAATCCTACTACATTACTGATTTATATTTTAGGAACAATTGAAAAAAATGCAATCAGCAATAGTCTTCCTGAATTTGGTAAAGGTCTTTTTTTACAGTGCAGTTGATATTTTGAGAACAAGTTTTGCCCAACTGCAATTTTCCCTTTTTAATTAATTGGATTAAAATTCTACTCTTTGGGACAATTTTATTAAAATAGAATTTTTTCTTAAGTTACCAAGATATCTCATGGAACTTATCAAGAATGTCTGTTCTTATGTTTAATTTTATCCTGGTATCATTAAGGCAATCAAAGGGCATTTCTGACATAAAAACAGCTAGAGTTGAACCCAATTTTTCGTATTGCATGATATATTATATCTCAGAAATAATTATGAATATTTTAGTACTATTTTTATGGCAGGGACAACTCCCTAGATATTATTAATTTACATTATGATAATAGGACTTCTTAATTTCACTAACTTCCAGTTTTATCATGGGGCATGTACTTTTTAATTTCTGCATGAAAATATAAATGACCAAATTCCAAAACTACTAAGAAGACAGTGATGGGTTTCAATTTATTTTACTACCAGTTCGCTCATGCACACATGCACGCTCGCATGTGCTGAAGCATCTGGGTGTGTGGGCGGAGCCTCCTGCCGCTGTCACTATAGGTTCGCCCAATCTGGGGCGAAGCAGCAGAAACCTACCTCTGCACTAAGAGTATATATTGAAACTTAATACATGACTATTGATATAATGGCAGAGCTTTGGTTCCATTTTTAATGAAAACCCTATATTTCTGAGGTAGTCCCTGCTGTATGGAATATCTTCCCTTTGGAGATTAGAATAGCCCCAACCCTGGCCATATTTCTGAGTCTAGGTTGCTGGTTGTACTATTAACTGGTCAAGCATCTCAGCTACTATGTATATTTATTTATTTTAGATGTTTTTATTACTTTCTATTGTTTGTTTATTCTTTTAAAATGTTCCAGCATTTTACTGTAATATATATTTTTTGAATTCTTACAGTCATTGATTCAGATGGGCATCTATAGTGAATGAATGAATGAATGAATGAATGAATGAATGAATGAATGAATGAACAAACAAATGAATGAATGAACAAATGAAAAGGTTCACCATCACTGACATATATTATGCCTTTGTATTTATTAGCAAAAAGAAAGAGTTGGGTAACAACTGTATTTAAATTTTTAAGTAAAAAGTGAACATTTTTAGTTTCCCTTCAGAGTTTCTACCAATGCAACTGATCGATGGCTATTTTTACTTCTTCTTCTTTTTGCTTAAATGTTACATTGCATTTTAGCAATGCATATTATACAGGTAATACTTGACTTATGATCATAACTGAGCCCAAAGTTTCTGTGGCAAAATGAGACTTTAGTGAGTTTTGCCCCATTTTATGACCTTTCTTGCCCAATTGTTAGGTGAATCACTGCAGTTATTAAGTTAGTAACATGGTTGTTAAGTGAATCTGGCTTCCCCATTGACTTTGCTTGTCAGAAGTTTACAAAAGATGATCACATGACCCCAGGACATGGCAACCATCATAAATATGAATCAGTTGCCAAGCATTTGAATTTTGATCACATGACTATTGGGATGCTGCAGTGGTCATAAGTGTGAAAAATGATCATGTCATTTTTTCAGTGATAATCCAATTAAAAAGAGAAAATGTATGCAATTTTTTTTCTAATACCGCCCTATATTTATTTAGTAGTTTATTTTCACATTGATGTGTGTATTTTGTCAATAATGTTAAACGATTTCTATTCTACTAGCAGTGAGAACAATAGTATTTTAAGGTTAGTATTGTGGTTGAAATTATTTTCCTCCCCCCGCAACCCAACCCAACCTCAGGTCAAAATTGTGGTAGATGTAATACTCAAATTTAGAGATGTTCCTAGCATCTTTTATAATTAAACTCCCTAAATTTACTATTGGTTGAGGTACCATGTAACTTGATAAATAAAATGAAATCTATAAATGAACATTATTAATTGGTTGAAGGAAACAAATATGAACCTCACCAATATAATTAATTGGCTCTCAATACAATTACAACCCTTATTAATAATGAAAATGCCATGTTATAAATTGACAGTCACCTTGGAACAGAAGTTGCACATCATAACACATCTTTTCAGATAAGATTAACTTTGTAGGTTCTAGATTTAAAGTGTATCAAATATTCATTATTGTTTATATTTTCTTGAAAAATATAACTTCTTCACATAACTTTTTTTCCCCTTTTGGAAGCCATTAAACTCGCCAGCCCTCTGCAATGCTGCTTTATTCCACAGCCCCTGCTAGAGAATCCATTTTAAAATACTAGCAGAATATATATATATTATCAAGTAGTAGTATCAGTCCATTTATTTAAAATGGGGGCACACAAGTTAATGTACTCCTGTCACTGTAAAACTATGGTAGTTGTTAATGTCATTATTAGACTCAGTTCTGATATGAGCAGCTGTCCTAAAGCTCTTTTGATAAGCTTTCATTAAATTTCTCCTCCTAATAGAACTATACTATTTCAGAATTATTATTTTGACTTGTGACCATCTATAATGACAGGAGTTATAAAAATATAACTACTTTTAAGCTGTTCCTCAGATGGCTTTTAATGATTCCTAAACTGATTTTTCCTCTCTGTTCACTGTATCAAGCAAGTCGTTCCAGTCATTAGTCAAACTGTAACTTCATAACCACATATGGATATGGGGGAGAAAGGCCCATTTAATTCATGGGACTATTTGAGTAGACGTGGACAGAATTGAGATGTAAAGCATCTGCTAGCCATGCCAATTCAGGAATTGTATAGTATGACTAACAGACTGAAAAACTTTATTAGCTATATCTTGTGCGATGACATATGAAAAAGAAGTTATTGCTAAAGAATGGACAGCTTTACAAATGAATTGAAAAGTGTGTTGGGTAAATATTAGTTTCTTCCTCTTTCTCCTTTCTTTGTTTCTTGTCACAAAAATTGGTCGTGTGATTAGCCTTTTGGTTTTGCAGTATGTAGCATAAAGCATTTATAGTGTACTTTTGCTTCAATTCTGAAGTTTTGAAGGTTAGTAGAACCAATGCCATGGCCATGTAATATGGAGGAATTCATTGGAGAAAGTAATTATGTTAGGAAGGGTTAGCAGAAAAAGGACATCAGGCTGTCAGAGAACACAGTGGCTGATCTCCATCAAAACTGACACCAGCCAGAGTATAAAACTATTGAAACAAGTAGTGCAGGATTGAAAGAGGTGAAGAACTCTGGCCCATAGAATTCACCGACAATCAAACATGGCTGAATGGATAACATCATCATCAGAACCAATGCCAAAGTTTTTCTTCCTCGCTTAGGTTCTTTTGAAATGGGCTGAATGAGATTTGTCATTCACACAAAGGGCAAATGATGTCTGAAGAATAATTACAGATTGGTTTTGGTCTATCACTTGGAACAAACAATAATAAAATAATTCCCCACAGTTCACTTTGCCTGATTAAAAATCAAGGACTAAAGATGCTAATCTTGAATTACAAAAGGCCAGAAAGTGTGCAAACATTTTTAAATGTGTCAAAAAGCATAGATTTTTAAAAATAAAAGTAGTCTATGGTATGATCATTTGCGTATATAGCAGTGATGGCGAACCTATGGCACGCGCGCCACAGGTGGCACGCGGAGCCATTTGTCAGGGCACGCGAGGTCACTTCCGGTTTGCTCAGAGGGTCGTTTTGAGCTCTCCAAAGGCATCAGGGAAGCCTCCGGACAGTCCCTGAAGCCTTCAGAACGCTTAAAACGACCCTCCGAGCAAACCAGAAGTGACTTATAAAGCCTCTGGAGCCTGGGGAGAGCGAAAAAAGTATGTAAAAATGGGGGGGGGGGTTCGTGCCTGTAGTGCACGCATGCGCACTGGGGGTCGCGCATTGCATTATGGGTGTGGCACACCCGCACATGACCCCCCTGCGCTCCCCCCACTTATGGCACGAGAGCCAAAAAAGGTTCGCCATTGCTGGTATATAGCATTCTAGTTTAGCGGTCCCCAACCTTTGCAGCTTGGCATCCTGGCTGGGGAGGGGAGAGGGGAACTGGGTTGCCCAACCAGTGGAATACATGGGGGTTGGGGACTCTTGTTCTAATTGATCAATTAAAAAAGGTAAAGATCATTTTGTTTTGTTATGATCTTCTCTTTGGATGTTTTTATAGTTTCCTAAGCTAGTTTTCAGCTGCAGACTTTCTTTGGTGGTTTTCCATCCAAGAATCATACTTGCAAGTATAGTTGCATTTTATTTTGCCTTCTCGCTTACATTCCTGTGAAACTAAGTCTCTGTCTAAATTGTTTCCACCTCCCTTCAGATTATTTTGAGTTTGAGTTGTGCTGTTCACTTCATCTCTGACCAATGTGGATGCACAATTGTGTGTGAGAGGTCATCTTGAACTCACAATTCCAGCTTGAAGAACAGGTAGTGGCTGTGGCCTAGAGACGTTTGCACAGATCCATTTAGTATGCTAGTGGTGCCTGTTTCCGAATTGGAATGATGTAGTCAGCTCAACAATGAACTAATCCACTGCATTGTGTATGAAGACCATTGAGTAGTTATAGGTGATCAGATATGCAGCAGTGTGAGTGATAATGGAAATAACTTGATGTGCTCATGTGACAATACTGCTCTACAAGCTGCATGGTTGATCACTGGCTTCCTAGTCCAATTAAAGATGCTGGTTACCACCTATATGGTTTTCATGGCATAGGGCCAGTTTATTTGATGGATTGCCTATTTCTAATAGTTTCCATTTAGCAAGTGAAATTTGGCAGTACACTTCAAGTTTCCTTAAATAAACAATTCCTAATGAGATCTTGATTGTATGCCTTCCTGGTACTTGCCCTCTAGAACAGCTTTTCTTCAGAGATCTGCATAGTTCCTAGGCTGTCAGTCCTTTGAGGTAGTCCAAATAAGAAGCACAACCCGAATACTAACACTATTGTAGGGATACAATAACAGACTTTTGCAAATCTAAAAGCACTTCTTTATTTTTAATTTTCCAGAAAAATAGGTAGGATCCCTTCTGAAATGCTTCCTCATGCATTTTTCTTCTTGGGGTGAAATACCTTTTACATTACAATTGACTAGTCTGCAGCTGTTCCTCCTGTCTCCCAAGGTCATTCACATACAACCTTGAAAGTGAAATTAGCAGTGACTTTTGTCTGAGAAAAAGCAGTGGCCATTGTCTCAGAAGTAAGAACTCTTAGTAACTGTTCTTTTCAGTATTGTTGAAAGAAGAGAAGGGAGTCTGTGGATTGCAATCAGTAAATAATTCACAAAGAACAGACGTGAGGGAAACCACCCACCCAGAATAAAGCCATGGCAGACCACTTCTGTACTGATGAAAAAAATGAAGTAGACATAGCCGTAATGTTTTAAAGAATGTGAATAACAGAATATGAGATCCTCACCCCAGTTAGAAATTATTCTTTAAATTATTGTGGAAAAGCATCAGACTTTCAAACTAGATCTGGAGATAATGACATAGCTAGATCAAAGCTACTAGGAAGTTTGGTCACAACAGGCAGTATTGAAAGAACAATATATTATTGAAATATAAAATGTGATGAATTTGAAATTATCAAAGCAAAGTTAACAGGGAGGTCTTAAGAATAAGCGAATTTAGACAGACTTGAATACATTATTCTAACTCAGAGGATTAGATGATAAGCTATTCAGCAGTCCATGTGAAATATCAAAATGGAATATAGAATTACTAATGGGAGGATTGTAAGAGAAAAGTTGGAGAAATGGAAGAACCTATAATTAGAAGATATGGTTTATGTAAATCCAATACTACAGGAGATATGTTAATTGTGTTTTTCTAAAACATTTCTTTCTTTATTGCTAATATGTTGTACAAGCAATGTAAATAGAGATACTAGACATAAATGTTCACAAATGAATGACATAGATTCAAAAAGACCACATTATAGAAAACCAGAAAAAAGAGGAATGCAATTAAGCTAATTTCCAGGTGCAGAATGCCGAATAGATGATGAAATAAGCTGCTGTACTGGAAAATTAAAGGCAAAGATATGCCAATAAAATAAGACCATATTAACATACAGTCAGATGATAACATCAATCTAAGAAAAGATTTAGCAGAGGTAATTATGTAAAATAAATCAGAGAAACTATGAGAGAAATTAAACAATATTATGAAAACTGAAGCAGAAAAAAAAATGCCCAGATTTCAGATAGGGAAAATTCCAAATGGCTTTTTGAATAATCATTATCATTATAGTCACAGAAATATAGAACTTGAAAATCTTAGGCCACATGAAGAAAATACAGTAAGTGAACACAGATTTCTAGTCTCAAGTAAGACACATGAAAAATAGTTCAATGAAGAAAGTCAATAAGGGAATATAACAAATAAAGGAAAAGAAAAAAATCTTTTCAAGAAAGAGTGTATAGCTAAGATAAAAATTTTCAACAGTAATCACAGGATTGATTTGATAAAGGCCTAGGGTAAAGGAATATTTGAGGACAATGAAACATTTTGTAAATAGATTAAAGAATGACAAAAACTTTTGTATAGAGATAATACATTGGGGGACCAATTTCATTAGATGGTGATGTATGAGAGACAATAGGTCAACTGTCAAACAGACAGAGGCAAAACACCAATGAACTGTTTAAAGTTGCAAGACAAGAGGCAATAAAGAATTAACTGGTCCATGTCAACAAATATCCAACAAGCTCTGTGACCTAGAGAATGGAAAAGACCAGTGAATATACCTATATTGAACAGTGGGAATACAAAGGCAAAGGCACAATTATTAAAAGAACTGTACTAATCCTCCACACAAGCAAAATTTTGCATAAGCCCTTACAAAGAGGAATATAACCATTCATGCACAGAAAAGCTAAATGAACTGGTGGATATCATAGCTGGCAGAGAAACATGAGATCAGTCAGGTAGCCAAAAATTAAGAAGGGGCTGAAGAAGAAAAACACAAAAAAGTGTATTACTTGTCATATTGGCACATCTGTGAACTCTCTTAATAAATTGGAACTTTGAGCAATACTTTGCTTTGGACTCTGATTTAATTTTGGATGTCATTTGGAACCCTGACACCTTCACTGGAAAGCAATTGTGTACATAATACCAGAATGAGGAAGATGCTTAGGCTATTGGATGTATCTAAAGAATCTTTTGAAGAATCTTTGCACTGAACAAATAACTATACTATAGGAACACGTGACCATGAAAGCATGGTTGGAGAATAGAATGATTTAAAATACTAATGGGAGTATACAATTGTCCCCTTGTCTCTGTAACCTGTGTAGTGAATGTACAGTAACAATTATGACATTGGAAGAGATGGTAGCTGAAATCAGATTAGAAACTATTTTATTAGCTGAAAATAAAGGTTAAGAATAGCTAAACAAAAATTACATTCATATAAAAAGAGAAACATAATGCCAACTTGTAGGCTTAGAAAATTTATACTTGATGGTAAAATGTATTATTTAAATCCAAAATTTTCTACCTTTTTTATATGATACACCAAAGGACACTTCTTGTTGTTTACATGTCCATCTAAATTTAAACTTTCTTTGTAAATTCTAGACAATCTCCCTGGTATCATATATCAACTATTAATGTTATATATATTTGATTTATATTTTATAAAAATATCTTTAAGATTTTAACTAATTCTGATTATTTTAAAGATTAACACACAATTGAGAGAAGAGGTATTTGTTTTGGAACTGATGGAACAACAGTTGGGAAAATATTTTTGTATATGATAAATATTTTTCCCTTCTTGAGCTCAGTATTACACAAAGATAGATAGTGTGCTAGAGAAATAAAGAGAAGATTAATGCTTTGGATGAAATCAGGCAATGATATAGAATATCTTAAATAAAAATGACATTTTGAATAACATCAAACTTCAGAATAGCAATAGCACTTAGACTTATATACTGCTTCACAGTGCTTTAAAGCCTTTTCTAAGTAGTTTACAGAGTCAGCATATTGCCTCCAACAATCTGAATTCTCATTTTACCCACCTGGGAAGGATGGAAGACTGAGTCAACCTTGAGCCTATGAGAACTGAACTGCTGGCAGTTGGCAAAATTAGCCTGCAAATACTGCATTCTAACCATTGTGCCGCCACAGTTTAAGCAATATTTTTTTCAATAGTATGTTTGTGTCTGAAAACTTGAAATTTGGAAAAGAGAAGAAAAGCAAATATAGACAAAATGAAAAGTAATTGATTTTCTGAGGGGACTGATCATCAAATAGAAACTCACATATTTTGAACATGAGTAGGAAAATTCAATGTGTAAAATGAAAGAAGGAAAAGATGTTTAGACATTATGCACAGCTCTTTAATATGATTATTATCCGAGTTTATGCTCTAACTATTGTTGCAAAAGAACATGAGGTTGAGTTTCATGGACAAATTCAATGTGAAGTTTATAAAACATGCAATTAACAAAAGCCAGTATGGATTTGCTATGAGCAAATTACTTCAGACTAACCATATCTTCTCTTCTGTTAAAGTTAGTAGCTTAGTAGATCAGTGAAATGCTGTTCTGACATAATATACCTGGACTTCAGCAAGCCTTCACAGATTTTTTTTCTCATAAAGTGGCAAAATTTGGGCTAGATAAGAGCAAATATATTTGGCCTCGATACAGCTAGCAAAAATATAGATTGATATTTATTTATTATATGCCAGGAAACTTCGAAACAGTGAACTGGCAAAAGATAGGCAAAAGTAGGAAGCAATATACATAAATAACAGACATTTATATTAGGTATAGATTTATCTATGCCAAAAGGGACAAAGTTTTCCAGAGCCACAGGAAATAGTGTTTGGGTATGTAGCATGAACAGTTTTAAGATAAGTGATTTTTGGTTATTCCAGCTTTAAGTGTGTACAACAGTTGAGAATAGAGATGAAAAGCAGACACCAGATGAAACCACTTGCATTCTGAAACAAGAAGGAAACAATTTGGTAGATAGTGATACTCTATCAAATTCTATTCCCCTAAGTAACAACAGTTTCAATAGAAGTTAAATGTATTAACATATTCAAATTATTTAAAAAAGGGAGGTTTACTTTGACTATTTGTTTGCTGCTTTCTGCTTTCCTTGAGCCTTCTGTTAAATACATTGGCCATTTGGTGACTGCAGTAGCTTTTCAAAGTCCAGGCTTCAGATGCAATCAAAAAGTGTTTTGAAAACCTAAATATTGCACTCCAGATGCTGTTGGAATGCCTTTTAGCAGCTTTGAGAGCAATTTTTCTCCAAGGATGACACTTACCTCTAAGAATAACTGATCCATGACTGCAAAAGCTGCTTGTCTTTTGGTATTCTTTGGTATTTCAGAACTGTTGGGAGGAGGGAATAGCTTATTTTTAGTGTTGCTAAGGATTGATGCTTTCCTTTCCATTTTCTCTCTAATTTTAGAAGAGTTAATCCATTGTTTTCAGGAATTTGCCAAAATGTATTAAGTTCCTATAACATCTTTACTTCTGAAGTGATAACTACTCATGATTTTTGCAATTAATTTGAATCTTCCCTAAGAAGAAGATAGACATTAAATAGCAGGGATAGAGTGCAGAACTACTGTCCATTTCAATTTCCAAATTATGCCAAGGCCCAACTGCAAGTTTTACTATGTGGAATTGCTAGCCTTTCAATCATTTGCTTTTCATGAGGCATTATTGCCATTCTTCTTATCTCCATGAATCTTTCACTGTTTATCTGACTGCTGAAGATCTTTCTTTTTCAGAACAAAAAAAAATCATTAAGCAAATTTAGATAGCCACCCAACTCACATGCAGAAGTCCAAGTGGCATATAATATTAAAAATCCACAGTTAAAAGTTCCAATTTAACCCCCCAACCCCATCCCATGGTGGTGACCAGAATTAAAACAGCCACTTGATCAACCACAAGCGGGGTCCCTAACCTGCTGAAATAACCATGTCTTCCCTTGAGAAAATGCAATAAGGTGGAAGCCAATCCTAGTTTTGGAAAAATGATGCTCCAAAGGGAGGAATCCAACACAGAGAAGAAGGACCTTTTCCCACCAGATGTATTTCCTTGACAGTTAGGACCCACAACAGGCTATCTTCCTGCTGGGGTGGGTTTTGTAGCTTTAATTGGGGAGAGGCAGTCCATCAAATAACCTGGTCCCCAAGCCATGTAAGGATTTAAAGAAAATATTGCTTTAATTTAATTATGTATTTGCTTAATGCTATCGTCCCATTTTTTTCAGTGCTGGATTTTTGACCAATATGATCTAATCATATCTTGAACCTCTTGAAGCAAGTTCACTTTGTAATGGAGGAGACTATGTATAGCTCAAGGTTGAATAATTGGGTTCTTAGCATTTTCTGAGCTTTCTGTTCTTCTTGCAGTTGTTTTATCATCAGGCTAGGTAACTGAGGAAGTTACCTAAATTGTTAATAAAACATCTGCAAGAAAAGTCGTAAACTCAGAGAACACTAATAACTCAAGCTCCTCTTTTTCAACACATGTAAAATGTTATAATTCAAATAAACAGATACATTTTCACAAAATAAAGTACCATTTAATTAATCCTGCAGTGTAACACTCTAGGATGCATTTGTAATGAGGGAGAAATAATAATTTTCCAGTGGCTTCGGTGGGAGGGGCTACAGCAGGGTTTGTTACAGTCTGATTGGTCCAAAAACTGAGGGATTTTTCTTAAGTATCCACCTTTCCCTCCTGGCTCCCAGTTCCCTCAGTCTTTGGTCCAAGCACTAGCTGTGGCTCCTGGAAGTAGCTTTATTAATTCTGAGAATTTAATCTGGTTAATTGGATATTCCAAATTATTCAAAGTATTGTCAGGAGACTTATTGTCTTACTGAGGGAGCAGGGAGAATTTCTCCATGCTCCCAGGAGCTTCCTGAGAGCCTTGGCTCTTCCGGAGCTTTGAATCTCCTCTAGCATTAAAAATGGGCAGTTTCCTGAGACTTTCAGTCCTAGATAAACAGAGAGCCCACGATCGGCGTTTTCGTGCTGCCCTGAGCCTTGCAGCAATTTCAAAGCTCCGCGGTGGCGCTTATCTCTCCAATCGCTTGCTGTGACTTCAAAGGGCTGCCGTGACTTGCTAATTTGCTTGACAAGCGCCGCTCGTAGTCAGCAAGGCAGCTGAAGCATCGTCAGAGCAGAGGAGATAGAAGGAAACCTCTGATTCGGCTCGTTGCGAGGCAAATCTCCTCAGAGCCAAAAACAGAGAATCGGATCGCACAGAGCTTCACCCACGAGGCTCAGTGGCCATTTTGGTGCGATCTCGTGGGTGACGGCCTCTCCCCACGTGCAAGGAGGACAAGGCCTGGGCAGTTGCTGGTGAGAGGCAGGCCAAACCTCATGGAACAACTGCAGCGAGGCTTGAATCTGAGACCGGCAGACACCCCAGCAAGATACGTGAGTGAGGCATGGCCTCCACAACTTCGGATGCACAGGCCCAAGGAGAGGGGATGGAGGAGACCCAGGGCAGGCTTAGGCCCAGAACAGCGGCCTCCAAGCCTATGGCAGAGCAATGCTCTTCTAGAGCTGCTGCCAGGGATGAGTCCAGAAGACAAAAGGCCCTGGGAAAAACAGGTGGCCAGGGTAGAGAGGTGAGCACAAGCATCTAGGCCTGACTCTCCCAGTTGATCTAGGTCTCCCCTTGGGGCCCGGTCTCAGACATCTGACTCACCTGCTAGGGGTTTCAGTCCTTCATCACCTTCTGTTTCGCCGGCCAGGCCCAGAAGGGAGGTGACCTCCCCTTCCCCATCCATTTCCCCAAGAAATACAGGGCAAGAGTGGAAGACCCAAGGGAAGGGGGATCTAGAGACTATTTACCACCTGCTCAATTAGCTCCATGAGAGCCCTCTCGAGACCCCTCAGAGGAGGAACTTGAGGATTTAGAGAACTTACTTGCCAGCATCAGGAGACTGATATCTACTGCCATATACAAAGGGATCTCCTCGGGCCTAGCTCAGAGGGATTCATCCCAGGGTAGGCCTAGTCCTGTGGCAGCTGCCAGGGGCAGGTCTCCCTCTGTTGCCAGAGGTCACGATAATCCTAGACCTCCTTCTCCCTCAGTGGTCAGCGAGGGTTCTATCTTGGGAGAGCCTGCTCACCTAGACCTTGGGTTCTCTGAGGCCTCGGTATTCCCGGGCCTCTTCCCTCCCCCTGCCTTCAAGCCCATGTTACGCAGGGCCAAGAAGACCACACAAATTGGCACGGGGGCTCCTCCAGTGTCCCAACATAGGGATCAAAATCTGGCCATGTTCATAAATCCCAATATGGATAAGGAGGAGGTCCCAGCTCCTCCCCTCTTCCTGGAGGTGGTTCAGAATCAGTGGGCAAGGCCTTCTTCCCTGCCAACCCAGGTGGTAACGACAAACGTTACTACAACATGGAGCAAGCCTTTGCTCAGGCACTACAGCTTCCCATGGTGGACGCTCTGGTCACCCTGCTAGCCAACACTTCCTCTGTAGTTTCGGGTGACATGGCCAACAAGCTGAAACCAGAGGACAAGTGGGCAGAGCTTATTCTGTGTAAAAATGTCAATGCTTCTGCCTGGGCTATTAAAGTGGCCACAACAGCCTCCTACTTTAACCGCACTATGGTTATGTGGCTTCGGCAATTGCAGGACCGCATACCAATTCAGGATGAGTGTCTTCACCAAGACCTCACCAAAATTATCTGGGCCACCCAATTCTCAGTGGATGCCACCCTCAATTCCATCAAATTCATGTCCAGACGTCTATCCACCTCTGTGATGGCACGGAAGCTCTTGTGGCTCTGAAATTGGCAAATGGATAACAAGTCCAAATGGAGTCTGGTGGCGGCGCCCTTCTGGGGTCCCAACCTCTTCGGGGCTTGTCTAGATCCCATCCTTGTGGAAAACAAGAATAAGAAGAAGGTCCTTCCTTCTAATGCAAAGAAGACAGACAACCGTCCGCCTTCATACTGTAGGTCCTCTTCATTTAGGGTGTCGGATCAGGATTACCGACAGCAGAGGTACACTCCCTATAGGTATGATAGGCAGAGGCTGCGGCTGTATTATCAGGATAGGAACAGGTTCCAGAGTTAATCCAAATGGCCCTTTCGCGGGGGGGGGGCGGCCATCCCTTCCACAGGGGGAAATGACTCAAACCCGAGTCCACACATAGGCGGCCGCCTGGCATCCTTTGCGGACCAGTGGGATCAGATAACATCCGATGCCTGGGTCAGGGCGACAGTCAGAGAGGGACTTCAGCTGGAGTTCCTCGCCCCTCCCCCGATGCTCTTCAGGACTTTCCCCCTCTCCAGGGATCCGGAGAGACGCCGCCTGATGCTCCTCGCAAATCAGCACCTGCTGGACATTCGGGCAATCATACTGGTCCCCCAGGAGGAGTGGGGTCAAGGCATGTACTCCAACCTGTTCGTCGTCCCGAAGAGCTCCGGGGGATGGAGAGCGATCCTGGACTTGAAGCGTCTCAACTCCTACCTGGTCTACCGGTGCTTCAAGATGTCCTCCCTCAAATCAATTCTCCTAGGTATCAGACAGGGCAACTTCATGGCATCAATAGATCTAACAGAGGCATATTTACACATTCCAATTCAGCCAACTCACCGCAAATTTCTCCGTTTCTCCCAAGGGGGTCAACACTTTCAATACATGGCACTTCCTTTCGGCCTAGCCTCAGCCCTCCGTACATTCATGAAGGTTCTGGCGGCAATGGCGGCTCACCTTCGGTCAAGACCGGTGAGACTTCATTGCTACCTCGAGGACGTGCTCGTCCTCGCCCAATCCCGGTCGCAAGCGGTCCAGGACTTGCAGACCACCATCCAGACGCTGCAATCCCTGGGCTTCTCCATCAACTTTCCCAAGAGCCATCTCTCACCCTCAACAACAATTCTTCACTTGGGCACAGTAATAGACTCAAGGTCGGGCCTGGGTCGTCTCTCCCCGGAACTTCTAACAAGTCTCCAGAAGCTCGCACGACACGTCAACACAAGTCAGTCCACTTCCATCCTGACCTTAGCACGATTATTGGGCAAGATGGTGTCATGTATTGGGATCATGCCATGAGCATGACTGCACTCCGGAACGCTCCAGTGGATTCCCATTCCGTTCCAGAGGCGGAGGCTGAGCAACTCTCGGCGCCCCATTCGGATCCCACCAGACCTCCAGTGGTCCCTGAAGTGGTGGTTGTCCCCATCCCTAAACTGCAGGGCTGAGTTCTGGGAGCCGGACCGCATTACCATCACGACGGACGCGAGTCTCTTCGGATGGGGAGCAGTGATGGAGTCCAGCCTGGCGCAGGGGTGATGGTCCAAGTCCTACCTGCGCCACAACATCAATTGGCTGGAGCTGAAGGCGGCCCGCCTCGTCCTGCTTCATTTCCGGGCCTCGATCTCCAATCGGCATCTCCTGACAGACAATGTTGCAGCGAAAGCCCATATAAATTGTCAAGGGGGGACCCACTCCAGAAGCCTGTGGCTGGAGGCTCAGAAACTTGGCAGATGGGTGGAGAAGAACCTGGCATCAATCCTGTCAGAACACATCTCGGGCGTGGTCAATCACCAGGCGGACTGGCTGAGCCATGTGACGGTGGATCATGGCGAGTGGTGGCTCTACCTGGAGATATTTCACAGAATCTGCCTCAGGTTCGGTGATCCACTGATGGACTTGTTTGCCAGCCCGAGCAACACACAGCTCCCCCGCTTTTTTTCCCGTTTTCCCGCTCACAACGCAGAGGGCACAGACGCCCTCAGGAGTCCGTGGCCTCCCGGTCTGCTTTATGCCTTTCCTCCCCTACCCCTGATACAGGGCATCCTGAGGAAGATAGTTTTGGAAGGGGCCCTTGTCATCCTGGTGGCCCCGTTTTGACCGAGACACCCATGGTTCGCGGACCTTGTCCAGCTGTCAGTGGCCCCACATTGGTGGATTTCTCAGGAGGAAGTCACCTTGCGCCAGGGGGTCCTAAGGCACCCAGAGCCCCAGTGGCTCCAGCTGACCGCAGGCTCTTGAGCGGAGCATCCTGAGGGGCGCGAACCTTTCTGCCAAAGTAATCTCCACCATCGAGGCATCCAGGCGCCCCTCGACCATGCGTATTTATAACTCTACGTGGTCGGCCTTTGCGTCCTGGTGTGGGAGGTTCTGGATAGACCCGACCTTGGCTTCGGTCGCTCAGGTCCTCGAATTCCTGCAACATGGGTTAGATCGCGGGCTGTCTCATAATACGTTGAAGAGACAGACAGCAGCCCTGTCCTCAGTTCTAACAGGGGAGGGGCCTTGGTCGTTAACCCAGTCACATTTGGTGAAATGCTTCCTCAAGGGTGCTGCCAATCTGTGTCTGCCCCCTGTACATAGGTTCCCCACTTGGGATTTGGCCCTGGTCCTTAGAGCCCTGACGGATGCTCCTTTCGAGCCCTTGAGGATGGTACATCTTAGATTCCTTACCCTGAAAGTGGTGTTTCTTGTGACCGTCACTTTGGCCAGATGCATCTCCAAGTTGGGCGCCTTGTCGTCCAAGGAGGACTTATGTCAGCACCATCAGGACAGAGTTGTCCTGCGGCTGGACCCGGCCTTCTTGCCAAAAGTCAATTCCTTGTTCCATAGGTTGCAGGAGGTCATCCTGTCCAATTTTTGTCCTTCTCCTGTACACGAGAGGGAGGTCAGTTGGCACCAGCTGGATGTCGTCCAAGCGCTTCGCATTTATCTCAGGTGCACCTCCACTTTCAGATGGTCAGAGGCCTTATTTTTGTCCTTCCTGCCCAGGTCCCTGGGGGCTAGGGGTGTCTTCTGCCACTATTGGTAGGTGGGTCCGTCAGGCCACCTCGGAGGCCTACCAGGTAGTTCACCAGACTCCACCACAGGGTATCACAGCCCACTCCACTAGAAGCGCAGCTACCACCGCCGCCTGGGCTACCAGGGCTCCTTTGGAAGATATCTGCAGGGCGGCCACTTGGGCCTCCCCTTCCCCATTTGTTCGACACTACTGTCTAGACCACTTCGCTTCAGGGGATGCAGCCTTCGGCCGTAGGGTGCTCCAACAGGTAGCGACCCCCCCCCTCCCCTATAGTGTCCAACCCACCCTGGGACTTAACTTGGGTATGTCCCTGCTGTAGCTCCTCCCACCGAAGCCACTAGAAAAAGAGCGTTGGTCCTTACCTGAACGCTTCTTTTCAGTGGTGAAGGTGGGAGGGGCTACTTTCCCACCCTAGATTAGGGTTCAGGGGTCGGGGTGGTCGATGGTTTTTTTTGTCCTGTTTCTATTCCGTTCGACCTTGGGAACTGGGAGCCAGGAGGGAAAGGAGGATACTTTTCAGTCTTTGGACCAATCAGGCTGTAACAAACCCTGCTGTAGCCCCTCCCACCTTCGCCACTGAAAAGAAGCGTTCAGGTAAGGACCAACGCTCTTTCTCATTATTTATATTTTAATTGTTATGATTAAAACAGTTTATTTTTCTTTTGGTATTTTAATTTAAATGGCATTTTGTTAATCTTTTATTTTAAAACTTAAATGAGCATTAAACAAATAAAATAGTTGATTGAATGGAGCTCACAGTAATAGATATATGGAATGCTTGCTGAGGCTCCTTTGATTCCTTAAATGAGCTGGATGTTTACCTTCCTCCATAATAATTCTGCCACATCCCGTAGTGGTGATGAACAAAGACATTTTAAAAATGTAATGTTCCTGACAATGTGGAAATCAAATGAAAGGCAACTTATATATAAAAAAACAATAACATTATTAGTATTTGAAATAGCATCTAGAATCAGTTCTTTTCAAAAGAATTTGCATTAGCAAAAACACTTTGTCTCCAACGTTCATCTGAATTAGTCAGGTTCTTTAATAGAGCCTTTTTTGTTCCAGTTACACAAAAAAGCCTGACTTCTTATTTGTACATGAACTAATTTATTAATACTGACTTATGACTTGTTAACCTTAACTAATAATAAGTGTGTGTGTGTGTGTGTGTGTGTGTGTGTGTGTTTTGCCTGGACTTGTTTTTTGGGCAGGATTTTGAAAGGGTTACTTCAGGTGGAAATAGAATTCAGAGTCTTCTGGTTTTTAGTCTGGTGCCTTAACCACTAGACCAAACTGGCTCTAATAATAATATAGTTAGTATGATTCATGTAGCAAATAGACCCATCAATTGTTGAGTTGTTGTTTTTCAATCATGATATACTGCTAAAATCTATTGGTCTTCAACTTTGGGCATCTTTGAAGGAGTCAAAAAAAGTCAAGACACACAAAATAAGAGGTAGGCCTTACATCACACAGTTTCAGCAGACATCTTGATTTTTTTTGAGCCATCACCCGTGAATGCTCCTTGCCTTCAGCCCTGAACAATTTAATCCAAGATGGAAGATTCTGCTTCTACCAGAAAGAACAGTTCATCTGAGTTCTCCCTTAGGGAAAACTTCTAAGAAGAAAATAATTTTTGCCTAATGTTTAGACAAATTATCCTCTATCAAAGCCCTGCAGATATACTTGAAATAGCTTGCAGATGCCAAAGAAATGTCCCAAGAAGTTGTACTTTACTGCACATCCTGTTGTATTAGTTTTTCAGTCTCTTAAGTATTATTCCACAATATATTAGGCACGACATAAAAATATGGCAGACATATAACCCTTCCCACTCCACCATTGCATTTATGTTTATGGAATCCAAGAAGGTGTGTGTGTGTGTGTGTGTGTGTGTGTGTGTGTGTGTGTGTGTGTGTGTGTAGTATATATGGTAACATATTTTACAGAAATGCAAGGAATGCATTGTACTCAGCTTTTTTGTAAAAAAAAAAAAGCACTGATGGAGAGGAACATTGTGACAGGAAGGTCATGTTTTCACTCTTTTAAAAAATACAAACTATTCAAACACTGGAAGAGGGTAAAGTAACATCTTTTTTTTAAAAAAGCTTTCTCAAGAGGTGGAGGAGCTAAGCTTTGAGAACTATTTTAAAAAACCCATAAAATAATCCCTATAAGGCTTGCATTTTGGTAGATCTTTTCCACTGTCATGAGCAGCAATCAGGAATGCTAGATAAGGAGAGGAAGAAATGCTATGCTTTGAAAATGTAATTTCCATGCAAGCTTGGGAAAACAGGATTGGATCTTCAGAAATAGCTTATAACCGCTTCACGTTTTCTCTTAAAATAACCCTGGTGTGAAAATATTCGAATTCGTGCTCAGGTATTTTCAGTTTGGCATTGTGCTTCAGGTAGGTTTCTAAGACGAGCTATCCTTTTTCCATTGTGAGAGGCTCAGTTTATTCACAAAACCAATTTTGAAACTATTTTTAAACTGAGATTATCATAATGTAAGCTTTTCAAGGATAAACTGGGCAAAGTTAAATCTTTGACCCAATATTTCCCATACATGCCTTGCAGCATTAAGGGCATGTATTGAAACCAATTCCAACAGAAAGAGGGATCTCAGTGTTTGTTAAGATTTAAATGGGTTGAGATAATTACTCTCAAACTAAGCCCCCAAATTCTAAGTTCCTTATTCAAGACAGTAATAGATGTTCAGCTAAATTCCCAGAGGTAAACTTGAATGTGTGGAAACTAAATTTACCTTTCCCAACAGGTAATGGTAATAAGTGCAATTAAAATTCTCTGGATATTTTGCCAAACAGATGTATTCAGCGTCATGCAAATTCTCCATAAAAGCTCTTTAAGAGCTGTGGGGGCTCAGTGGTTAGAACACAGTACTGCAGGCTACATCTACTGACTGTCAGCTGCCTGAAATTGGGCAGTTCAAATCCCACCAGGCTCAAGGTTGACTCAGCCTTTCATCCTTCCGAGGTGGGTAAAATGAGGACCCAGATTGTTGGGGGCAATAGGCTGACTCTGTAAACTTCCTAGGGCTGTAAAGCACTGTGAAGTGGTATATAAGTCTAAGTGCTAATTGCTACATGTATTATCATCATGCCACATGCAGTGTTTCTGCATGTGGCAGAAAATTTGAACAAGAATTCATAAAAAGAGAGAGAAAATTCCATATTGATGATATTTCCAAGCAGATAATCCATCATACTTACATTCAAGATGATGTTTGAGACTGGAGTGTCAGATGTCAGCTTTTTAAGAAGTCACACAACTGTATGATCAGCAAAATGAATTCACCATAGTTTCATTATATAAAACTTCAGTTGGTTTTCAAGTATTTCAAATACAATGTCCTGCTATTTTTTTATGTAAGGAAGACTTCAACTGCCAGGATTTGTCTGGAATTGCCAGGTTCTTCTTCGCTGTTGATCTCTGTCTTTTTCTGTCTTCTCTGCATGATTTCCGTGTTATAGCAGAGTTGCTAGTCCTTCAAAGTGCTATTGTATTTAGTCCCCTAAACTATTTTAAAGCTTTCCCCCTATTAATTTGGTTTTCCTTGAAGCCAGCTAAAGTGCCTCCTGCAGTGACTATTCTACGCATTAACTTTCTGGGAAAAATTTGGGATATTTTTTTAATACTTAGAATCTATTCTGACCTATGCTTCTATGTTATTTTCAAAATACGATATTAGTATAATTATGAGCTTAGCTTTAAAAAAGGGGTTAAAGGGTTACTTAGTTATAAATTGTTATAAACTGTTAAAATGCCCTTAAAATCCATTAGTAAGATGAGGATTTGAGAGTTCAGGACTAAATTATATAAAGTATAATTGTGACATGGTAGGTTGATGATGTAAGACTGTTCAAGAAAAAAAAGATTCAAAGCAATGCGTGAAACAACCCATAAAATTTCTGAAAGCTTGGAAAAACCGTTTTGTGGTAATACTGATGGCAGTAAACTGAGATGTATGATTCATTTATTTATTTTTCTATAGAAAAATATAATAACCAGTTTTTTTCATGAGAATGTATTATTCTGAGTGAAAATTACATAGCTATTTTCTTCCATTTTAAATATTTTTCAGAAAATTAACTTATTTTTTTGTAACTTCCCTTCCTACCCTGTTTCTCTGGAAATAAGCCCTTCCCAGATAATAAGGCTAATCAGGCTTTTGAGCCCATGCACTAAAATAAGCCTTCCCCTGAAAATAATCCCTCCCCGAAAATATTGCAACACAGCAGCACCCATGAGGTGATCATGCTTGCCACCTCCTACACCTCAAAAATAATAAGATCTCTCTGAAAATAAGCCCAAGGGCTTATTTCAGGGGTCAAAAGAAACACAGTACTTCTGACTTTTCTTTTTCTGTGTTAGAGAACACCAATTTTGAATATATTTCTAAAAAGTGGTACAAGGTTTATCCATGTGTGTGTGTGTGTGTGTGTGTGTGTTGTATTTGTGCTGATAAATAAATAAAGGGAGACAAATATAAAAAGGCAACATTAAAAATAAAAATATGGTTTTCTGCCTGGATAGTCTTTTGTAATGAGTCGAAGGACAGAAAGAGGGTGTAGTGAGCTCCCTCCCATATTTGGCCATACCAGGGGTTGTAACACAAATGCATATATATATATATATATATATATATATATATATATATATATGTATGTATGTATGTATGTATGTATGTATGTATGTATGTATGTATGTATGTATGTATGTATGTATACATACATACATACATACATACATACATACATACATACATACATATATATATATATATATATATATATATATTTGTGTTACAACCCCTGGTATGACTAAATATGGGAGGAAGGTCACTACTCCCTCTTTCTGTCCTTCGGCTTATCACAGAAGACCATGCAGGCAGAAAACCATATTTTTATTTTTAATGTTGTCTTTTTATATTTGTGTTATATCAGTACAAATATAACACACACACACACACACACATACATACACACACACACACACACACACACACACACACACACACACACACATATATATATATATATATATATATATATATATATATATATATATATATATATATATATATCAAACAAGTGTATCCTTCTATATCTTAGGTGGTAGGAATATTGAATATCACACATTATTACAGCTGTTTACTTCAGATGTGAAAATTATCTAGATGTATGATTAAAAGGAAGTCATAATTTGTTTGTTTTTGGAAGAATATTTCTCTGGTAAATTTTTCCCTCCAGCCTTTTGACGTGTGAAAGATAAAAGAAAGGTGAAGGGCCCTGAAGAGAGATGGATGATAATCTATGGCTAGGAGAGCTCATCTGCCTAGTCCAATTAGCAAAATTCTCACTCATAGTTACCATTAGTTACAGCCTTAATGTACTTGAACAGGAACTACTTTAATGATGAACCAAATACTTATAAGTTTTCCAATGAATAGAGAATTCATTCAATTGAGACTTGAATTTATTGAATACAGAATTGTTAATGATCATGAACAAAGTAGTCTGTAAACTGTTGGCCTTTTGAGTGACAACATCCATAAAATCTCTAAGTAATTCAGATTTTGTTTGTTTTGTTTTTGTTTGTTTTTATTGGATTTATATGCCACCCTTCTCCCAAGGACTCAAGGCGGCGTACAACATTAAAAAAAAAATCCCAAAAGTTAAAAAGAAATTAAATACATATCCAAAAAAAAACCCAACCAAATTTATAAGACAATACATTTAAAAATGAGTTAAAATTAACAGGCCAGGTCGGCTTGCTGGAAAAGCCAACTTTTTAGGGTGCATCGGAAGGACTGGAGGTCGGGGATTATGCAAAGCTCCGGGGGCAGCTCATTTCAGAGGGAAGGCGCTCCCACAGAGAAGGCTCTCCCCCTGGGGGTCACCAGCCGACACTGTCTGGCCGGCAGCACCCTGAGGAGGCCAACTCTGTGGGATCGTACTGGACGGTAGGAGGCTACTGGTGGCAGTAGGTGGTCTCGCAAGTATCCTGGGCCTACATAACTTGTCTACTTATTCTATTTCTAAAATGCTTAATGTTCAGCTCAGCTTGATTTCCTTTCCAGATTGCCTATTATCTGTCATCTATCTGTCTGGTTGTCTTATCTGTCTGTCTGTCTGTCTATCTATCTTCATCACCATCATCAATCTAATAAGCAAGTGATTCTGGTGGGTGTACAGTAAGGAATACATGGAATCACTTGGCAAGTTGTTTACCAACAAAGCAGAAATACTCTCCTTCTATGGAACAATTAAATACAAATTCAAGCCAGAATATCTCTGACTAACTACTACTGTAAGGACAAAAAAGAGCTAACTCAGCCTTGAACAAAGATGGCTACACTTGAAAGAAAGTGAGTAACTGGGCTAGCTGCAGTGTGTTTTGTTGGCTAACCTCTAGAAAAGATTGCTCTTAGTGGAGGAGGAGTGTCTAGGAGCTTTTTATAGGCTGGCAGTTCTTTACTATAGCAATCACACTTAGATTTACATACTGCTTCACAGTGCTTTTCAACAGTCTCTAAACGATTTAAAGAATCAATATATTTCCCCCAACAATGTGGGTCCTTATTTTATCAACTTCAGAAGGATGGAAGGTTGAGTGAACATTGAACCTGTGAGAATTGAACTGCTGACATTCGGCAGAATTAACTACAATACTATATTCTAACCACTGGTTCTTGGCTAAACCTAAAGCTATATCACCTCCTTGTAAGAATAGGGGTTTGATTTTGATTGGCCTGATTCAAGGAGAATGGATGTTTTAGTGGAGAACAAATTATCAGTCTGAGAGCTCCTAGGGGAAAAGCAGTCATGATTCTGCTATAAATCAAGCAGAATCTAATTCATTTTCATCTGTACATTCTTCAGGGTAGCACAAGATGTTGGGTTCAATCAGGAGTCATGATACTTTGATTATACCTCAGTGGAAGTGGAAGTTCCCAAATGTGAACTGAATAAATAATGAAATTACAGATTAGGCTTATGCATTAAGCTTGCATTTTCTACTTATATCTCTTTCCCCTTCTATAGGATCAGTGGTGGGCAACCTTTTTTTTCAACTGAGCCAAATCTCGCCAAAACCACGATTGAAATTTATTTTGAGAGCCACATTTTTAAAACCGAAAATACATAGGATGGTACACTGTTTTTAGTTTCAATAAACTCTGGCATTGAAGCATGCAAGTCTTAAAGCTGTCAAGTCGCAAGACCCTTGCACCCCCAACCCTTTAGAAAAAAAAACCCAGGGTCTTCAAACCTGACAGCTTGAAGACTTGTGGACTTCAACTCCCAGAATTCTGAGAGTTGAAGTCCACCAAGGGCATCAATCATATTAGCCCAGGGATCTGCAAAATTGGCTCTTAAGACTGGTGGACTTCAACTCCCAGAATTCTGAGAATTGAAGTCCACCAGTCTTAAAACAGCCAACTTTGCAGACCTCTGTGTTAGCCCAAAGCCTGGCGCTGGGTGGGCCTTGCTCCCCCATTGGTGGAGCCCCAAGAAGCGAGGAGGGAGAAAAAGAGACAGAGGCCAAGGAGCTTCCCCCCCGCCCCCTCCCAGCAAAAATCTAACCGGGGAGCCGGACGGCCAGTAGCAAATTAGCCGATCACGCCGTGGGCAGTAGCAAATTAACCGATCATGCGGCATGATCGGCTAATTTGCTACTGCCCGCCCGGCTCCCCGGTTAGATTTTTGCTGGGAGGGGGTGGGGGGGAAGCTCCTTAGCCTCCGTTTCTTTTTCTGCCTCCTCGCTTCTCGTCCCCGCCCGACTTCAGTATCCTCCCTAATCATTGTGGGTCGAAAAGAAAAAAAGGAAAGGGGCGCTTGTTTTGAAGTGCCCGAGAGGAGGGAGGGGAGCGGGCGCCCGGCACACAGAAGAGCCGCATTAAAATGTGTAAAGAGCCGCATGTGGCTCGCAAGCCGCGGCTTGCCGACCACTGTATAGGATAATTGCTGTATAACGTCTAATGTCTAAAACTTTAAAAAGATAATTTCATTCATACTCAGCCAGTAAAAGCTGGAGAAATCCTGAACATTCATCAATGCTTATTGTTAAATCCATTAGACAACAGTTGTGATAACAATAATTCATTTAGTACTGGTATTGAAGCATTTCCTGAAAACTGAAATGAATTTGAATTCCATTCAGCAAAGTACATATTAAAAAAAATGACATTTTTGGTCCCAGAGGGACAATGCAAAAGTAATACAATTATCCCTTATTAATGTATAGTTCTATTATAAATCTTCCTGTAGATCAATAACATATGCTGCATGATTACGTCTTATCTTTTGCATGTTTTCTTGCATAATATTTATTGTTCAGCTTAGTCTCTATGGGTGGAAAATTGTAAATCAAGTTTTCATTAAACTTCATAATTGAGTTTACTGATTGAAATATCCTTCGATAGGTCTTTCAAGATTTTCTTGTTATACTAAACTTGTAGTAAAGTTATTCCAGCAAAGTCCTGCTGTGCTGTCTCTTTGTGGGGGAGGTGAGTGTGCCTGGAAGGAATGAGGAATGAATGCAGGGAATGGATGCCAAGAATATATATTCTCAACAGGGTTATCCCAGGCTTGGAGATCCCAGCTGCCCACTAAAGCAAACAGGCACCTACATTGGGTAAACTGCAATATAGGAAGATGCTGGAAGCAGATAATCACTTTAATGACAAGGTAGCATTTCTGCATGGCAGAAAGCCATGGTAAACTACTCCTCATTTTTACCAAGAAAGCCACATCAATAAAAAGAAAATCTGTCTATGTGATCACCAAGAATTGACATACACATTAAATTGAATCAGTGCATTTCAGTTCAAAAGGGTGTATTATCTTTCTTCAACAGATACTTCCACATCATCTAATCATCCTGACTCCTTGCTATAATAGAGGATTTCTCAGATTGTTACTGAATAATTTGGAAGCTTGTTTCTCTTGTCTGTTCTGTCAAAGTATTTTAAGTTTGCCTTTCAGCAAATCCGACAATTTTCCACCTAACACAAATAATATTATTGTTAGTGATTTTTAAGGTTTTTATTAAGACAGGGTATAGTGGCTAAATTGGCCCTCCTGAGCATGCTATGATTCCTTTCATTTATTTTGCTGTTTTACAGTTCAAAATAGATGTTTGTCCTTCACTTTTGTTGGTACTGACTGAGCAATCAGGCTTACACACTGTTTGCAGCTTTTTAGTATCTTACTGTGTTCCATTTGATATTGTTACATTAGCAGTTGATGTAGCCCAACTCCAACCAGGCTAAAAGACTGATATTGCAGAATTGAAAAAATAAATGTATGGCCCCATCTATTCAATGAATTGAAGACCTGCTTACACTTGCTTCTTATGAACGTATTGGCTATAAACATAGACTTTGGATGGATAAGTGTAATGAAATATGGGAATCAATTATGCAGAATACAGAAGTTTGAAAAGAGAGCATCGTAGTTATGTGTGTTAGAAATATACGCATAGGGATACACTTGTATAAAGTTTGCATTAGTAAAATTGTGTTAGAACTGTAACTGCTTACTGTTGAAATGATACATACTTTACATTTTATTATTTCTGTAGTATTTTCACTTTTTTAAAGCATTTGTTATGTTTGGGGTTCCTTTTTTGACAATGTAAGTACAGTATTTTGGTGTTTTGTGCCTTTTCTTTTCCTGATACTATTAAAAAACAACCATATAGTGCCCTTTATACAAAACATTTGGGGGATGGGAAACATGATAAGGAGAATAATTGCCATGGACCTTCCACATAGGACCCTAGCCTACAGTTCAGTATTTGAAATGATCAAATAATTGACACTTCCCATTTATAGCAGTAAAACTAATCAGTTAGGATTTACTTTCCCATTTAATGGGCCATTAACTTCAATTGACACCAACAGAGAGAAAAACTGCATCAGCATAGGAGGCTGCAGGAAGAAGTGATGGGGGAGAAAGAGAGAGAGAGTGGGGGAGGGGAAATGGTTTAATGTTTAATGTTCTGTCCTCAAACTGCTCAGTCTTAAAAAGCCCCTGAATGTAACTCCCAAACGAAGGTGAAGGGGATAATGAAAGTTATGATACAACACATTGGATGAGACCAGGTTTGTGGAAAATTACAGTGGGTAATTGACAGTTTACACTTGAAAAGCTTCCAGACATTGTCTACATCCAGGTCAGAACAAACATGCAAATCATTTGACAGCTGCCAAAAATACTACCAAGGGCAGACAAAAGCAGGAGAGCAACATATAAACAATAGGAACAGTTTATAGTATCTATAGATGTACATAAATCAAAAGGCACAGAATTTTACAGAGCCACTTGAAGCTATGCTGCACCACTGGGTACCAGGTGGAACAAAAAAGGCAGAACTTTGATGGCACCATTACAGTCAACATCTTGACTTTTATGACATACCCTCTGAACACCCCTGATACATAGAAACAGTTTTGACAGTGTTAGCTACTACTAAATGTAGTCTTGTTTGCTTTCTCAAGGTGAATTCAACAAATGAGTCAATGGCCTTTTCATACCAGCTACCTAGCTTCGAATTGTTTGGTGAACAAAAAGGTTTTGGAGGCGAAATACATAAATGATAGCTTCTTCCCATAGGCACAGGGCTTTGAACTTCAGTAACTTTATTATATGACTGGAGTTTTATGGTCTTTAAAGTTTTATGTCATCATCTGGAAGTTTTACTGTGTTTTCAATTCAACTTCTTTAAAAAACATGAAGGGTTTTGAGGAACCTTTTGGAAATGTATGAATATTTCAACAAATAATGGGCTGCTAATTCTAAAGGCATAAATCATCTGTGAACGACCAATTATATTTCACATCTGCTTGCGGTGTATTGCACAGCCTTTGCATTCCTATTATGCCAGTGCTTCACAAGAATGCATATTCATTTGTATAGGATTTCTTTCAGACTCAAGGAAAAATACACTGAAGTTGTTTCTAAGAGATGTTCTATATAAGTAAATAGGGCAAGAAATTCAACACCCTTAATCAATTTTATTATTCTTTGAATATTCCTAAGGTTTTATCAACATACTGTTTATGTTTAAAAATATTGATCACATGAGGTCATAGAATCATAAAATCATAGTCAAAAGGGATCTCAGGCGTCTTCTATTCCAACCTCTGGCTCAGCGCATGATCTGCCGAGGTATTATACATAGGCTTTTGTTTGGAAACCTGTAATGATGCATGTTTCACTTGTTGATGGTTTTTCCTATCAGGAAATTTCTTCTAGTAGCGAACTTGAATCTACTTTCCATAATTCCAACCCATTGATTCTGATCCTCCCTACATATCAAGAGTGAACGAATCTATCAAGGCAGAGCAGAATGGAATAATTATTTCCCATTACATGACTTCCGTGCTCCTGTAAATGCTTAGCCAAATGACAGTTATCCTTTTAGCGACTGCATCACAAAGCAGGCTCAATGTCAACTTCTGATCTACTAGGAAGCTCAGATTATTTTTACTTAAACCACTGGCAAGCCCGATCACCCCATCTTTCTCCCCGCATGCAGGACTTTCATTTCAGAAACATAACTCTTTTTCCTAGTTTTGTGTCACCTGCAATTTTGATAATTTATTATATAATGCTCCAAAGAGACTTTCTCTTCCTCCAGTAAAATTAATATAACCAAACAATACCAAAAGAGTCAACTAGCCATAGTAAATCAGTTACAAGAAACATAAATACAACAAAGAATGGAGGCTACTATAGATATAGAAATGCTAGTCATCAACAAGATAGAAGTCCCCATGCCAAATTAATTATCAAAGGGGCATTACTGATGGGTCAAAAGGGCATTATTGATGTGTCTATGAGTAGTCTTCTGCTGCATCCCTCACATTTTAACACGCTACAGATCTGTCAGCTTGCTTGTTTATTGATTGATTTATCTATCTTTGTGTCCTAACCTAGGGGAACGGCCATCCTAGCAGTGAGTATCTGCCTGGCAGTCTGGTAGCTGTGCCTGAAAAGTAGCCCATGAAGTATGTAAAACTGTGTTAGAGTAGTCCAAATACTAATGTACTTCCCAATAAATAATAAAGTCTGTAGGAAAATCAGCCAAATGAAACCTGTTTTCTCAAAAGCAATGAAACCCTGTGTCTACTCCCAAATGTGTTTTTTTCCAAAGGTAACTGGATTTTCTTTGTTTTTCCTTGAAGATGTTTCACTTCTCATCCAAGAAGTTTTTTCAGTTCCAATTGAATAATGAAGAATTATGGTGGAGAACCCAAAGATGCATTTTCAAGAGGCAACTGTATTCTTGAAAATGAATCCCTATCATTTTCTTGCTGGAAAACTGTGTATTCTCATTTGGAACATAACTTACCTTTTCCTTATTTAAGTCAACCATCTACATTGTCTGCCTGCTTGTACACCCTTGTTCCCTCTCAGACAGACTTGATCACACTTGATACAAATAATGGCAAATACACAGTGATGCCTTTTGGCTTGGTTAACTGTGGAATGATTGATTATGTTTGTGCCATGGAGTCATTTTTTACTGTCTTAGTGACTGTACAGATAGATTTTCTCCTTGACCATCTATCCCTAATCTGGTCTTCCAAGTCTTCTAGTGGTATTCTCATCACCACTGTATCTAAGTCTAGCCACCTTTCTTTTTCTTTTTCTTTTTGAAAGAAATGCCATTTTGATACAAAACCGAAGTTTAATTTAGCAATTGTTCCATTCACATTCAAGGATCAAATTTGCAATGCTGAAGTATAGAGGGGAAAAGAGCTTTACTGCTTCCTAAATTTAAAGACATAGTCAAATGGGATTAAAGTATTCTTTTTGACAGTGTGCAAATTGCCTTTTTGCATGTATTAATGCAATGCTAATTGTTGCAGCCATTAGTACTCTATTTTATTGTTATCAACATGCCTGCGTAAATGTTCATTGAACATTCTAGCTACCCAACTCATGAAGAATGAAAGATAAAATATTAATGAAACCAGTGCCCTCAGTAACAGTACCCCATGAATTTCTAAAAATATATTCGACTGTTAATCAGAAGGATTACTGATAGATTGTTGTTGTAGTGAGGCAGAGATGCTAATTTTTTTTTGCAAGAATTACAATATTTCATTTCAGTGTACTTTATCTTCTTTAGATTTGTTGTGTTATTCCAGAATTCCAAAATTAGCATTTTCCCACACTGTAGATCTTTTAGCATGAAAATACAAGAATATCACTGGATATGAACTCATTTTATTTATGCAGAATAAACATTTCTTAGGCTTTAATTGAAATTATTCTAGTATACTGTTTATTACTGCTGCTCCTCATTGACCTGGAACCAATAACTATCTTGCATCATGTTCTGTTATTTCATTTTCCCAACATTTCATTTTTCTTTTCTTTTCAGAGAATGTCCTTAACACCAAACCATTGTTCATTAATTATTGCACACATCATTTACATTTATTTACTTTATATAGCTTACCATCTCACATATGTTCTCCCCCATCCACCTCATGTCAAAAGGGTTTTGAGCTACATCATGGAAAGTTTAATCAGCACTTATTTAGTCAAACACTGTACATAGAGACTGAAAATAGGGGGGGGGGGGTGCCTCTGTAGAAAAACAAATTTTGGACAGCTGATTAAGAGTTTGAAATATTTTTGGATGTATGCCTAGTTTGATATGCCTATTTGCAGAATTGTTCCATTTACCTGTAAGTTCACTGGAAACAGTAAACCAATCTGAAATTGAAAAAATAGGTGAAAAAAATACAGCTGGTGGAATTGTATTTTTCTATGACTTGCTGCAATAAAAGTTGTGAAGCTTCACCCTCATCCTCCCCAAAAAGAACAAATATACATAACCATTATTTTCAGAGAGGGTAAATAAATAATCCAGCTATTCATTGGGGGCAAGATTCCTTCCTTTCTAGAAGCAATTGTGGAAGGAAGAAGAGGCAGCTTTAAATCCTCTGGATCTAATACCCCATGTTGCACTGTTTGCACTTCCCCTCATAAGTTGTAGAACCTATGACCATCACAGAGAAACTTTAGTAAAACTTCAGACTTATCTCTCCATTGGAAGGGAGAACCAGAAACTAATCTTACAATGCTTAAGAAGTTATGCCCTTATTCTTATCAATGAAATGATTATAGCCTTGCTCCTGTTGTAAACAAAATAGAAAAAAAAAGCAGCTGGGGAAAAAAAAGCTATTTAGACAGGCAGCGTAGGGTTTTTTAATATATAGATCAATTTATAAAGTTGGGAGGTTTTTTAGAGGGAAGGAGACTTAAGGAAGTTAATTAGCTGAGTAGCATATATTTGACCTGAATGGCAAAATAAATAATTAATGGTGTTGCCTTTGTAAATTTAGCTTTTTGGATATAAATTAACATAATTAAGTGAGCAATGCTACACTATGCATTTTTACTAACCAAATTTAAATCAAGCAATTAAGCGTTAAGTTTCCATATCTAATGGGCTGAGCTCAAGTTGATGCTGACCATGTAGTTGTATATTTGTCTTTTCTTTATTAGAAAAACAGGAAACAAAGCACTCTGCAATAAATCTTACCATTAATTATGCTAGGAATGGATCATACATTAGTTTTAAATATTTCACTCACAATTCTGTGTAATGAATCATTATATGGTAAGCTTTTCCTAAAGCGTTTGCAGCATAATATTTCTTTAGTTATTTATTTGTTTACTTACTTACTTGTTTACTTACTTACTTACTTACCTACCATCTACATCTGTTCTTCAGAGATATGTCTCTTCTTCCCAGGACTCTCACCTGCTTCAACTGAAAATGTTTTATAAAGGATGAGTTGGGAAGTGTTCACATATTGCCTTGCTCATGAAAAATCACTTCCTTTTGCCATCCAAGCAAACATGGGGAGTGATTCAGGAGTATTATCTCTACAGGCTTTATAATATGACATAAAGCAGGCATACACCATTTTTTTCAGTGCTAAAGAGAAAAGGCTGCTTTGTGGAATATTGTATTTAATGCTCTCCAGTGATTTCATGGCCAGGATGAAATAGAAATCATTAATTTCCAAGCTCAGAACAATTGTTTTTTTTTTAAGACGATGCCAGTCATATAATAGTGGTTGTATCAGGAAATAGATGCTTCTGAGGTAAATCCGTTTAGCTGATAGTTAAATTGCATATTAGATTTGTTGCTTGCGAATAGGAAATCTTTGAAAGGACACTTTGGTTGGATGGGGGCTTAAATAAAGCATTTCTTCAAAGCTATTGTACAAACCACGATCTTTCCTTCACTCCAAAGAGCAATGCAAGGGAAGCCATATTGTTCAATATAGGCTTGCTTGGAAAAACTTTGACCAACACTGAGTAAAAAGGCTGAAAGAGTCTTTCCTCACAATTTTGACCCAAAATGATTTGTAGTACTGATGCACATTACTGTTGAAGAAAATTACATTGCCTCTTTGTTTCAGCTAAGAGAATCATGTTTCCTTCATGGCATCTCTCTGTTTGTCAAAGAAAATGTAAGCTACTTTTCAAGGGCTTAATGTCAGTCATAGTAACAGTGAACTGTGCAATTTGAGTGTATAACACTTTGAAAGGAAAACAGGCTTTCTGAAAAATAAGGAAAATTTATTTATTTAAACTTTCTTTTGGTTTTCTCGTGTCATAGAGATAGACAAATTGGCTCTTGGCTACATTAAAAATCAGGCTGAGTAGAGTCCATCCCATCATCTTCTCAAAAAAGGAAAAGGCTGGTCTTTTTAAAAATAGAGACAGAACTCAGAAAGAAGTTGTGGACCAAGAAAGTATCACAACATTTGATTAAAGGCTAGAATGTCCAAGAATTGGATAATCTAGTAGATTGGAAGGAAAACGCCTTCAGGAGGAACTCTTGCACCTTAGTTTGACTTGTCCATGGTAAATTCCCAGGAGAATGTGTTACCGTAGTTCAGGGAAAAACAGGGTATTAGTGTATATGCACTGTTTCTCTGTGATGATGCTATGCTTTGGAATATCCTGCAGTTGTGAAATTCAAATAGCTCTTTCTTTATTAGATTTTGAGAAGTTATTAAAAACAGCTATTGAAGAATCCTTTTGAATACATCTGTCTCATGATTTCTTCTTTGATGGCTTAAAATGTGTTTTTCTCTGAATTTCGTTTTTGACTTTGATTGTTTGATTTCAAATAGTACTACATCAAGAGTCCATTAATTATGTTGGGTTAAATCAAATAAATAAAGATTACTAATTAGATAGCAACAGGTAGAAGTCTAGCCAGGAATTTATGATAGACCCTTGATGTTTTTTTCCTCCTATGTTATGTTTATTATTTTCTTTTCTTCTGACTGAGTTACAGAACTGAGTGTTTAAACTTCAGCCTTCCTTTATCCATCAGGCTACTTGTGAAGATAACAATTAGTTTTTTTTATCAACTGTAATATTATTCAAAACTTTTACTTAGTCCTTTTTTATGAAATGTTGCAAAGAATGATCTGTTGTAGCAAACCAGTGACTTCCTGTGGTGTACTTGAAACCTGGCAATTTCTGTTTTGATTCAAAATGCATCTTCCTTTTCTTTGTACATCTACATGTTTAATGTAAATCTTTTTATAGTTATATTTTTATTAGCCTTTTTTTTAAATGGAAAGAAAAAACTCACACAATCAAAATAAAGTGGATTATTGGGAAGTTTATAGCCATCATAGACTTAGGTTTACATTTTATTATTTCATTTCTTAGTTTTAAAGTAAGTGATATATTGTTTTAAAAACTACAAATATTTTTTAATAGCTGAGGATTATATGGCTATCAGTTTTACTTGTTTGTTTATTATTTGATTGTTATTATGCCCATCTCCCCCATAACATGACTCTGGGTGGCTTACAGGTTATAAAAATATATTAAAATATTAAAAATATGCAGATTATTTTTTTAACTATACAAAAACCAAAACTAAGAGATGGACGGTAGGGGATAAGATGTTCTTACCCCATTAGTCACCTCTAGAAAGGAGTATTCCTCTTGGGCCTCAAGCCAAGTATTAATACCCTTTTGGAAGGCTAAATGGCTGGAGCAGTTTCACCTCTAGTGGTAGAACGGTCCACAAGATTGCAAAAAAAACTCTTTTCTTGATCTGCTGGAATTCCTTAGAAGATGGGATGCATAGTAGGCTCTTCTGCTGGCTCTAGTGGAGTGGACTAGTCCCATTGGGGAAAGACATCCCCTCAGGTACCCTAGGCCCAAGTCATAGAGGGCTTTAAAAGTAACAACCTTAAATTGGATCCAGAAGCAAACTGATAACAAATGCAGCTCATGCAGTAGCGGTGTTATATGTGCAACTGGAGTTCTAGAATGGTGAGCACTGCTGCATTTTGTACCAGCTCATGAATACTATTCAAGGGTAGCCTCATGTAGGACTTCACAATCCAGGTTAAGGGTAGAACTGGTGCACAATACAAAGTTGTGCAAAAGTCCTCTTTACCACCTGCTCTTTGAGCAGGAGTTGTGCACTTGGTCTCTTGGGGGTAGTGCAACCCCATCAGAGGTGGGTTGCTACCAGTTCTCACTGGTTCGGCCGAACCAGTAGTGATATTTTAGCCTTGGTTGCAAAACCGGCAGCGACCCAGGCTGGCCACACCCCCAAACCAGTTTCCTTGTTGCCGCTGCCATTGCTGGCATGTTTTTTAGTATTTTTTTTCATGTTCTGGGCATGCACAGAACAATTTACAGTCAACTATGCATGCATACATAGCAAACCGGCAGCAACCCACTCCTGAACCCCATCCAGAACTAATGATGATAAACAACCAGATACTTAGGTCCTTTACATCCACATCTTGTGTCTGTCTGTCTGTGTTCAGCTGTTGTACTCCATCCAGACCCTGAGAGCTTCCAGGCATTATGAAAAGCAGCCACAGAATCGCTTGGATCTCCAGAGTTGAATATGTAAAACTGAGTGTCATCAGCATATTGATGATATTTCAACCCATGGTGTCAGATGATCTCATCTAGATTTAGAATTATGGTCATATCTATCCAGGCTGTTAAGTAAGTAAGCTCCCCGTTAGGAGAGCAAGTGTGCAGAGAAGCGTAATGTGAGTGGTATGGAAGAACATGCACAAACCAGCATACAGGGACACCGAATAGTATAAAATATAGTAGTTTAATATATAGAAATGTAGAAGTATTCAGAGTCCAATTTACATCCAAGTCATAAATGGTTCAGTCAGTCAGTTATCAATATTCACAGTTTAGCACACAAAGTAGCTAACAGTAGCAAGACTCAATAACTCACGATACAGTATCCGATCAGGGTCTAACAAACAGAGAGCTAACAGTCATTCTGGCTCCCTCTTATGGCTGCTTGAGGTAACAGCTATCCAATCACATCTCTATCATTTAAAGTAACATATACATTTGTTACAATCATGGCTTATATACATTGCCAAGCCAAGCCTAGGGTTACATCCCTAACACAGGCATCTAAAGATTTTAAGTTAATAGAAACCAGATTATACATTTATTAGACCATACATTTTTTTACTTGTCTCTGTCATTTAATACCTTGTTTTCAATTTTTATTGCACTCATTTAGTATAGAAAATTAAGCTTTATGCAGTGTTCATTTTAATAATGCATTTCTTCATATCCCACACAGTTTTAAATTTTCTTCATATTCATAATATTTTTCCAGATGTGAATACTTTTTTTTAAAATAAGTGTTTGCTCATTTTGTCAAGTAAATTCCCAGCTATTGGATTGGCATTGTTTATTTTTTGTTTTTGTTTCTTCAGCAGTGGCATTAAACCCCATTATTTAATTCATTTTTTAAATTTCCTACTTCAATTAAGTGCCATGTCAACATTTGAGTTTCATCTTTATTGATCCAGTATCACTCAACCATATCACTATATTTATTCTATCAAATTCTAAAAAGTATTTTGGCTGAATAAGTAGTTAACTAGAGAATCAGTAGCATATAATTTCAGCCTATGTTCTTGAATTACTAATTTAATTCCAGACAACTTTTTGCCAATGCTAGTAGAAACCAGGAGAAGAGGGACATTATAGTCCATTTTTATGAAAAGGAAAGTATTATGATCTTGTCTTCATGTTCTTTGATTATTCTGTATCAATACAAAAAAGTCAGATACAATGCATATTCTTCAGAGATGTAAGAATAAAAGACTATTCCAAATTATCAAAAGTTAACTCCTTGTTAAGAAAGATCAGTTATCTTCCTGCTACTCTGATTATAAAGTCAATAGCATTCAAGATATACCTGATACTGTTCTTCATGCATTTCTTTCAGTAGAGTTAAAATGCATTAATTTGGGTTAAAAAAATCAGAATGATTGCCATAAAAGCTAATACGCTACTTTGAAAAAAGAAATAGGTATGAATGGATGGGCAAGTAATTTCCCTCCTTGTAGATTAGAGACACATAGGGAATCCCATATCTAGAGTGTTCATCTTTTAAAGTAATCTACAAATAGAAATAACGTGAAAAGCAAATATAAAAAATAAAGAAACAGAAAAAAATAACCAAACTAGATGTTAAAACAAACAGTGGAAATTGCAAAGAAGATAAATTCAAAGCTAAGAAAGAAAATAATCTCACCAAGGAATTTAACAAAAAAATTCATAGAATTTTTAGAAGAGGCAAGAAACATATTAACATCTGTAAATATTGACCATCAGACAATAAATCTAATCTAATCATCTAATCTAATCATTTCTGAAGAATGCATAGAAAACTTTCCACTAGTATGTATATCTGGTTATTAACTCTTTTTTATTACAAGATTTATGCTTACTTCATTTCATAATCACAAATATATATATCTGCCTGCATGGTCTTCTGTGATGAGCCGAAGGACAGAAAGAGGGAGTAGTGACCTTCCTCCCATATTTAGGCATACCAGGGGTTGTAACACAAATACATACATACATACATACATACATACATACATACATACATACATACACACACACACACACAAACACACATACATACATACATACATACATACTTATAATTTGTTTTAAAGTGCTTCATATCCATTTCACTTACATAAAAATGTACAAATATGTATAAATGTGTATACAATTTGTCTTTTTTACTGATGAATGTTATTTTTCTTTATCAACTATTGAAATGAGGTGGCAAAAAAAGTCCTTAGGTATGACAGTTTTGACTATTGATTGATTTTGTACCTTCAGCTTGATGTCTTCTCTTAGAAACTACATACCAGTAAATAGATTCCTTCCAGGAAGGTCTGTCTCCAGCTTGGCCATTCAAGTATTCTAACAGTGTACCTATTGCCATTGTAACTGAGTCAATCCACCTTTTTTAAACCTTTTTTAAAATAAAAACCATGTATTGACTTGCTGTTGGTCATCCTCTTTTTCTCTTTCCTTCTACCTTTCCCAGCATTAGAGTTTTCTCCTGATACCTAGGACTTTGCATACTATATCCAAGATATAATGACCTTTTGTGCCTTGAATGAGAACTTCAGATTGATTTGCTCCATTTGTTTCTGTTTTCTTGGTTATCCATAGTATCTGCAGAAGTCTTATTTAACACAAAAGCTCAAAAGCTTCAGTCTTCAAAGTCTAACTTTCATTTCCATAGAATCTCACAGAAAAACTGTTGCTTTTCTACTCTTTGTAATTATATAAAAATGATGACATTTAAAATGTTTTCCAGGTCCTTCATTGCTACTCTACTCTGGTAGAGTCTACAATCTATTTCTTGACTTCCTGTTACTTTACTCAAAATCTTATCAATTCTAATAATTTTTGTTCTATCTTTTGCCATTAGTTTGGTCTCCTTTGAATTCAATTCTAGCTCCCTTTTTCAGGTCAGATAATATTGAACTCCAAACTGACTGATAAGAACTTTCAATGGTTTAAGGTTGATGTGAAATAGGAAGGAGAAAAAAAACATTTCTCAAACTTTTTCAGGCCACTTTATGGTTAAGTGGAGAAACGTTCTTGGAATCCTCTGATGGTCTTTTAGTCAGTGATGATTCACAAGCACAGCCACCTCTCATCCTTGTCATCCTTCAAATGTCATGAAATAGAAATTGGCAATTCTTGCTATGAGATCAGTAAATGGTCACCAGTCACTTAATTACCAATCAGTCTTCTGAAACTGAGGATTAAGAAGAATGGAACAATCTGAGAGCCCTGGAAACAAATGGGAGAAATACAACCAAAAAAATAAGGGAAAGGTCTTTTTGGCTGCATCAGAATCAATAGAGTACAATATAGAAGACAGAGATAGAATCAATCTCTATATTATACATAGCCAACTTGAGACAATGAAAGGACACTGAAAATGAATACAACAAAGAATGAAGGAGAAAGACACTTTATTATCTATGGTGGGCACGTAAGATAGCTAAGACTTATTGAAATCAGATATGTATTTTAAGTCAGAGAATTCTTAAGCTGAATGTACAGCTTAAACCAGAAGTTTTAAGTGTGGACAAATAAATTGAAAAAACAAAATGGATTTTTGTTCTTCTACAGTACAAGAGCATCAAGACTAAGTGCAGAGATGGAAAGACTCACATATACCCAGAGTAGAAGAATGGCTGGTGAGATTAAGGAAGTTGGCAAAGAGGGAAAAACTGACTACATTGATTAAAGAAAAGATTTTATCTAACTTGGTTTCTACTTGGAAAACACTCTTGGAATTTTTTTTTATTGAAACTGAAAGAAATAAAAATTTAGCCTTGGGCATTGATGATTAGACTTGTTTATGATAATAGAATTATTGTTTGTTATGGTTTATTGTAGTTCAAACACTCACTGATTTTTATCTGTATGGAAGAAAGTTGAAAATTACTTCTTTCTAAAGTTTTTTTCTCCTCTTTTGTCTGCAATTCCCAACATTGTTTTTTTTTTCTTTGTTGCATTTTATACTTTTTTGAAATTTAGTAAAGTTTTGTGGAAAGAAACAAAGCATAAACGAGAGTGTTCACCAGGCAGATTATTTAGTTCACCAGATGGATAATAGATGCTGGCTGGAGAATTCCGAGAGTTGAAGTCTGGATATCTTAAAATTGCCAAGTTTAAGAAATACAGATATAAGGTATTAAAAGAGGGAGGTGTGTGGGCAAAGGGAGAAGAAAAAGGGATCAGGTGGAGAAATGATGTCAGGGCAGACTTCTATATTGTATTGTATGTTACTCTTTCTGAATATATTGTATTTTCTCTGAATAATATCCCTTCTTCTGAAGCATATTAAGAAGGAAGAGGATGCTTAAAAACAGTACAGAAGATACAGTGGAAATATTAAACAAAATTCACAATTTTATTACAGAATTCTTCTTCCCAAACTCACAACTGAAAGAGTGGTAGTACAAATTTTCATTTCAGTGGTTGATTGTTCCAGTATATAATCAAAGTCAGAAAAGCTCATTAGGAGTCCTGCCCTGGGACTGAATAATAGCTGGAAAGAAAACCTACTTTGCCTCTTACATAAAAAATATCATTCCCTTATCCTTCCTTGGGGAGCTGGAAATACATCCCTCTGGTTTCTTACAATCAGAAACTTTGGAAAAATAATATCCTTCTCTGTTTTACCTGCACTACTCTAGTGAGTGAAAAATGAGAGCAAAACACAGAATTGCAAAGCACAGTGGAATACAGAGAACATAATTGCAAACATTTTTTTCCAAATTTGAAGCGGTAGTTTTAGATTTGAAATTCAATAATGTTTAGCTAGCGTGATTGGTCTTCATGTTCAGAAAAAAACAATTCCATTCTAATTTGGAATGCAGAAGAAGACTTATTTTAAAATATGAACCATTAGCAATTAAATATTGAGGAGGTGAAATATTTCTAGGACTGCAACAATACAGCATCATCCAAATTTGTCTGAATAACCTTTGCTTTGTTAATGTGAACATTCCATTTTGTTGAAGAACACCAGTGAAAGTTCACTTGTCTCTTGAATTGTTATGAAGAAGCAAGTGAGTGAACAATTGAATGAGTGGGAGGAGGTGGAATTCTATTGTTCCATATTTACTCTTAGAAAGACCTTTGTTTGATCTCCAGAACAGGGACTATATTGCTGATGGTGTTTACAGAAAACCTTTGATGCATAAACACTCCCTAGTTTTACTCAGAAATGGAATTGCATTAACAAGCATAATTGGTGAATGCTTTAACTATAGTTCTATCATTAGTTATTTGTACCATTATTGTATAATTAGTTGTATCACCACATCGATCAATGTAATTATTTAGAAAGACTGCAATATATACTCCAACACAAAATCTGCATGATTTGGTGATTCATATGATATAGTAAACAGTATAAACTATTATATTAAACAGTGGGTTACAATGGCAATTCAGCAAAAAAATTACAACCTTTTTGGAGATTGACACTAGCTCTCAACTGAAAAAAAAATTCTCTTTCAAGATTTCATGATAACTGATTAGTAGAGTTACGCATATATCCTCACACTAGAACAGACAATGAAGACGCATATTATGAAACTGATTCTACTTATTCTCTATGAGATTGACAGAGACTCTTCAGAGGACTGCTATTGAATCTCCCTTCTAGCAGTGATGATGGCAGGACCTCATATCTTGGAAGAAGAAAGATTCTTTTATGATTCAGGCATAAAATATTGGCAAACATAATTAGCAGCTGGCAAGGGTTTTCCAAACAAGCCCAACATAAACAGCATAGGAAAAGAGCTCAGATCTTTCTGTAGATCAGTCTCAAAAACATATGGTTTCAGTTCGAAGTTCTCTTGAAGCAGATCAAAGTCAAGTATTGGACAGATCTTATCCTTTATTCTTCTCTAAGAACTAATCCTAGAACAGAGAGTGAACTAAGCCAATTCTCTCCAAAGCAGAGAATGCTTAAGCTTTTATCAATGCTGCTATACGGAATAACTTTCTAATTGAGAATTTAAGTGAAATGTTTATACATTTGAGCATTATGATCTAGGCAAATACATATTTGATGAATAGTTATGAAGTTGGGTGCTACCAATATTGGGAATACTATATTTTTTGCAATATAATGAACAATGAGTTACAATGCTAATATATCACATGGTAAAGAGATATTTGAGCATTTTAAGAAGTGTACTTTGGAAATAATTTGGCTCTCTTTCCCAGTGCATTGTGCTTATCTATGCTGAAAAAATTATCAGAAGAATCATAACATACAAGGCATGAAATTGTAGGTGTATTGTTCTATTTAGGTTTTAAATTTTAAATCTGTAATTTGAACAATACACATTTGTTTTGAACGTATTATTTGAAGGTTTGGTACTGATGTCAATTTATACTTGCTATTTCAAATTACAATAAATTTCTGTTCATTTTGTAATTATATCACAGAAAAAAAATGTTAGAGAAAATTTGAATTGTCTTGCACCTGAATTCTTGAATTCAAAGATTATTCTGAAAACAGTGTCACATATGATAATACATATTATCAGAAGCTTTCTTTCTTCTTGTGACTTTTTATTCCATCAAATGCTTTGTTATGTTTTATTCTGAATCAACCAAACAAGTGACTCTAGAATTTCTCTATTTCCCTCCCTTCCCTTCTATGACTCTTAAAGAATTAGAAGAAATTATAGTGCCCCATCAGGCAAAGCCACATGGGTGTGTAAACACAGAAGAGCTTCTGGCACTCAGACTGATTTCTCATTGGCGGTAACCTGAGGAACATCATTTGTCTTCACTCCAATGTTGCTTTGAAAACAAAATCTGGATCAACAACTCTGAACTATCAGGCTTGCCAAGGTATACACTTATGCTTCGGTTAACTCTTTGCTCTTTGTTTAAGATAAAATCTTAAGCATTTGCTCATAGCTGTTATTAATTAATCATTTATATAGCAATATCTTAATGCACTGTACTTGTATTAGATTATCTGTTGATTTTGATTGGTATGCAACAGCTACAAGCATGCATTTGTAACCTGAAAAACAAATTGCCAATGCTTTCTGAATATTTATAAACAAGAGAGTCAGAACATAGCACAGTTACAGCTTGTTATCTTGATCTTATTTCCTTCTTGACCTTGAATGAAATATCCTGCTCTATTTCATTACTGCTCTGTTTTAAATATGAGAGATTTTACTAGCTTTGCAATGGCATATCAAGTAATACAGAACTTGACTGGACAGAAAGAGATAAGGAAAGAAGCACGGTATGTTTAATGGTTTTGGGGAACAGGAAATTACATTGCACAGGCAAGCTGCTTATTCTAACATTTGCACTGTAGGCCAAATCTACATCTTTGCTTTGGATCATATTATTTCTACAGAACAAATTAGTCATTTGTTATCTAAAACTAGCTGTGTTTTGCTGAATAATATAAATGAATTCTTTACAAGACATGTGGTGCTACTATTGTAAATGCATAACCAAACCCTAGAAATACAGCATGTAACACATAGAAGTAATTAAAAATCTTATAAGTATGTTTAAAACCCTCTGAAAAAATATGGGATCATTATGAAGAAATGTATTTCATATCTCAGTTTTTAATTGCCTAAAGATTATATTTGTTGAGGTCCCCATGGAGTGATCCAATAGTTTAAAGTGAATTGTGATGACACTGGTATTGGCTCTAACATTTCCCCAGGTTTTCAAAAGGGAGAGGCTAAAAATGATGCCTCTTCCTTCCTGTTGCCCAATTAAGTGGCACCATTTTAGTTGTTCGGAAAAGCCAGAGCCTCAGTGGCAATTTCATCATACTGTAATTGTATTTGAATTTCATGATGACCTTGCTGCAGCTACCTAATTTATGTGGCATTTTTATATTTATTTGGTTTAATTTATGTTTTAATTTGAATTGGATTTCTTCTTCTTCTTCTTCCTCTTCTTTTTCTTTTTCTTCCTCTTCCTCCTCCTCCTCCTCCTCCTTCTGTGCTTTGTTGTTAATTGCCAAGAAATATTTGACTATTGGGTGCTTTAAAATATAATAAATAAGCGAGTACGTCATTAAGTATCAGACTGAGATGTTAGAAACAATACTCTACTAAAAGGCAAGGGTACCTTCATGGGCGTGTCTTTGAAGTCCTCAGGAGTTAAGCTTAAATGAATAAAAGTTTACTTTATATTATTTGTACATCATATTTACTGTAAACTACTGCATGTTTACAATTGATGTAATGCTATAATTATATAAATGACACAACTTTTTATGATGGCATCCTTTTTTATTTAACAGACATATGATAGTAACAGACCGCCCCTCCCCCATAAACCACTTAAAGTAGGTTTCATTTTGTTTGTATTCTTTGCGGGGGGAAACTTAAATAGGATTTTAAAAAATATGTTAAAACTTCTTGTTTAAACATTTTAAATTAAGTCATTTTGTATTCCCTTATTCAGCTGATGATGAAAATCCATTAGAAAGCTGCATTATTCTAACATGAGGAAATTCTATTTTTCATCAGTGGAATATTGTCAATTTACTTACAACATTTATTCTTCGCAGTTATGTTATTTAGGCTATGTAAAGCACAAACTTAGAAATCATAAAATATTAATTCACTGCATATTCACACCATATTACAAGAAAGGCTCCTGAGCAAACTCAAGCTGTGTGATAAGAGGAAAGGTGCTTTCATAAATTGGCAATTTGTTACAAAATAGCAAGCAAAGGAATAAAAGGGCAATTCTCACATTTAGGAGTTATGCAAAGAGGGATTCCTCCAGAAATTGCTGTAATGTAAATATGAAGTAGGCTTGAACAGTAAAGTGACCAAACTTTACCTATACTTCAATAAAATTTCACATAGCAATGATTGACCTAGAAAGAGATCTTGGCATCACAAAATGATGAAAATGTCAAAAAATTGTGAAAATGGCAAACTCCCACTTTTGAATCATTACAAAGAGAATTGAAGATCGCATTGCTCATGAAATAATGCTATTATAGTAATCTCCGATGAGACTCTGGCTGGAATGTTATACAGAGTTCTAATCACCTTTAAAAGGATATTGCAAAATGGTACAGAGACGCCAATCAAAATGATTAAGAGCAGGAATAAGGACTGGCTACAACACTTAGCATTCTTTTGCTTTGAACAAATGGAAGTGCTTATCTGATTTAAGATTGTAATCTACCAAGATTATTTTGATTATAACTTGCAGTCCAGGTTTCATATATGCATAAGCAAATTCATCAAAAAGGGAGTATGCAAAGAAACAGTAGGAATAAGAAAAGTAAACTAAGTCAAATGCCCAGGAAAGGTGTTAGCAACTAAGAGTTATTTTTTATTTTAAATTTGTGCCATTAGGTCGCGGTTTACTCTTAGTGACCAAATAGATAATTTATCTCCATGATGATCTGTCCTTACATCTTGAAGTGGCGCACTTATCACCATTCTAAGCGAGTCCCTCTACCTTGCAGCTAGTCATCCTCTTCTCTTTCCCTCCACCTTATGCAGCATTAGGGCCTTCTCCAGAGAGTTAGGGCTTCACACAATGTGTCTGAAGTAAGATATTTTTGCCCTGATAATTTGTTCCTTGAGTGATAGCTCTGGGTTGATTTGTTTGCAGGTTTTTTTTTTTATTAGTTTTCTTGACTGTCTATGGTATTCTTAGGAGGCTTTTCCAACACCAAAATTCAAATGTCCTTCCTATCCTGTTTCTTCAAAGACCAGCTTTCCCTTCCATAGAGTGTCATAGGGAACACACAATGATTGCATCATTCTGATCTTTCTCAGTATAGACATATCACAGCATTTGAATATCTTTTCCATAGCTGCTCACCAAGTACTAGTCTTATTGATGGCTGATCATAAAAGGTAAAAGCTATCCACTACTTTTGGCAGTCTCTTTTCACATTCTTTCTATTCATAGGCTATTTTAAAAGATGAAAACATTAGCTATGGAATTCCCTATGGACTTTTTTTTTAAAGAAAGCATTTTATTTCCATAATAAATAATCAATTTGGTATAATTTTTTTGAAATGAGGGTATCACATCAGTGATATTTTACCATGTTGGGAACTGATAGCAGTAGATTAGATTCTTTCTTTCATGGGTTTATTAGAAAGTTAACTTTTAGATTTGAAAGACACAGTAATAAAACTAGTAAGTTAATCGGTTCCTTATGGTTATGAAAGAAAGTTTTTTTTTTTTACAAACCATGGCATATGGAATATCCCTACATTGTGATATCCACTGAAATTTTCAAAGTCCATGTTCCAAGGAACTTGAATAGTACTGCTTCCACTTGTAATGTTTCTAGAAAGTCTTCATCTTCCTTCCCACTGACCTCAGAATACTGCAAGCGAACAAGGAAAATATTAACCTGATCAGTGCTTTTGCCAGTTTACTAATAGAAATTTACAAAATCATAATTCAATGCCCTTCTTCTGAGTTATGGCAGCTCTTGAATATTTTAACTTTAACAAGAAATTGCTGCTTCTCCCCCTCCAAATAAAAAATGAGTATATGCTGTCTTTTTATCTGTTTTGCAAAACATTTTCACCTTTGATGCAAATAGCATGGCTGTCAAAATTTATTTGCATACAAATTCCTATGAAAACTGTGATGATAGTATAAAATTCTGATTTTTCAGCCAGGGTAGAACTTTATGTTTATAGGGAAGCAAGAATAATGACTCTCTTGGGTTCAAAATTGAGAGGCAGGGAAAAGTCAAAGTTTGATATGAATTGATAGACAACTGATAGTAATGGGAAGAAGCATTAGTGACAGTGTAATAGCCTTATTCTTCTGATGACTGCTTGGATAATGAAATCAATGTGGCTTATTTAAGGCTAGATTCTTGCAATTTTACTGATCTTATTACTCACAATAAAGTAACAAGAGTTGGTGGGATCTTAGAAACCATCTAGTATATTCCCTGATCCATAAACGATCCATTAGAATAGCCCTGAACAATGACCATTCTGCTTCTGCTTAAGGAACTGTTAAAGACCTGTCAAATACTATGGAATGATATTGCATGTATAATTACTTCATTGCTAAAAATGTATGCATTTATTGTACAAGTAAAATATTAAATTATGAAATTGGTATTTCATTTTTATTTCACAGTGTAGCACAGTATTTCACAGTGTTTCATAATATGTCAAATTATTTAGACTTGACTGTTGAAATAATGGGTCTTAATTATTTCTTTACCAAGTTGCAAATTCAGCAGATTTCATGCTTAATCTTGTCATCGTATCGTATTTGCAACGTACAGTATTCCAATCAACTTGTCCTTATAAAGCCTTAATCCAATCCATCACTTTGTCATATAGTAAAGTATTAATGTCTGGTAATTAATATATCTACGAATAAAATGTTCTCAAAAAGATCAGCAAAATGATTTTTGTTGAATACATTGTTGAAAATTAAAAAAATCTAATCCTAATGTAAGCATAAAATATACCCATCAATAAATTATGTAATGATAATCAAGTGGTTGTTTGGCCACTGTATTAAAAAATGTTTCCTACATATGTTTAATTCTAGAAGATAGCTTGCTATATTGCAGTCTTGGTATTTCCCCAAGCAACTCTTGAAAGATGTTCTAGAGGAGAATTTCATGCAATATAAAACCTTTATAAATCTGACAGCTAGAATGAAATCCATGTATATAGAGAGCATTTCATATGAGATACATTAAATATAGAATGGTGTGGGTGGATGTTTGTAGAATGCATTATGACATAGCTGATTGGCTGATACAAAGGCAGCTAATTTTCTTGTCTATTTTTAAATCAAAAACAATTGCAGAAAACTGATTCCCTTTTTCTATGAGTTATTTTGGCAAATATGCCACAAAGTCATTTTCTGGTGCTTCGTTATTGGGGCCACTTTTAAAATTTATAAAAGCATGGGTTAGGTGTTTCTGTTTTTGTGACTGTCAAATCCTTTTAAACAAGAAAGTCTTTTTCAAATTTAATTTCTAAAATTAAAATTTTAAAGAGAGGATTTTTTTAAATCTGCCCCACAATAATCCCCACAAGTAAAACTGGCAGCTGATGGCAAAACATGGTGTTATTAAAATGTTTGACACATAGTACTGGCTCTAAACTTAATTACATAAGTGAATGGCTGTATCCCTGGATGAACCTACTGTTTTAAAGGATAACAAAAATAATCATCAACCCATTACAGATCATAGGTTCCTTGCAAACTGCCTAATTATCTATATCACCACTGTGGTGTTATTAAAGCACTAAATATTAGTGAGATATAAATGGCACTTTAATGAAGAAATGTACTTATCTGTTGGAAGACCCAGGGAGACAGTAAAAAAAAATAACCCACCATGAAGGTTTCTCAGTTGGATCTTTCCTCCCATCCCAAAGGCTCATTACCACAAACTATTTGTGGGAAGGATGCCACCTCACAGGGCAATTACCACAAACTGCTCCATGGGAAAGATTCCCTGAAGAGAAACTAGGAAAGCAAAGTATAACTACTGGAAAAGTCCCCTTGGTTGGCTATATTACTTCCATGTCCGGGAATGGCAGATTCTTGCCCCACCCTAGGCTGATAACTACTGTTATGTGACTAGTAGAAAGTTTTCATATAGTCTTCTTATTTATAATGTTTATATTGCTGCTAGGAAGTTTGTTATCTTGACAGGTGAGAGGTAAACAGTTGAAATAAATACATGTTGGTCTGAAGGCTATCTAAATTTCATTAGTATGATTATGCATAGACATTTTATAGTGTGGTGGCAGTATTTATTACTGTCTTAGAACAATACAGACTGAAAACAATGTGACACAGCAAAGCAGATCTACTACCGTCATACCTACATCTGCCATACAAAATTATGGGTTCAGTCCAAAGGGTTGTTTGCTTCTGTATACAAAACAAATTGTGGCTACACTAAGAGAAGCTACTGAATGTGGATCTTCCAAAAGTCCTAAAATAGATCAGTTCTAACCTATGTGTTACTCAGCAGCAGAAGTAATAATACGCAGCTCAAATGTTTTCATAAAATAAATCATTCAATTAAACTTGTATTAAAGTATTTGGCTATCCTGTTCCACAAGGATAAGTCCAGACCTTCAAAAATAACATATTCACCTTCTAAGATAATTGATAGGGAAATTTAGTGAATTAATAAAAATATGCTGCCTACAAGGCATGAAGTAGATAAGATATCTGGCTTGTTGTGAAAGATTAAAAAATCTACTGGGTTAAGTGACATCGGTTACTTTGGCCAAATCTAAGTGACTATCACAAACTTATGAAAGAAAAAGTCATTGTTGCTTTGTTTAGCCTTTTTAAATGCCAGAGATACTAAGAGAGGTGAAAATCTATGAATCCTCTTTTGATTGTATATTTCTGTGCTAGTTGGACTGATCATTATCATGATGGGATGTGTTTATCCATTTAATAATTTTTAATTGTTATTATGTATGATGTTTTTGATATGGACTGTACACCGCCCCGAGTCCCTTTTGGGAGAGGGGGCGGTCTAGAAGTGCTAATTAAATTAAATTAAATTAAGACTTTAAAGAAATTCAGTTTGAGGCCGCAGTAAAAGTCAATCTTGTTCAGACCTACTTTCAATTGTGATGCTACATTTAAAATATGTGTGAAATGAGAAAAGAAACAATGCAGAAATCCTGGAAATGGCTTTTTAACTGAAAACGTCCAAATTAATTTCTGATTACTATTTTTACGGGAATTCAAAGAAGGAAAAAATTTATATGAGTACACTAAGATGGCATAATAATAAATGAACTACTGAACTATTACAATTGCATTAATTTGGTGACTTAATGAACCTTCCAAATATTTTCCAGTGAGCCAGGAACCAGTTGGTAGTTTGAGAGTGGTGTAGTAAGATCTTGAACTACAATAGGGAAAAGTGGACCTTACAGCCATTGCTGTAGGTCCAATCTTAATCATGAAAAGTAGCTAGCTGACTTTGGGCCAGTTATACTTTGTCTGCCCAACCTACCTCAAAAGTTCTTTTGATAACAAATTGGAGAATGGAGTGCTTTATATGTTACCATGAAATAATGGTAGTATATATGTCTAATAAGCACTTATAACCCACATTTTAGTTTTAAATGGAAAGGATACTTGAATTAATGCCAGTTCAGAGTCTGCTTTGCAAGTAAAATAATCAGGAGCAAGAATAAATTTTGCCCAATCATGGAAGAACAATTTAATTCCGATAATATGTAATTAGGAACTTAAACTTGCAGCAAAATCACAATTAAAGGATATATTCATAACTTAAGTTTATAGATTTTAAATTGTGCTTTTAATGTTTTATTGTACACAACCTAGAATCCCCCTGTGAGAGAAATGGGTTGTTTGTAAATATGAAAAATAAATAATAACCAAATTTAAACAAGAATGTTTCCCACACCAAGAATATATTATACAATACAACTAATGTAAACATCTACAATCTGTCTTTTAAGGGGTACAAATGTTTATAAACATTGTACATTAGCAGATGCGCAAAAAGGGAAAATTAAAATTCCAATCTTCTTTTTCTTTTTTCCTTTTTCTTTCTTTCTTTGATTTCTGGTGCAAAAACATTAAGAAGCAAAGAGTGGAGACTTTAACATGCTAAAGATCTACAGTCAGCAATATTCTAATGTACTGTGGAACTTCCTAAATGATAATGATTCATCAGGAGATTTTTCCTGGATTTTTTTCTATAGCAGATAAACCTGATCCACTTTCAAATTTGATCTCTGTTTTTGGAGTGGGGGAATCAACTTTTTGATGCATGCTAAGTAATAAGAAGGAATATTGGAAAAATATTTTAAAAATCATTTCTAGTTTTGCAATCTAATCACACGGTACTCTTCTCAAAGAATCTTAAAACTGAAAAAAAGGCATAAAATGGTTTCCAAAGTAATAATCAATTACAGCATCCTATGAGGAAAGATTAAAACAATTAGGTGTCTATAGCTTGGAGAAATATATAAAATTATACAGGATGTGAATAAGTTGACTGATTCTTTGCCCCTCTCACAAAATCCAGAGTTATTCAAACAAATTGAATAATGGGAATTTGGGACAGATGAAATGAAATTGTTACACACAGTGCATTAATGTGGAACTTATCAGTAAAGTAATTATCTGTGAACTTACCTATATTTAAAAAAGATTTCAATCTTGGCAGATCAGGTTATTGATGATTGCTACTACAAATCATAAAAGTTTCATATTACCTTCAGTATGGATGATTGTATTCCTATGAGTATTAGCTGCCAGGCAGCTTAAGTGAGAAGACAATACTGTGCATGAACTTCTCAAAGTCATCTGATTGGTTACTGTAAAAATAAAAGGCTGAACACATGGAATAATTCATTTCATAATCACATGCAATTGAACATAGTGTATAATGTGAAATATAAAGTTTGCTTACAGTTTTTTTTTGGGAGGGGGGGATTTAATCTGGATTTCTTAGGGATGTGATGACTCCATAAATATATAGCAGTTCTAATTGGATGCATAAGATTCAGGTGCATAGTAAACAAGTGTAATCCTTTAGGATAACATATCTATGCTAGTGAGTGAAGTATGGCTGTGATGTGAATATAAGACAAAACAAACAAATGCATCATTTCAAGTTAATCTCAGGCTGTTACAGCTGCTTACCTTTTTGGTTCACACTTTGAAGATGTATAAGAATATATAATATATGTTCATGTAAACAAACCAAAGCAAATCTGTCAGCACTCATAAAAATTGCAGAATCTATTTTTGTAAGTTTAAGATGACAATTATATCAGCCTCTTGAGTTGTATAAAACCCAGTGATGATGAAGCTGTGAGTCAGAGCTGTTCTGCAATTTTAGGCAGCCAATCTAGAAGTGTTTGTTTAGTTATGGGTTTGACAAAAAAAATCTATTAAGTCTAATTGCACCTATTAAATAAACAGTTCACTATGTTCTGTATCATCCAGAGGGGGGAAAAAACATACATTATCTGCCAATATATTAATTTATTCAGACATTGAAAGTATTTCAGTGATCTTTCTCAGCATTACATGTCATGAATTATGAACCTAAGTATAAATGTTTAAGACAATGATGACTCAGAATTGCAAGTTACCATGTTAGTATACTATACAGAACCATGCAAATTAATGTAGAGACTGTCTGGACCAAATATTAAAAATGATTGTAAAAACATTTTGAAAAATCTTATGGAACATCAGTTCTTTTGAGATATCTAGCACTATAATTAATACCTTTATAATCAGGAGTTTAGTAAAAGCTAAATTAGGCTTAAAATGTTTGGGCACTCTGATTCTTTTTCTAAAACATTTTGGATGGTACAATATGTAACTGTATCATTTCTGATCATGAGCCAGGAGGACATGAAATAGTCAATCTGTAGTAGTTTAGATAGGTGGTACCTCAGTGTACTATTGTGTACAATTTATTTAAGCCACAGTCAATACTTTTATTAACATTTTCATAGCATTAACCAAGACCTTGATGATTAGAAATGAGATCCTTTGGGATAAAAGACATATCATGTTAGCATTTTTTTAAATAATTGTATCATTACTAAATATTTGAAAATATTGTATAATTTTGTTTTGTACTATTGTTTTTAAAAATATGGAAAACTTGAGTTGTAACAGCTACTTATATTTATCTAAAATGATTCATGTATGCAGTTTTAATGCAACTTTGCTTGTATCTCAAATGAGTCAGTTTTGATTCTGTATGGGATCTAAATATAGCAAAGAAAAATAGTAAAAGCTCTGTCTAGTAGAGTTACACTACTACACTGCCCTGCCACATACATTGGACAAACTAATAGGAGAATAAATTCACGCATCTCAGAAAACAAGAATGCAGTCAGAAAAAAAGAAAAAAAATCCTCTCTTTTCCAGCACCTTAAAGCAACAGGACATGAAATTGATTTTGAAGGAACCAAATTAATCTCCAAAACAGAACACTTCAACAAGAGAATAATTATGGAAGCCATCAAAATAGAGAAACACTTCCACAACATGAATAAACATGATGATACCTCCGGCCTACCAGAAATCTGGAAACCAGCCCTAGTCAACAAACGAAACCCACCCACCACCCAGGTCATTACAACACAAAAGAAAACACCAGCCTGAAGATGGCGAGTGAGATCTCGCCGAAACACTGCCAAGACAATATCAATCTTACACGGGAAAAGACCCGAATACAACAAGACTAACTATATTATATGTTTGTGTGTGTTGTATTTGTGCTGATAAATAAATAAAGGTAGACTAGTATAGATCTATTTCAAGCTATTTAGCTCTCATCAGCTAGCCATACCCTTACTGGGATTTGAACCTGGGCTGTATTACATATTAGGCAGATGTATTAGCCACTAAGCCACAGGCTCTTCTCCTTTATCAGCTAAGCCAGGGAAATAGGTATGTATTGTGTCACAACCCCTGGTATGTCCAAATATGGGAGGGAACACACTGTTTCCCTTTGTCGGTCTTTCAGCTCACTCCAGGAGACCATCCAGGCAATAAACCATATTTTTAATGTTGCCTTTGTTATATTTGTGTTGTATTTGTGCTGATAAATGACACAATATATTGTGTCATTTATCAGCACAAATGTGTGTGTGTGTGTGTTTTTTCGTAGATTTTCACGAGTGTAGGTATGCTGGTCTTGTATTCGGGTCTTTTTCAAGTGTAAGATTGAGATTGTCATGGCAACGTTTCAGCGAGGTCTCACTTGCCATCTTCAGGCTGGGTTTTGGGCTTAAAGTGTGATCGGAGCTTCCGTCTTTCTATAAATCTTGGTGGGAATGTGTGGAGTGCTGGCTTTGTTTCAGTAAGTGGAATGATTGGTTGTTTGGTTCAGTGGCATGAGCTACTTTTAAATGCTGGCTTCCCCATTGGGTTTTTTTATGTGAATCTGACAGGCAGTGTCAGATACCTTCCTTCCTTCCTTCCTCCCTCCCTCCTTCCTGAAGAACAATAAATAAACTACATCATTTGAATTGCTTTTACTTTTTCTGAGCTTCCAGATTTCACCCAAAACTAGCTGTGCATTAGAGAATTCCTGTGCTTCCATGAATTCTCTAATGTTTTGGGACTGGCTTAGTCTAGGATAATCATGGTTTCCTACTTGAAACTATGGTTAAGTCTGTCCATGTGTTGTGAAATTAAAGAGTTTTCATCATGTCTTCTGACTGCTAGTTGGTACTCATGGATGTGTTCTGCTAGTCTTCTCCCTGCTTGTCCTATATAGTGGCCATTGCAGTCCTTATACGGTATGTTATAGATGGCGCCTGCTTTTTCTTCTACTGGTTTTTTATTTATTAGAGATGGTCTGCAAGGCTTTAATTAGTTTGTGTGCTACAGTGCTACAGTGATGCCATGTTGTTGAATTAGTCTATTGGTTTCTGAAATATTTTTTATGTAGGATAATGTTATCCTTTTCATAGATTGTGTTATAGTGAATTGAATGATCAGGCACCTTTTTAATAGAGTTCTATGGCTATTCATTTTTTTTGACGATATTATATAAGAGGTTTGCTTCCCTTTGCTGGTCTTTCAGTTGCTGCAGTGCATTTGAATAATGTCTTACAACTCTTCCTGTGGGAGGTAGGGTTGTTAGTTTGGTAACGGTTAGTGTGGGTTGGCTTTTGATAGATTTGTGTTTATAATTTGCTGTCATTTCCTCTGCTGATGAGGATATTCAGAAAGGGTAGTGTATTGTTTTTTTCTTCTTGCCTTGAGAATTTCATTCTTTTGAAGATGTTGTTGTTTCATACAACTTCTCTAGTTGTTCCTTTTTTCTTCTTCTATTGAGCATTTCTCTCTCTCTTCTACACTTGAAGAACAAGAGCTTGCTTAATACCAAAATAAGTGAACCAAAAATGTATGGTAGACAAATGAAATAAATGCACAGCTAGTTTTGGATGAAATCTGGAAGCTCAGAAAAAGTAAAAGCAATTCAAATGATATAGTTTATTTATTGTTCTTCAGGAGGGGAGGAAGGGAGGGAGGAAGGAAGGTATCTGACACTGTCTGCCAGATTTACATAAGGGGAAGCCAGCATTTAAAAGTAGCTCATGCCACTGGGTTTTTTTTCCCCTACAAATGATCATTCTGTTTCTCTGTTTGTATAAGGCAGTGATGGCGAACCTTTTTTGGCTCCCGTGCCACAAGTGGAGGGGGGCGCAGGGGGGTCGAGTGCAAGCGTGCCGCACCCATAATGCAACACGCGACCCCCCCAGTGCACATGCGCGCACAACACGCGACCCCCCCCATTTTTACATGGTTTTTTGCCCTCCCCAGGCTCCAGGGGCTTTATAGGAGCCTGGGGAGGGTGAAAAGAGCCTCCCCCGACCCCCCGGAGGCCCTCTGGAGGCTTCAGGGACTGTCCGGAGGCTTCCCTGAAGCCTTCGGAACGCTTAAAACCACCCTCCGAGCAAACCGGAAGTGACCTGGGTGGTTTTAAGCGTTCCGAAGGCTTCAGGGATGGTCCCTGAAGCCTCCGGGGGGGGGGGAGGCTCTTTTCGCCCTCCCCAGGCTCCTATAAAGACTCTGGAGCCTGGGAAAGGTGAAAAATAGCTTTTAAAAAGGTGAACTCAGCTGGCCAGCGTGCGCATGCGCGCTGGCCAGCTGATAGGGCAGCGCCTCGCATGCCCTGACAAATGGCTCCGCGTGCCACTTGTGGCACGCATACCATAGGTTTGCCATCACGGGTATAAGGAAATATCATTGAAACAATGACTACTTTTGAAACTGTGAAATGATGACCCAATAGCTGCTGGGTTGTCTAGTCCATACTATTAAAAGACTGTTATAATTTAAGAAGTTCTATAAAATTGAAATATTAAGACTTTACATAGAGAAAAACTACAAATTCAATTTATTTACAATTTATTATATTGTTATCTAAAAGTGAGTTCCAAATTAAATTAAAATCTGTGCCAGATTTACTTTAATCAGAGATGGGCTGTTGCCAGTTTGGCCCAGATTGGGTGAACCGGTATTGGTGGTAGGAGGCTCTGCTCACCCGCCCGGATGCTTCTGTGCATGCGCAGAAGCATCATGCACAAGTGCACACCCAAACCAATAGTAACAAAATTGGCAACCCACTACTTCTTTTAATATAATACATTATTGAAGACAGTGAAGGTTATGCCTGCAACGTAGTTAGCTACTCTTCCATACAGTGATATAATCCATCTTTAACATTATGAGTAGCCCGTGGAAAGCAACAATTATAAGTATTACTAAATGTATTTAAATTCTTTGTTCATTTTTTTTCTTACGTAACTTTAATGCTCGCTTGGAAAGGTTTGGGATTCACATGGTTGTTGGACACAGATTCCTTCTCACCCTTTCCTTCATAATAAGGACAATGGGAGAGAGAGTTTCATTTAAAATAAGCCAAAACAATTTATTGCTCATATCTATTTGTGAGTGATTTTGAAATCTTTCTTGGATACTTGCATTTCTATCTCATTTCATTGATCTAGTTAGTATTAATACAAAATGTATTGTCCCCCTAAACAAAAAAGGCTAAACAATTTGTGAGCTATTATTTTTATCAGCACTGTAAAAAGAATAATTACTGAGAGCATCAAAAGAAAAGTAGAATTGAAACTACCAGTCAAGCTGTCATTTGGAATCAGTGAATTGGTTTCATGGAAGCTGTTGGAAGATGTTTTGACTATTTATCAGAAGCTTGCCATGAGCTACAGAGAGATTTTAAGAATATTACCTCTTATGCACTGCCAATATTCAGGTGGCAATTACAAATTTTATTACAAGTTTAAAGGGGTTTTGTTCTGAGAACATGAGAAACAGGTCTAGCAATGCATAAAGCCAACTTAAGAAGAAAGAAGAACAAAAGTTGGTGGCCTTATTCAATTATTACTTGATTCCCAATATTCCCAATATATTTCCAATATCTGAACTGACATTCAAGAAGAATATTTGAAATTAATTGAAATATTTATAGTATACAAATAGAAGTGGATCAAGAAAGAGAAAAATGAAGACATCAGTAATTGACTTCTGTAATCAGGTAAGATTGTATTTGAATAATGGATTTGATTCAGCAATTTGATTTTATTCAATTAGAAAATTTATATAGATTGGCATGTCTACAAGTGATGTAGACACTTGTTATTGATTCCATATAGATTTTAAGATCAATTCAGAAAAGGCATTTTTGCATGTAAGCAAAAATCCCAATCATTTCAAAACCATCTGGTCATATTTTCTATTGCACTGCAGTGTATTTACGTATACAATAATACAATGCAATAGCAGAGTTGGAAGGGACCTTGGAGGTCTTCTAGTCCAACCCCTTGCCTAGGCAGGAAACCCTATACCATTTCAGACAAATGGCTATCCAACATCTTCTTACAGACTTCCAGCGTTGGGGCATTCACAACTTCTGGACGCAATCCGTTCCACTGATTAATTGTGCTAACTGTCAGGAAATTTCTTCTCAGTTCTACGTTGCTTCTCTCCTTAATTAGTTTCCACCCATTGCTTCTTGTTCTGCCCTCAGGTCCTTTGGAGAATAGTTTGACTCCCTCTTTTTTGTGGCAACCCCTGAGATATTGGAACACTGCTATCATGTCTCCCCCAGTCCTTCTTTTCATTAAACTAGACATACCCAGTTCCTGCAACCGTACCTCGTATGTTTTAGCCTCCAGTCGCCTAATTTCTTTGTTGCTCTTCTTTGCACTCTTTCTAGAGTCTCCACATCTTTTTTACATCGTGGCGACCACAACTGAATGCAGTATTCCAAGTGTGGCCTTACCAAGGCATTATAAAGTGGTATTAACACTTCACATGATCTTGATTCTATCCCTCTGTTTATGCAGCCTAGAACTGTGTTGGCTTTTTTGGCAGCTGCTGCACACTGCTGGCTCATATTTAAATGGTTGTCCACTAGGATTCCAAGATCCCTCTCACAGTTACTACTACTGAGCGAGGTACCACCTATACTGTACCTGTGCATTTTATTTTTCTTTCCTAAATGTAAAATCTTACTTTTTTCACCATTGAATTTCATTTTGTTAGATAGTGCCCAATGTTTGTCAAGATCCTTCTGTATCTTAAGCTTATCTTCTGGAGTGCTGGCTATCCCTGCCATCTTGGTGTAATCTGCAAATTTGATGAGTTCCCCATTTATCCCCTCATCCAGATCATTGATGAAGATGTTGAAGAGTACTGGGCCTAAAACAGAGCCTTGGGGTACTCCACTGCATATGTCCCTTCATGTAGATACAGTTCCATTGAGAACTACATGTTGAGTGCAGTGGTCAGCCAATTACAAATCCATCTGGTAGTGATGCTGTCTAACCCACATTCTTCTACTTTGTCTAGTAGTAGGTTATGGTCTTCCTTATCAAATGCCTTGCTGGAGTCCAAGTAAATCTGATTAGATTTGATGATTCAATCTGATTTTCTGATTTGGTTTTTTTTCCTCTCCAATATGAAAGTCTGTTTTCACTGTTTTACCACTGAAAATTTTACTATATTCTCCTTGATGATGTATTATCTGAATATGAGCCTAAAATTAATGTTCCTGATGCAGTTGGATTATATTACAATGACCATATTTTCTTCTTACTGCTATCCCCTTTATTTTTGTAGTTGTTTGTGAGGTTTGGTATGGTAATTACATAGAAAGGTTTTTTTGTGATGAATTTCATTTATTATTACTGAACAAATAAAAATAAAAGGTTGCTTTTTCTTACCTGTCCATTCTCTGATTATATATTTATCTGACTTTCACTTTAAAAATTTGTTCTAAGCTAGTGTATGGCAATTTACCATATCCCTAGCCAGGTGAGACTTCAAATAGCTTTTCTGTAAAAACTGAATTGTCTCTACTTCCTTATTTCTCCAGCCAGCACTTCAAAGATATTTCTTTCCTGCCTTTTCCTTTTCTCCTATAGTGACAGACACTGCTGGTTAGCTACTGCTGGCATTCCTTGCCCCTGTAGTTAATAAATACAGTCCCTTTCCTTCTTTCTTTCTCAAGCTATTTTGCCAATTACTTTCACAACCGGGTGCTTGTGCCAAAGAATAAAATTAAAGAGATATACAGGGGTTCTCTCTTGCCCTTCCTGCCACTCTCCTTGACTGCGATTGGTTGGTTGGTTGGCAGGCTGGTTGGGTTGGGTTGTGCCATTAAATGCTGCAGCTTCCCACAGTTATAATGCAATAATACAATACAATAGTAGAGTTGGAAGGGACCTTGGAGGTCTTCTAGTCCAACCTCCTGCCTAGGCAGGAAACCCTATATCGTTTCAGACAGATGGCTATCCAATATCTTCTTAAAGACTTCCAGTGTTGGGGCATTCACAACTTCTGGAGGCAACTTCTGTTCCACTGATTAATTGTTCTCACTGTCAGGAAGTTTCTCCTCAGTTCTAAGTTGCTTCTCTCCTTGATTAGTTTCCACCCATTGCTTCTTGTTCTACCCTCAGGTGCCTTGGAGAATAGTTTGACTCCCTCTTCTTTGTGGCAACCCCTGAGATATTGGAACACTGCTATCATGTCTCCCCCAGTCCTTCTTTTCATTAAACTAGACATACCCAGTTCCTGCAACCGTACCTCGTATGTTTTAGCCTCCAGTCGCCTAATTTCTTTGTTGCTCTTCTTTGCACTCTTTCTAGAGTCTCCACATCTTTTTTACATCGTGACAACCAGAACTGAATGCAGTATTCCAAGTGTGGCCTTACCAAGGCATTATAAAGTGGTATTAACACTTCACGTGATCAGTTAGTCTTCTTAGTATTTTTGCCTTTCTTGGAGATTATCTTATTGCCTTTCTTGAGCTGCGGTGGCGCAGAGGTTAGAGTGCAGTACTGCAAGCTACTTCTGCTGACTGCTGTCTGTCTGCAATTTGGTAGTTCAAATCTCATCAGGCTCAAGGTTGATTCAGCCTTCCCCGGTGAGTAAAATGAGGACCCAAATTGTTGGGAACAATATGCTGACTTGGTAAACCTCTTAGAGAGGGCTGTAAAGCACTGTGAAGCAGTATATAAGTCTAAGTGCTATTGCTATGTCAGAAACAATCAGCGAATAACAGTTGTTCATGGATCTTCCCACATTGGCTACTTTGGTCACCAATTGTTGCTGAACTGATGTCTTTTTAGACTTTGTGAGCTGATGTCTACCTCAGTGTCTTCAATCTCTTCTATCTCAAATCCTCAGTCATAGTATCTCACTTCTATATGTCACCAATGTGCTATTCTCTACACGCAAAGCTAACTCCCCTGGAATTAATCTTTTAATGCCTTATCTGCCCCAAACATACCTTTTCCAAGAAATTCTACATGCAGGATGAGCGCTGCATGACTGCGCAGGGCAGCACAGCTCCTATCAGCTGTCCTGTCACATTCTTCTTCACCACTATTAAATCAACTTATAATGGATGCCGCCCTGCTGTCCTGACATTGTTGGTTTCAATTGCTGCTGCTACAATGGTTTTGGCACAGTTGTTGTAACATCTCTTGCTGCTCTCAATAATTTGGCCTGTTGATTTCTTCTGTTAATGGATGCTGCTTCTGCCTTCTTCCTGCCATTGCCAATAGCATGGGATTTATTTCTCTTGGGGCTTTCTTCAGGGTTGCCTCTATAACTGTGTTATTGTTTCAGTGGCCTCAAACAATTTTTCTGATAGGTGATGCTTTTGTGGCTAACTTTTCAGCCACAAAGTAGCAATCATAGTACATTGGAATTTCTACAAGAAATAGGGTAAGATCACAAATCAGATAACTAGGAAATGAAGATGCTAAAATTCTCTGGGGCTTATAGAATTCAAACAAACAAGCACTTGCTTCTGACTTAACAATTGTTATAAGAAACATGAAAAAGTCAGGATAATGGACCTGGTAGTACCTGGAAACAACATAACAGAAGAGCAAGAACTGGAAATACGAAGACCTGAAAATAGAAGTAAAACTATGGGAAAGGAAACGGTACTAATAAATAATAGGTACCTAGGATGCAGTCCCAAAACATCTGGGGCATGACTTCAACACCATCGGCATTGACAAAATCACCATTAGTCAATTGCAAAAGGTAACTTTACTTGGAACAGCTTACATCTTACAACCATACCTTAAACATTAGTGAACAACTCCATAGACATTAGTGAACATCTGCCTGCCCTAGGTACTTGGGAAGGTTTCAATAGGTGAATAATAATGCCAAAGCCAGTCTAAACATCTGACCATAATAACACTTGGAAAGCAAGGCAGAATACAGAATTTGTGTACCATGTGCCACACTATTCCACTGCCTCTTTGCTTGAATTAGATGGATTGTTCTCAGAGATGATCTAATCATCCAAAATCTACTATTATGTCATAACTTCCATTGGTCAGACAATATCTAGCCAAGCAGTTCATGTATTTCATTAGTTTTACTCTTAAGGTGAAATAGCAAGGTATGACTCATTTGACATAAAGTGCTATTGTTCTGACTGAAGAATGAGTGAGAATTGAAACTGATCCATTGCAACCTTTGGATATGATAAATGCCTCAGTTTGCAGTGGGGAAATTTGCTGACCCAACAGATCACGTGGTCAAAACTTTGGTGACTGACTGCAATGGTCAGTTGTCCCAGGCCATCAATGGATTGGCTCCTAAGTGTCCTCTGTCAGCTTGTTAGCCTGAACCATTGGTTTACCGAGCCTATAGTCCATGCAATTTTCTTGGGAGATTTCAGAAGTGATTTGCCTTTGCCTTCTTCCTAGGGTTAAGAAAGACAGATCCAAGATTACCCAGCTGGCTTTGTGCCTAAGGCAAACTAGAATTCACAATCTCCCAGTTTCTTTATTCACTGCATTAAAGCAGATATAAACCAATTTATTGTGAAACTGTATTAACAGCCCTACCCAATTCAAATTTGGCTGAATACCTTTCATATCCAATCTTTTGTCCAACTTCTATATTAGAGGAGCAACATTTGTTCAGTCAGCAACAGAAAGGAAAACTGACAGTTGTCTCTACTCCATCTTAAAACAAATGCATCTAGTGTTTTGCATTTCTTTCTTATGTGTTTACCTTTTTCAAAACTGAATAACATAAATCCTTCCTTAACAGTTTGATTACCCTTTCTCCCTTCCCAATCCAGGTCTGCATTCATTCACATAGCCTTAGATATGTCTTCCAGAGACCTCCAAAATTGTTATCAAATTGGAATTTTTGATACAAAATACATTTTTCTGGATTATTTAATTGAATGGCAATTAAATTTACAAGTAAATTAAACTGGGTTTTTTTAATCACACTTTTACCACATCCATAACTTTTGGGAAATCAACCCAAGTATACTACTTAAACAACAGCAGAAGTCCTCTGACTGGACAAAGTTGTATACCTTCTATGCATGTTACATCATCATCATCATCATCATCATCATCATCATCATCATCATCATCATTATTATTATTATTATTATTATTATTATTATTATTATTATTATTATTATTATTTTAATCTTTGGTGAGATTCACAGCCTTGGGGCTGGTTGGTAGCTCAACAGCTCGAGTCCTAACCAAGGACCTAGGAACTGTTAAGGTAACGTCGGAGGATATAAGCTGTTCCAAGTACAGTGGTTTATTGTATTTTTTAATATTATTATTATTATTATTATTATTATTATTATTATTATTATTATTATTATTATTATTATTATTATTATTATTATTATTATTATTATTATTATACGATTGTATCACAGCGGCCAGTTGATTCGCCGGATTTGGCATTGATTACTAGTCGGGCCCCACCCAGGGGCCTAGGACGTCGTAACGTATTTTTGTAATATACGTGCAGATCCAAGCAGTGCAGCTTTTTGCATTTGACTGATGGTGATTTTGTCAAGTTTTAACTGTTTTAAATGTAATTCCAGTGCTTTTGGAATAGCACCCAGTGTGCCGATTACCACTGGAATTACCACTGCTGGTTTGTGCCATAATCGTTGGATTTCAATTTTTAAGTCCTGGTATTTCGCGACTTTTTCATGTTCCTTCTCCTCAACTCTGCTATCACCTGGTATTGCGATGTCTATGATTGTAACCTTCTTTTTCTCAACCAGTGTGATGTCTGGTGTGTTATGCGCTAGTACTTTGTCTGTTTGTATACGAAAATCCCACAGGATCTTGACCATCTGATTTTCGGTGACTTTTTCAGGCTTATGTTCCCACCAGTTTGTTGTTGTTTTAATATTATAATTTTTGCACAAATTCCAGTGGATCATTTGTGCTACTGAATTGTGCCGCAATTTATAATCAGTCTGCGCGATTTTTTTACAGCAGCTGAGTATGTGGTCAACAGTTTCATCAACTTCTTTGCAGAGTCTGCATTTGGCATCATCAGAGGATTTTTCGATTTTGGCCTTAATGGCATTTGTTCGGATAGCTTGTTCTTGCGCAGCCAGGATTAGTGACTCTGTTTCTTTCTTTAATGTACCTGTTGTTAACCATAACCAAGTTTTTTCACTGTCCACTTTATCTTTTATTTTTTCCAGAAATTGACCATGTAAGGCTTTGTTCTGCCAACTCTCCATTCTTGATTTTATCACATCTTTTCTGTATTCTTGTTTCATCTGTTGGGCCTTCAGTAGATTTTTGTTCTTTACTTCGATTAATAGATGTTCTTGACTTTCTTTTAAATAATCAGCTAGTGCATGTTTTTCTTCTTCAACTATTTGCTTCACTTGTAATAATCCTCTGCCACCTGATTTTCGGGGCAGGTATAGTCTATCAGTGTCACCACGTGGATGTAAACTGTAGTGCATTGTCATTAGTTTCCTTGTTTTTCGGTCCAAAATGTCCAAATCAGCTTGTGTCCAGTTAACTATACCAGCTGTGTATCTTATAACTGGTATTGCCCAGGTATTTATGGCCTTGATTGTATTTCCACCATTTAATTTAGATTTCAAAATTTTCCTAACTCTGTTGGTGTACTCTCTCCTGACAATAGTTATTATTATTATTATTATTATTATTATTATTATTATTATTATTATTATTATTATTATTATTATTATTATTATTATCCTTTATTGTCATTGCAGATCATGTATACAATGAAATTGGTTGTTATTATTAGCAGGGGTAATAAAAATAATAGAAAAACTCAGCCAATGGAAATTCAGTTTAATGGTATGAAGAATCGCACATACTATGTCATGCATAATCCAGGCTAGATTTATGACAGATTTCCATTTTAAAAGACATATCAAAAGGAACTAGTGAGTTCAGTTAAGTGTTATTAAATAAATAGGTCTCGGCATTTGTATGCATATCAAGGGTATGTGGATGAAAAGCAGTGGCTTCTGTCCCCAAAGCCCTTTTTCTCGATTGGGTAATAGAAGTTCTTTGATCTGACTTCATTTCCCTCTAAATTTGTTACCTGGTTAGATTTATAAGTAATTTCAGGAAGACAAGCATTCATTCTTTTAATGGCTTTTTTCAAGCTGTTGACAAAGTTATTTCTTGACACACAGCTTTAGCTTCATATTGTAGGTCAAGAGAGAAGGAGACATAAATATTGCTGTCCCAGGCATCTGTTCAGAAAGCCATCCAAATAGTGCTGCCCCATTTGAACCTTCGTTTGAAAGCTGTATTCATTCTAATTGCTAATGTTGCTATTTTGAAGTTGCTAGCCAGTTGGCTATTATTCTATTTTGATCTTTTATCCTATTCTTCTGGTAAGTGCCAACTTGTCTGTTTTGCAACCCTATTATCAGTTGCCATAGAGGAACTATTCATTAGTAATAGCACACGCTCCCATATGGTATACATTAATCATGATTTAGCTTATGTAAACGATTTAGCCATGTATTATGTTTTTGATATGGTTCCTCTGATGAGAGTGAATGAACAGTTTGATTTTAGTAAGTCATAACACATGTGATACTGCAGGAACTAAATAGACAAAGTCTAATCAGATGATCTAGTTATGTCAATTGAATGTTTTTCTTTTTGTTGCCTTCAAGGACATGCGGTCTCTTATTTTGCTCAATGCCGGTAGATGTGAAATGGCAATTCTGGGCATGAGAAGAAAGCAGAATAATTTATTTTAACTGAAGTAAATATGTTTGTAACTTTATTATTTTTTCTGGAAATTTGACCTTTCTGTTTCAGTAGAGAGACAATGAAAGTTAGTTGGCTTAAATTTTTTTTCCAAATAATATTGGCTTAGGATCTACATTTAAATTAAAATACCCCTTCTAATGGTAACCTATGTCCTCATCACCCTTTGCATAAATTACTGCAATGTGCTTTACATGGCTTTAACTTTGCTGTTAATCATGCAGTTTATAGCTGAGAAAAGGTTTAGCATTTGATCCTTGTTGAACAAACTGATGTGTTATACAAGATCAAAACTTGACTGAGCAGGGGTGAGGGGATCAATTTGATTCAGTGATGCCTGCCAAATTTTAAAGATCTGGTATTTAGGAGGAGAATGTTGAAATTGTGATTGGAGCCCTGTGTTTTAAAATGTCTTTTCTGGATTTCTGTTTTAGTCTTAACATTAATTTAGCAGTTAGCAGATGCATTTATTTTAAAAAGAAATGCAATTTTTGTTTCCTTTGGGTATTACATGCTTTTATTTACCTTTTAGACATCTTTTAAGAAAAAAATTAATTAAAAACCATGAAAATTTAACCTTAATTAACTTTAACATGTTAAACCAACCTAAAAGGGGCATCCCAAAATTAATATAACATTCACACAATCACAGTCAGATTTTTATATATGAGTTGTAGCAAAGGAATTGAGGCAGTGTGATAGTATTTGAAAAAGACCTTAAAAATGAGAGAAGAAATGTTGCCAAAGGTACAGTCAGATAAGAGGGGGCATAATAGCTGCATAATAGGCAGAGAAGGGGCTCAAAAGGAACCTTCTCTCGATTCTCAGACTGTAAAGGAGAAGGCAAAAGATTTAAGACTTGCAAGATTCTGTTCATGTGTGACCTTACAATAGAGTAGAATTAGTTAAATGTTCATGTTTCCGGTCTGATTTATCTGGGAGGCCTAACAAGTGGCCATTTCAGATAACTGAACTAGCTGCATCATAAATTCTTTCCATATATTGTTTTAATTTAACAGTTCAGGTTTTATGTTACACAAGAAATTTATGAGCAACTATTTTGAGAAAACATCATAATAAACAATAAATAATTTATTAACTTTATATGCCATCCAATTCCCAGTGACGTGGGGCAGTTAATTAAAACTTTATCATAAATTTATTTTTAACCCCAAATCACAAAATGCATTTTATCAAATATCTTCAGTGATCTCTATTTTCCTAAGATAGATTTACATAGATAAAAAAGAATTTCCTAAATGTGAATTAGTTTTGCCGTGCATTATTGTTGTTGTTGTTGTTGTTGTTGTTGTTGTTGTTATGTGGTTAATCTTTGGTGAGATTCACAGCCTTTGGGGCTGGTTGGTAGCTCAACAGCTCTAGTCCTAACCAAGGACCTAGGAACTGTTAAGGTAACGTCGGAGGATATAAGCTTTCCAAGTTGGGTGGTTTTTTGTAGAATCAGAATGTTCAAGTCCAATGAATTCAGAATTTTCAAATAGCGAGGTAGGTATTGCTTTAGGTATTGCTCCAAGGGCTCCAATTACAATTGGGACAACACTTGATTTCTTCTTCCACAGTCTCTCAACTTCAATTTGCAAGTCCCGGTACTTTGTGCTTTTTTTCTTGCTGCTTATCTTCAATTCACGCATGACCAGATATTACAATGTCAGCGAACCAAACTTTTTTTCTTTTCAACTATTTTTATATCAGGTGTGTTGTGGGCCAAGTGCCTGTCAGTCTGAATTCTGAAATCTGAATTAGTTTTGCCGTGCATCATCATCATCATCATCATCATCATCATCATCATCATCATCTATATTTTATTCATTAAACATGAAACAGCCAACTGAACATTCAAAAATGCATCACAAATACCATTGACTGGTGCTAATATGGGTTCCTGCCAGCGTCCTAGGTATCAACATGTACCTTCTTAAAATATACGATGTTCCTATTGTTGTTGTTGTTGTTGTTGTTGTTGTTGTTGTTGTTATTATTGTATACTTTATTCATTAAACATGAAACTCAGTCAACTGAACATTCAAAAACACATCACAAATACCATTGACTGGTGCTAATTGTTGATACGGGTTGCTGCCAGTGTCCTAGGTATCAACCAAGTGCCATTATTATTGTTGTTGTCGTCGTTGTCGTTGTCATTATCATTGCCACTTTGTGGAACCTTGCTTACCTAAGATGGAATATATACTTTTTCCCACATTATGGCCCTTCCTGACTTAAAGTTCCACTGTCGCCAATGTTCCACTGTTCCACGTCTCACCAATAATCAGGGCCACGCTTAGGGTTACGAGGGTAGGAATGTTTTTAAATCTATTTCAGCAGTGACATGGATTACCTGCCTCACTGCAACCACAATTGACCAGGTAGATGTGAATTCCAGGAATGATTTAAACATAAAAGCTGGCAGATGTGCCTCAAGCTACATGAGTCATATTTTAATGTGTTCTTATTTTCTTTAGTTTATAATTATTGATATAAGGAAAGGGATGGTAAATTTCAGCTTCCCTAGGATTTACAAAACTTTGGTTGCCTAGGAGTTTATTTCTTTAATGACTTGCTGAAAACAGTGAAATAATGTTTGTGAAGCTGAAAATTGTACAGAATCTGTGACACTTTTCTATCCTATCTATTCTTTTTGGGGGGGAGGGTCTTAAATTCCACATTGTCTTCCTTATGTCTTTCCACAAACATTTTTTGTCCCAGAACCCTTTGAGTGCATTTAAAGATGACAGATACTCAGCATGGGTTGTAGAAAAGTGGGCCTTTTTATTGAAATGAGAGCAGCTTTTAGCTGATTGTGCTCAGAAAATTGTCTTCATTTTGATGCTTCTCTTAACATGAAATCTTCTATTTGCATACTTTCTTAATGTTCCATTTTCACTTTTCCCATCTCATTTACTATCTCTTTGTCATGATGGATTTGGCATGGTTTACCCCATAGTGCCTCAAAAGCCTGTCAGCTTTGTTTTAGTGTCAGGAGATAAATATTTACTCTTTCTGCTATCTGGTGTAAATGCATTTTGTTCTGAAGGGATAAATTGCCAGGACAAATATAGAAACACATTTCTTATTAGAACTGAACCACTGAACTTTATGCTGGAATATTTGCTTTGTAAAACTGCAGCCTCCATCTTGTCTCTGTGATTCGTGCTGTTAATGGTGTTAGCCAATTTACACCCTTTGTCATTTTGTGACAATTGTGACATATTGTCCATGCATTAGCTAAAGTTCCTGTTCGCTTTCATTTTAAAAGATGCTTCAGTTGTTGACCTGAATAGGGTAAACTTACATTTTGCTTTCTGAAAGAATTGTATAAATTACTGAACAACATAAAAAGCACCCAGCTATACATATATTTGAAAGAGCATGTATAATTACACAGAACAACTGGTAATTAAAATAATGAATGCAGATAATGTTTCACTCTATTTTTTCCTTGAATGGGTCTTTCTGAACCTCTGCGTGAGAAAATATTGACAGCTGATCAAATATGTATATAAACATTAAACATGCCATTTCTATACATTTTTTAAAAAAATTACCTTACTATACATATTACCCTCTGGCAGGAGCATTTTTGATTGTAGTTTTCTCTTTTGAATCTTAGCTTGTGCAATGAAAAGGGAAGTCATAAACCCACTACCTTCATTACATTATCTGCTTCTGAAAAATGAACAGGCAGCATTGACCATGAAAGACTAGCAGTTGCCTGCTAGATATCTGTTGTGATAATAAATTGCCCTTTTTTCTCCTACTACTCAGTAGGTTATTTAGAATTAATCTCTTCCTTCTTTGGTGACCTCCACATTTATTCAAGCCATGCATATATTGCCATAGATTTGGAGTCATATACTAAAAGCTACCTGTAGTTTCCATGGACTCCTATAAAACCCAACCCATTCTCCACCATCTGCTTTCTTGAAGCCATGATAGCAAGCAGGACCTCATGTACTTTGGGTATATAATTCAGAATATGAGCTGGAGGGGAAAAAATCTACTGTGTTTAACAGCGTTTAGAGAAATACGTAGATTGGGAAGAAAGCAGATAATGTGGATGACAGCAGATAATGTAGATGAATGAGATGAAGAGTTTCAGTAAAAGGGCTACAAAAAGATAGGTCAACATGATGGATATCTGTTCACACAGAACTAGAACTGAGTCTGACTTGAGGGTACCCAATTAATTATCATATTGCTGCAATGTGAGGTTTTTAGGGCATATATGTAGTACATTTTTAAGTTGTTCCTTTTTTATGATCCTGGTAGTTCAATTCCAAACTGGCTTGAAGAAAAAACTGTCAACTTTGGCAACATATTGAGAAAGATTCAGGCTCCCCCATCTGGACAATTTGCCAGTTGCTGTGTCCCAATTTTCCAGTCTATGAAAACAATGGTTGATGACTATGGACAACTCTCACCACACATATATGAATCTTTAATCTCAAGTGACTGGAGAGTCAAGGGAATGCGGAAATGATGCAATGATGGACTGTTGGACTTATAGAGATGGAGGGGAGAGTTGTTAGTTTGTGTCTTCCAATCAGCCTTCACTCCTAGCAAGTTCCAGGACCATAGCCTTGCAGTTTTCTTGGCAAGATTTTTGGCAAGAGGACTGAAACAAACAGAGAGTATGACTGACCTAGAGACTAGAATTCATGGTCACACAGTTTCTGACTCAGTGCCTTAACCACTACACCAAACTTTATATGGGAGCGGGAGGGGGGTGTCATTTTAATAGAAAGCAGCAAAGCTGTCATAAATAAATAAAATGAGGTGCATTCCTTCCTCTGTAAACTAGGCAAAGAATTGCTGGGATTAAGCAGTAAAGGAAATAAAGCACACTGGCCAAGGAACCCTTAAAGCAACATAAACTGCACATTTAAAAAGCATCAGGAAAATATCTTTGGGATGCATTTGAGAATGGATGAAGTGCAATGTCATCCATTCCCATCTGTAAAAAAAACCCCATATATATTATTGTTCATCCTGGTGATGTAGAAATTAGATAGTGTGAACAATCCTTTACTAGAGTACTATTCTCTGGAGCAATCTTCTAGCTATTGAAATTCTACACAGGCAGAAGGTTCCTGATTCTCTTTTGTCTCTATTTTATAAGACTAACAGAAAACCTTGACAATGAAAGCTGAATATTTTACCAACACCATTCCTTGTATCTGTTCTAGTCAGCCTTTATTCAAGCCATTGCAAAAAAATATTTTAAGCACTTCAAATCCTATTCACCAGCTTTCATGAGAGGCCAAAGATGAGGCATGGATAGAATGGTAAAGTTTATTGCAGGTACAATTATTCTTAATAATGACAAAAAAACAGCTATTCCAAATTCAGAGTCTTCATATTTCTGTATATTGTAAGGTTTTTGCTTATACAATAATGGTATCTGTCTGAAAAGGAAATAGAAAAATAGTACATTATCTTTGATTTTATTCTAAACTACAGAACCAAAATTAGCCTACAGGACAAATATACATATCTGCACAAATTTGGAATGTATAGTTTAAGACTTGGCATGATCTTAGTCTTACCTCTGCATTCTGGCTGACTCATGCTACTCATGCTGTATCTGAAATTCCAATAAAGCTGAGGCTGAAATACTTTTTCTTGGGCGAGAGTTCCTACACAAGCAGAGTCACCAGCCTTCCTCCCCTCTAGTTATATTGGGAAATATTTCCTGTGATAGTCATTGTTGGCTGAGAACAGGCGTCTAATAATCTAATAATTATTAGAGATTACTACCACTTAATAATGATTTGGTATTTTGCAGCCCAGATCTGTTTGCCCTAACTAAAAAATAGATAGAAGGGAACTCAACCAGTCAGTATTTATCCCTGGGATGGCGAACCTATGGCACGCCAGCCATGGGTGGCACACGTAGCCATTTTTCAGGGCACGCGAGGCGTTGCCCTGTCTTCTGGACAGCGTACATGTGCGCTCTAGCAAGCTGAGTTCAGCCTTTTTTAAAGCCATTTTTACCCTCCCCAGGCTCGAGAGGCTTTATAGGAGCCTGGGGAGGGCGAAAAGAGTCCCCCCCCCGAGGACCTCCAGAGGCTTCAGGAACCTTCAGGAGGCTTCCCTGAAGGCTCCGGAGGAGTAAAGATGACCCTACGAGCAAACCGGAATTCACTTCAGTTTGCTCGTAAGTCGTTTTCTGTCCTCCGGAGGCTTCAGGGAAGCCTCCTAAAGGTCCCTGAAGCCTTTGGGGGGCCTCCAGAGGGGAGGGGAGGCTGTTTTTGCCCTCCCCAGGCTCCTATAAAGCCTCTCGAGCCTGGGGAGGGCGAAGAAAGCATGCAAAAAATGGGGGGAGCGCCTGTCATGCACGCATGCACACTGGGCATTGCGCACTGCATTATGGGTGAGGCACGCCCACGCACGACCCCCCTGCGGTCCCCCCACTTATGGCACATGAGCCAAAAAAGGTTCACCATCGCTGATTTAACCTGTTTCATTCAGCCTCTAAACCAGGTTTCATACATGGTTTTTTTCTTGTTAGGCACATTTGAATGGGTTTATAAATAAGTTATTACAAGGGAAGCTCTACAAATCTCACACTACCTTCTCTATGAAGATTACACGAGAAAAATGATGCGCACTAATAATATTATCTTACTACTATATTATATATTATTATAAATATTAAATAATATTTATCTGATCTACGTATGAAGGTGAGTCTTCATTAAATACTTTTGAAATTCATGTACTCAGTAAACATCTACTCCATTAACATTTCCATGAAATCAGCTATCTGTTTCTCCAAAGTTAGACTTCTCTCTTCACTCCACCTTTATCACTATTTGTTGCAGGACTCCTGGATTGATTCTCTCCCTCCCTGTAAACATTTGGGTTTTTATGTTTTTAGAGACTGACATATCCCTACAGCTTTTTCCTCCTCTGTGCCCACACCTTTTGACTTCAGTTGCATCCTTTGTAATTTGTTCTTCTGCTATGCTGCTGTTTAGGCGATCCATGTTTTCCTATGCCCACAGTTTCTACAACAATGGCCCTATTGTGCTAGACTCCACACTTCAAGAATGGGATCGCAGGGCCACCTCCATATCCACAGATGAACTTCACAACAACAGACCTTGTTCAGGTCGGAAGAACTACCATATTAACTACCCTTTGCATAGCTTGTGACACAGAGAGAGCAATGCCCATGTGTCTCTGCTGCAGACAGTATTTGCTTTTGCACAATGCCTCTTGTGTCAACCGTAGACATCAGAAGTCAGTGAAATATCATGAGATTGTATATGAGACAGCAAGAATTTTATGCCATTGCAGTGGAATAGCTTGAGAGTACGACATTCCTTCATGAGATTTCATGACCTTTTAGCAATTTTATTGGGAGGGAAGATTTTGGGAGACTACTCTATATTCTGCCTTTAAAAAGAAAGCCAAGTTTGTGAGTGGGAAGGAATGTAAGGGATAGGGAATAAATGAGCAAGCTGTTAAGCAAGCCTGCAATAAAGATTAAGTATTTATTTATTTATTTATTTATTTATTTATTTATTTATTTATTTATTTATTTATTTATTATTTATTTATTTATTTATTTATTTATTTATTTATTCATTCATTCATTCATTCATTCATTCATTCATTCATTTGTAAAATGTATTATCTGCCCATCTTGCCTCATGGTAACTCTTGGCAGCCTACAGTATTAAAAGATGAAACTGTATAATTTATAATAATATAAATACAATCAGAGACTAAATCTGCAGGGGAAGACAAGCCGGAACTGGAGATGACAGAGAACGGGGTGGGGGGCTTTGTTTACTTCAGAGGAAAATGGGGAGGGGCAGAGCCAGTCGGGTCAGGGCTTTTCAGGATTAGAACGATTTGTAGGCAGGGAGAAACAGGGGCAGGAGGACCAAGAGAAGTAGGTAGTGAGCAGGAAAGACAAAGCTCAGACGAGGAGCAAGGACCACCTCCTCCTGGTCCTCGAGCATGGAGAGAAGAGAGAAGTTGAGAACAGTACAGACTGAGCCAGCGACTCAGGAGGAGAGTGCCACACCCTTCTTCACAAGGCATACCTGGGGACTGAGATTTAAGGAGATGCTGTGGGGAGGGGCATTTGTTGGGAACAAGAGTTGAATCTGTGGCACCTCGTGTGGACTTGCCAATGTTTGGAGATTACTGTGCTCTGTCTTATGTGCCATGCCCAGTTTGCCTACATCACTGGACTGCTGGCCTTGGTTACTACTTTGCTAACCTTGCTTATTGGACTTCCTACCTTTGTTACAGCTTTGTTAATCTTCCTTACTGGACTGCTGGCCTTGGCTACTGCTTTGCTAACCTTGCTTACTGGACTACTAGCAGCCAGAGGCTGTTGAAGGTGCATGTGAGAGCTTGGCTACAGGACTTGTAGTTAGGGACATTTGATGGCAAAGATGGAACAATAAATGGGAACTAGACCTGTTCTCTGACTGTGTTGCTTCTCTGCCAGTGGGATGAGACAGTCTTCAAGTAGCCTGGATCCATGAAGGCTTTAAAGGTGATTACCAATACCATTAATTGTTCCGGGAAGCAGACTGGTGGCCAATGAAGCTCATGGAACAGTGGTGTTACAGAGGCTACCTATGTGGGCTCCAAAACTGCCTGCACCTTTGCACTCTGCACCTATTGTAACTTCCAGATGCTCTTCAGGAGTAGCTCCATGTAAAGTATGTTCTAGGGGCAGGTTATACAAGAATTCAAAATTTAACCATCTTGGTTGTTTAACATATGATGAGGCCGAGAAAAACTTTTATTTACAACAATAAAAATAATTCTTGAAATCCCTGTCATGCATTCTTCTTGACTTGGTCTAACTGAAAGAGCTGACAGTGAGAATGGCACTGTACTATTTTTTACTTACCTTCATTATCACTGGGGAAGAAGACCATTCAATGAAGACTCACCGACCAGATGACTCATCAATAGGAGCTTTAACATAAAATCATTCATCATCATATTGACAGAGATGACAGGTTTACTATAAGTAATTTTCCTTGACTTTTGAGAAGTCTGTAGATGCTTTATTCTACCACAATTCACTGCCTTTCTCTACCCTTCTGTCAGTACAAGCAACACTGATTTCATACATCAGGCTGCAAATGCGTCTTCACACATATTCCTTCCACCCTTTAACTTCTGAAGGAGGATCCTTTGCCCATTCAGCTGAGCTAATAAACCATCTTCCCCACAGTTAGGAAATTTGCATTGCCATGGCAACAGACAGTACAGAGTATTCTAAACATAGCCAGAAGACACACTGAAGAACAAGATAGACTTACATTCTAGGTGCATTGCCCAGTTGCCCATCTCCAGAGTATGCCACCAATCATTTTTGGGAGGGCAAGACCGAAGATGCCACCCAGTACTCATGTTTTCTCCCTTTGCGTATGTGATTTCTGAGTGTGTATTTTGTGCTACGGTCTTAAAGAATTCTTTCCCCCTTTACACAGGTAGTCCTGGATTTATGACAATTGGGTGCAGAATTTTGTAAGTAAGGGCAGTTAGGAAGCAGAGCTGCCATGTGACCTGCCTTGGCTTTATTACCATTTTTATCATAGTTGTAAACCAAGTTCCTTAAGTTGTTAAATGAACCATGTATTTAATAAGTGAAACCGATCATGGTCATGTGGCAGCAGGATGCTGCATCCAATCCTAAATGCAAGCACCCAGAAATAAATAATGTAACTGAGGGGGAGAAAGCAGTGTGGAGTTTTATGATGTTCCAAACTATCATAATATAGCAGCGATGGTGAACCTTTTTTGGCTCGTGTGCCATAAGTGGGGGGAGTGCAGGGGAGTCGTGTGTGGGCGTGCCGCACCCATAATGCAGTGCGCAATGCCCCGTGTGCATGCGTGCATGACAGGCGCTCCCCCCCCCATTTTTTTGCATGCTTTCTTTGCCCTCCCCAGGCTCCAGAGGCTTTATAGGAGCCTGGGGAGGGCGAAAACAGCCTCCCCTGCCCCTCTGGAGGCCCTCCAAAGGCTTCAGGGACTTTCAGGAGGCTTCCCTGAAGCCTCCGGAGGACAGAAAAAACGACCTACGAGCAAACTGTAGTGACTTCCGGTTTGCTCCTAGGGTCATTTTTAGTCCTCCGGAGCCTTCAGGGAAGCCTCCTGAAGGTCCCTGAAGCCTCTGGAGGGCCTCGGGTGGGGACTCTTTTCGCCCTCCCCAGGCTACTATAAAGCCTCTGGAGTCTGGGGAGGGTGAAAATGGCTTTAAAAAAGGCTGAACTCAGCTTGCCAGTGCACACATGCATGCTGTCCAGATGACAGGGCAACGCCTCGCGTGCCCTGACAAATGGCTATGCGTGCCAACCCATGGCTCGCGTGCCATAGGTTCGCCATCCCAGATATATAGTATGCAAATGGTTTGCTCTTTATTTTTCAGCTCTCACTTTCCTCCTTTCTTTAAGGTAGATCTTTATGGGGAAGTATTTTGGAAAATAAGAGGGAAGAGTGGAAGCTCTCCAAGATGGTGGCCCCATATCTTATTGTAAAGTAGAATTTCCATGCTATGTATCATTTTTAATTAATTATTTAGCCCCATGTAGAACATATTGCAATAGCCAGGACAGGAGTAGAGTAGGACATGAATGACCATGAGTAGGAATTGTTAGTCAAGAAAAGGGCATAACTGGTGCACACTTCACAGTTGCACAAAGCCCTTCTGGCCATGACTGCCACCTGCTTTTCAATCAGGAATTGCAAGGAGAACACCCAGATTATGCACTCATTTGGGGGGAGGGGAATTGCCACCCCATCCAAGACCAAAGGTGGCAGTTCTCCAAGGACCAAAGAACCCCAAACCTAGAGCCATTCGGTCTTATGGTTCAGTTTATGATTTAACTATTAAATTTAGGCTTGGCTACAGATATAAATCTTTGTACCACACCAGAGACACAGAGGTCACTCTGATGCTCTGCTTTGTTTCATGTTTTACTTAATTGAGCCATTAGGTGAACACAATAAAAGCTTCCTCCAGAAATTCATATCAGCCTAGAAGCCCTGGAGATTGAACATCTAGGGCCATTAGTTGTGGAACAAGCATATATACATCACCAGAGAGTAGAGTGAAGGGCTTGCATTTAGCTGTTGCTATCCACACCTAGGATCATACTCTGAAAAGATGGCAGATTAAAGATATGAGCAAAGCTAGGGCAAAAAAGATGGACACGGTGGCTCAGAGGCTAAGACGCTGAGCTTGCTGATGAGAAAGGTCAGCAGTTCAGCGGTTCAAATCCCTAGCACTGTGTAACAGAATGAGCTCCCAGCTTCTGCCAACCTAGCAGTTCGAAAGCATGTAAAAATGCAGGTAGAAAAATAGGAACCACCTTTGGTGGGAAGGTAACAGTGTTCCATTAAGCTTCAGCATTTACTCATGCCGGCCACATGATCACGGACACGTCTTTGGACAGCGCTGGCTCTTTGGCTTTGAAATGTAGATGAGCACCACCCTCTAGAGTTGGGAACAATTAGCATATGTGAACCTTTACCTTTTAGGGCATTTATTTTTACATTTAATTACACTAACATTTAATTAATGAAATACAACTAAAGTAGTGCTCCCCAATTATTTAACAATTTCCTACTTCTGCTTATTAAAATGATTGAGTGGCAACTTCTGAGGATCCTCAGAGCCCTACATGTAATAGTTGCATGTGATACTCATTCAAGAGTTCAACAACTGCACCCTTTATGATTTATGTTTCAGGGTTTCCCAAGTAAGTTTTTCTATACCGATACTTCCTGTGTTTGTTTTCTGTCAAGCTGTTGCATACCCTGAAAATGATATACTGTGTCTTCATAGACAAAACTGAAAGAGAATGTAATATTATCCACATCGTAATGTACATTGTCAGCCTGTATTATTAGGCTGAAGTGGAAAAGAGCATCACAGAATGGACACATTTAGAAAAATGGGTACTGCTGTAAGCTGAAAAAGCAGCATGAGTTAAAGCCTAAACTTTTCCAAACAACATTACCTTGCACACAAGTAATGGTCTTAGCAGCATTTTTAATTTCCACAGAGCTGTTTCACAGCCTCACTGATTATTTTGGACAAGTCATTTAGTTTTCTCTCCCTCTCTGTAAGCACTTCATTACTTCAAGGAACGCTGCAAGGATGCATTAAAGTATTTGTGACATCAGATACTATGTTAATGGGTCTATATAACTTTGAGAGAAAGGAGAGTTGTGTGGAATGTGTTAGTGGAATACACACTTCGAATAAAACATCACCCTCAATCTATTGACTGCTCTTGCTTCAAGCCTTAATAAAAGTCAGCATTCTTCTGTAGTCCTAGAAACAAACAAATAAGTTCTCTGATTATCGGAAATGTTTGCCTTCTATAGGAAGGGAATAAGCAAAAGGTAATGGTTAGAATTAGATGAGGGAAGCAAATGTTTTAAGATAAAAAAGAGTTACTTTGAAAAAAAACAGAATACAATCTCAGGAATTCTCTTGATAAACCTATAACAGGCAGAACAGATATCCCCATACATCAGAGGTGGGTTCCTACTGGTTCAGACCGGTTCGGCCAAGTAGTAGTAACTCGGCCTGCCATGCCCCCGAACTAGTTCTATCAGCATCTTGATTTTCAGTTCTGCACATGCGCAGAACAACCTTCATTGCAAAAATTATTTTTTTCCTTTTCTAATGTTGTGCGCATGCGCAGACTTTTTAAGGGGCAAATGCGCACGCATGTGGAGTAAACATTTTTGCACGTGGAACTGGCGGTAATGCCAGCAGCAACCCACCCCTGCCATACATGCATGTCCCAAAGAAAGCTCAGGCTGGTTTTGTGGATTAATAAAACACACTAGCTGCAGCCTTTGGTAGAGTGGATAAGTCATGTAGACCCCAGAGCTAATCATTCCAGGTTATAGAGAGGATTGATTTTAAACACAAAGTGCATTTGTGTTGTTTTAGGCCAAACTGATCTTAATCAGCTGTTTTATTTAATTAGAAGAGACAAATACAGAGGATTAAAGTTCTGTTTCTGCTACTGGCATAAATGCCCTGTGATGGGACTGCTCTAGGAATTCTAGATAATTTGTCACATGGAGGAAGTTAGCACTCACCCCATTCCTAGAAAAATGAAATATTCTAGGAATATTAAAAAGGCAGAATATTATGTTTCCTTGGATGAGAAATGGAGAAACATGTTTTTAGGCAGGAAACAGACTCTCTCTTAACAGCCCCACCCTTCTCAATAGCCCACAGCAGATATCCGCACTTAAGAAATAGCTAGGACTATTCATAGGCAAATGCCCTCACCCAAGAGCCCACAAAGGTAGGATTAGCCCTTTACCCATCTAGCAACAGAACTCACCACATGACACCTGGCAAGATTACATCACTCAGCAAGGCTCAACCAAGATTGGGACTCAAAACACAACCTACAAAGTTACCCCTGCATGGCCCCATGGGAATCTGACAATCAATCAGAATAGAAGCTCGAATTCAAAAGCCCAGAGATGGCATAAGACCCAGGCACTCTCAGCATCTCCTCCCTTTTTCTTTGCCCAAGATCTTCAAGGCATGTGATCCTATTCATCAATAAGCCTTCTTTCCAAGCAACTTCCATGAATCCAGTGTCTTTTTCCCCATTTGGAACTGAACTCAGATGGACATTTGTTCCAACTGAGTGAAGCAAGGACAGAAAGACACAGGTAGTTTTTAACACGATCAAGCATTGCAGGTTTTTTACATCTTCCTTTCAACCCCGAACCTCCAAAAGGAAGAATTGGTAGTTTCCTCTTAGTCTTTGCAGTGATTGACAGGTTGTCCTGTCATTTGGACAAGGGACTTCTGATCATTGGCCACTGACTTACAGGGTATTACAGCTCATGAAAGCCTTTCCATAAAATGTATGGGTCAGAAAAGGGGCTACCAGACTTCTCCTGACTTTTTGCTACTATAAACTAATACTTCTTTCAATGTCAGAAAGAACAGACTGAGCGTTACAGCCATTGTGTGAACCAACATTTACATATGTAGTGTTATTTTTTAACTATTAATTTTTTTTGAGAATCTTATGGATGACCTCTTTAAGACTGAAAACATTTCACAAATAATTTCAGTGGTAACAGGGCACATATGACTTTTATACTAGTATACTACTACTTCAAGGTTTCTTTAGAAGGAACAGACAATTAATTGCCCATTGTTATTCCCTTCTTCAATAAATGTCTTATTGTCTTTGGTCAGTCATCCAGATCAAAGTTGTCCCAAAGGTGCTTTCTTTCAAAAGGCAACTTGGCTTTCTTGTTTTGCCTAGAAGAGGTTTTGCTTCTCATTCAAGAAGCTTCTTCAGTTCTGAGACTGAATAGTGGAGAATGGAAGCTTTAATATTCCTTGCAGCCATGTGGTTGCTAGTGTTTATCTGTGCTCTCCAATTGCCTTTTGAAAGAAAGCACCTTTGGGGTAAATCTCTTATTCTCAATTTGTCAGAAGGTCTTTAGAATCTTAGAATTAGATAAAATCAATTACAATTGGTTTATGAATAAGATCCTGGTGCAGGTAGGTTGATAATATACCAGAATATTTCAAGATTATCTTGTATGTCATCTTCCAACATGCAAAATATGCAGCATATTGACTTCACTTAAATTTATTCACAACCCCAGAGTAAAAGCTGATTTTTGCACCGTTTTTTGCAATGTGTTTTGGAGTCACAACAGGGCATTGTCAAATCTATCGATAATGACATGATAATGCATAGGAGTTTAGGAAGATGGGAGGTTGTAATGAGCTTAAAAGTCATAAAGAAATGTGAGAATTTATTCTTGCAAGCAGCATTTAGTAATCTGTTGCTGTTCAGATATTGGATTGTTTCCCAGAATCTCAGCCAATGTGACCATAGGAGGAAATAAAACAGGAAAGGGTGGGGTTGGTGGTTTTTTTTTTTTGTTTGTTTGTTTTTTTTGAGATTATGGAACCGTGTTTTTCAAACTAAACTCTTGGACTCAAAATATTGTTCTTCCCCACATAATAGTATGATTGATCATTGATCTTCAGTTATGGCTTCTATAATCTATTTTTACAGAGCGGTCACATCTTTTCATTATTATATCTGGATCTTAAAATTGAATCCATATATTAAAGAAGCAGATCCTATGGTATTTCTGTCTGAAGGCAACTAATTCTTCATCATCCCTTTTAAGATTTTTGTCTTCCATGCTTACACTTATAGTAACTGTCAGGATGATTTAAGACTGCTAGAAAGAGAGCTTCTTGTTTTATGATTTGTTCGGAAAACTTTTGACTGTGGATATATATTTCAGGATTTGTAAGTCACAGAAATATTACTTTTGAGGGTTCTATTTTTTTCTTCAGAGATATAGGACTATGTCTTGAGAATCTGCATGATTTGTGATTTTGTATGTATGTTGTATCATTAACCCATTCAGTTAATGTGTACTTTCTTCAGTTGGTTCCCCAGGAAAAGTGGCAAATAGCAGCAAAATTATAGAAACGGGAGACTTATTTGGAGAAGGCGGCCGTTAGGGAACAATGGTTGCATTTGACATTGCTTTGACTTAATAGTAATAATCCATCAGATGGAAATACTTGAATACTATCATTAAAAATCTGCTTTGGTTCTTTCATCCTCCAGCATTATGCACTTCCACTACAAAGGAAAGATGAGATGTAGTTATCTCTTCTATGTGTCAAGAATACTATTGATAGAGATGTCCAGAAAACCTGATGCTGTTATATATCATGAGTGTTAAGTAATTAAGCTCCCCGTTAGAAGAGCGAGTATGCAGAAAAGTGTAAGGAGGGTGATATGGAATAACACGCACAAACCAGCATACAGAGACACTGAATAGTATAAAATATAGTAGTTTACTATATGGAAATATAGAGGTATTCAGTGTCTGGTTAACAGTCCAAGTCATACACGGTTCAGTAATTCAGTTATCAAAATAGTCAGTCTAATACACAAAGTATAGCTAAACAGTAGCAAACCACAATACCTCAAAATACACCAACCAGCATCTAACAAAACAGAGAGCTAACAGCCATTCTGGCTCCCTCTTATGGCTGCTTTAGGTAATAAACCAATTACATCTCTTAAGCATTTAAAGTGACAGTAAAGTAATCATAGCTTATATACATTGCCAAGTCAAGCCTAGGGTTACATCCCTAACAATGAAGTTTAATATGCTTTAAATATAATCCAATCATCATGCTCATTGTAGGAAACTACCCTGACTGCCATTGGTTCTTCAACAAGGAGCAGGGGATCTCCTAAATTTCATAGAAACTTCCTTAAAATGAAAAGACTGGATATGGACAGCACATCGGTATAAACTAACTTCGAAAGACTTGCAGTATAATATCGGTGCTTCTGATGAATGGAAATTATAGTGTTATTATTTTAGTCCATGGTAATTTATAAATAACCTCTTGGCATTACAGCCATAGTTGACTCTGAACCTGTCCAAGAAGCCCTGTTTACAACACCTTTGAAATAATATCAATGCATGGTTAGCTTTCATTACCTTACTCTTTTTTCCATCTAAGTAGTTAATTTTTAGCCTTAGATCTCAACCTGAATAAGTGAAAGGCAGTTATATTCACATGCAGTAACACAGTGTGATGCTGCTGGTACATTATGAAAAATACAAGAAAACTATTTATATTACTGGCAATATCAGTCTCTTTTCCATGTGTATCAAATAAGCCCCTGTTAGTTTTCTGTTTGATATAATTACTTATGTGTTTATAATTGTGTTTGCCAGAGCGGGAAAGCGGGGATTGAATCAAATAATTAATAGTATTTTTATCCTTTACATGTGTGCACTTGGATATATTTATATTTAATAAGTAACTATAGCTCATTTAAATTCAACTTCTCCCTACATGAGCTTTTTACTTTGGTGACTAGTACTATATTTAGACAGGTAGAGGAAATATCAGAGAGGCAGCAATAGTGAAAAATTGAAGACAAAATTATTTGTGTTTTGTGATCTATCCAATGCCCCAGTAAGTCAGATTGCTTTACAGGTATATTATTGGTAATAATTTATTAAATTTATATGTAGTCTCATACCCAACATTTCTGGATGGTTAACAGTTGTTAAAATGCTTAAAAACAGGGGAGGGAGAGAGGGGGGAGGAAGGAAGGAAGGAAAAGCAGGAAAGAGGGGAAGAAAGAAGAAGGAGGGAGGGAGGGAAGAAGCAAGGAAGCAAGCAAGGAAGGGAGATTTCTGATGATCTTGCCAGCTTCCCACAAGGACACTGGGAGAGGTTGGAAGGAAGTTAGAAGTTGTTTCCTCTCCCATTGCTTTTTTGCCTGCCCCTGGTCATTCTAGTTTTTTGTTTAAATAAGGAAATATCTCAGTTGTTTTAATACTAACTAAATGAAAAGTCCCAATCTACATTATAGCATACATTATCTCAAACAACAACATAATGAGGCGACTCGATATTGATGATGATGATGATGATGATGATGATGATGATTCCAAACCCTATGCCATATATATTTGGAATTACAATAATGCAGTAAGGATCTCTTTTTTCTAAGTGTCAATAAAGTAATATATATGGACAGTTGTTTTTGCTTGGAATGTTTTTTAAAACTAAATTTAGCAAGCAACTGCGTAGAATATAATTTACTGTATATAATTAGAAAAGGATTCAACTTATTGTTTGCAGGGACATTTCATTGAGGAAAATGGTAACATGGTCAGCATGGTTTGGACTGAAAGGAACAGAAAGACGGAATTAATTCAGTTAATTAATTAATTAATTAATTCTAATTAATTCAGCTAGGTAATTGTCTTTATATGAAAGCAAACATGTGTCAATCTTTAACACTTTAAATCACGTTTAAAAGCCTGTGCAGTCACTTGTGAACCTGGGCAGGTGCATCATAGAAAGTAAGGGTTAATTGGATGTTAATCCCATATTCTAGTTACCGTTGTGCCGAAAGTCAAGACACTCTTGCTTTCTTCTGGAAACCTGCTGTGCAATATGAAACCAGCCCTGAGCAACCTCTGAAACAGCAAACTGAACAAAGGAAAATACACAGTCTTATGGCACTGCGGTGAGCTCAGTATTATGCAGTGCCTGAGCAGAAACAAGTGGAGGCAACTGCTAGCTTTTGGTCTGTGTGTTAGGAAGAAGGGGAAAAAAGGATTGGTAAAAATTGAAACAATTCACTATAAGGAGTGCTGTAAAAAAATGTTTGATGGAGCCGAAATGTCAAATTGACTAGAGGATAAGTTATTTAGGTAGTGCACGGGTGTAAAATGTGTACAGAAGCCTCACTTTCAATCCCTGATCTCTGCAGGTATGACTGTGATAGAAGAAGAAATTCTGGTCAATAGAAGATACTTAACTATGTACATTAGTAGTCTGACCTTGAACGGAGTAGCATTCTACATTTACTTCCTGCGAACATTTTCTGTCATGCTCTAGCATCAAAACATTTTCTATTCAAGATGTGAAATAGCCACAACCGATATTTGATATGAAATAGAAGATGTTTAAGACGATGGAGTTGGTAATATAGAAAATCAATATATTTTTCCTAAAATCAATATAATGTCAAGCATACTTTACTTAAAGGTCAATTGCTGCCTCTTATTTCAAATGATGTCTTGCTTTGGCTATTTGCCACAGATTTGGCAAATAGCCAAATAGAGAACCGACTATGCCACCATAAGCTTCTGTTAAAAAAGGCGGCTAACAATCAAGCAACAACTAAATAAATGGATGCCAACCCATTAATTATTGAGACAAAGGAACAAGCACATCCCAGTTTTGGAGCAAGAATACCCAGAAATCTGGACGAATAACTAATTGCCAAAGGTTTTCCTAATGCTTCAGCTTGCTCACTGCAAAACAGAACAGTTTCCTTGTATTTCACATATATTTTGCAATAAAATCTATTTAGCTAATCCTTTCCTTAGCACAAAACAACCCTGAATACAATAATCCCAGATTAGGTAATCTTTGCTCTCCAAATGCGTTGGAGTACATATTCTATCATCCAACAACAATGCTAACAGAAATAACACAAACTAAAATTCAGCGTATTTGGATATTATATTTATATTGTGGAAGGCTGCCTAAATAAGAGCAAAAACAAAAGATACATTCTGCCTAATCATAAAGGCTTATTACTGTAGAGGGAATCCTTGGTTAACCAGGACTTATTCAGTGACTATTCAAAGTTATGGTGGCACTGAATGAGTCCTTGAACAATCAGTCCTTGAAGGTCCGGCCATCCCGGAAGGACTCAATGGAGACAAAACAATGAAAGAGTCTCACAGGAAAGCACATGTAGTTTTATTCTCCACAGCACTTGAGAGTAGGACAAGACCAGAAGGTGGAAAGCTTATAGAAGGAGATTTACACTTGAAATAAGAAAGAATTTATTGACAGTGAAAACTGTCAATAATCAGTGGAACAGCCAGCTTCCTGGAGTTGGGAGTGATGACATCACTGGGAGTTTTTAAATAAAGTTTGAACAGGCATTTGGTTAGACAAGGATGTTGAACCAGAATACTTCCAAGGTCACTTTCAGCCCTGACAACATCATTTTTGTCTTAAGTTCACCAGATGTAATTGTACTAACATCTTGCCTGAGAAGGAAAACAATTTCCTGACATCAGTAATGATAGGTTACTTGTTTCCTGATCACAGGAAGATTACATTAATATTTCCAAGAATTTTACTAACTGTAATGCTTAAATATTCAGTTTTAAGTCTATATTGCTACATGTAAGTATTTTGCATTGCAAGCTTCATGGCAATATTTAATAGCAATAGCACTTATATACCGCTTCACAGTGCTTTACAGCCCTCTCTAAGCGATTTACACAAGAGTGAGCATTAGCTGATGAACTCTGCATGTTCCAGTATTTTTCCCTGCAGTTGAGATCATAAATAGTTTGGGGAAATGTAAATTGGATGAGTTCTCATTACAATACCATTAAAATGTAAAGTGAATATTTGTCTCCCATTCCTGTGTAGCAGACAACCTGGGATTCCTGAACAGAGCTTCGTAAGAAAAATATATTTGAAAGAAGCATCTATGCCTGGAGCAGAGTGACATTGCATACATCATGATGTCATTATGCAAATGGCATGAATTATGTAATTAAATGTTTATGCAGTTACAAAATTACACAGTTTGGGTTCTTTGTATGGTGATTTGTGACAACTGTAATGTTATTTCCCTTTCCCTACCCTATATTAATTCTCCCTGGAAAGGAGATTATTAGAAATAGTTAATACTCTCCTGTTCTAATACTATCTCCAGTTAGCAAAGGCTGTATATTCTTCCTTTATATAATCAATATATATGTTGAATATATATTAAAGAAAGATGGAATAGAATAAGATGAACATGGTTTTAAAATCGGAGGAAGAAAGATCAATAGTCTGCACAAAGCTGGCAGTAAAAAAATCAAACTGATTTGTAAGCTCTAGTAATAAAAGTTAGGGAGGTCAGTGAAAAAATAGGGCAAAAATCAAATGTAAGGAAAACCAATCTGAAAACAGATAGAAAAACCAACACTAGAACTGATAATGGAGATACTGAAGTGGTGGATAGTGCCTGCCTTTTAGAATCAACTTTAAAGGGACAAGCCATCAAGAAAATCTGCAGATTAGCACTTGGTAGAGGAGCAGTCCTCAAAATGAAGGTATTTGTATACTCTGATGTGTCTGCAAAGATTAGAATTATGTAAGCCAATGATTCTCAACCGTCTCTTCACCATGGACCCCTTTAACTACCTTTTGTGGCCACGGACCATGGCCACACACCACCAAGACTTAACTCAAGATTTAAATCATAACATTTCTTCAAATCTCCGTGGACCCTCTGTGATGACATTGTGCCCCCCCCAGGGGTCTGCAGACCACTGGTGTAAACTATGTTAGTCCCTGTGACACTCTGTGGAAGTGAAGGTTAAGCTTTGAAGTCCCAAAAGTGCTTTTTTCAAGAGGCAACTGGACTTCTTTGTTTTTCTTTGAAAACATTTCACTTCTCATTCAAGAAGCTTCTTCAGCTCTGACCGCACAGTGGGGAATGGAAGGATTTATATTCCTTGCAGACAGCTGGTCATTTGCATTCTTTCTGCAGAGTCATTGAGACCACTTGGAGGTTTAACACTGTCCTCAGGGTCACGTTAGTGCAAATGGCTGTGGAGCCTTCTTGGAAGTACTGAAAGGACTGTGTTGTAGAGTTGAGATAGATGATGTCATATCCTGCCCTCTCTGTTAAGAGAAGTCTATTCAATTTTGACATAAATGGCCTCTTTGACCCCTCTTTCAAACCAGTGGTGTTCTCTGTTCAAAATGTGGACGTCGTTGTCTTCAAAACAGTGCCCTTTATCTTTTAAATGCAGATGGACTACTGAATCTTGTCCTGATGGCTTTGTTCTCATATATTGTGCCATGCATTTGAAGCGTTGAAGAAGCAGAATAGAAAGAGTATTGACATTTTTAAACTTTGAAGATTCCTGAGAATACTGTGGACAACAAAAGTGTGTGGAGGACAGAGGTGGAGGAAAGGTGAGGATAAGGGAAAAAGCAAAATTGCTGTAATTAACAAGAAAAACTGAACAATGGAAATCCTTTCTTAAAGGGAAACCCTAACCCCAAGCACCTTCCTCAGCTTCCAAATATTGTAGCTTTTAGTTTCCTCTCTGCAAAAGTAGAACTCTTTATTTGAGGCAGCAAAAAATAAATTTGATTTGCTCTCTTACCCAAGGGAGAGGAATGAAAGCTTCATGGGGTTTCTTACTAGGCAGAGTACAGAATTACTCTGTTTTTGCTTCTAATTGCAGCAGAAAAGAGAATAAATCACTTTTCAATAGCTTGGGAGAAGTATGTTGTTGCATAGAGATGTGTATTGTGTGTGCATTGTATTTTTAGGAAAGGTTATGTGTTTGTGCATGCTCTGATTTCCATTGACAGATGGCCCTTCAGAATTTTGACCTGCTACCTCTAGAGTGCTACTCAATTGATAAATTGACAAGCAAAAGGGACTTCTAGAAAACTCAGTAAATGATTGTTTTCCTCCTTCTCCATTATGATTGCTTACATATCATATTAATCTCAGCAACAAAGGTCCATAAGCCAAGAATGAATGTAAGCTAAAATGATAGAGATGTGTCAAAGTAGTTAAAGCACCGTCCATACAAAGGTAAACATTTGTTCATTGCTCTCTTTCCAAGAAATGGTAATCAAGTGAAGTAATTAAAACCTAGTTTTTAAAAGCTGCTCTTTTCCGTCTTCTTTTTTTTTAAATGAAAAATTGCAATCAACAACAGAGAGAATATCCTGTGTTTTGTGCTTTCTTCTTGCTACTCTTTCAGAAAAAGCAATGTTATTTTACTTAATAGTATTTTGAGCTTTGTAATCAGTAAAGGTTTTGGTAAGAGGTGGCATATCCTATCCTGTCTTTCAAATGTAATTGCTCTTAAGCTTGGCATTGTAGCTGTACTGCAAATCATTCCTAAACAGATGTTTGTTGTTCACCATTTGTTAGATATTACAGATGTTTGAGAGACATGTAATCAATTATTTATCCTATTGGTAATAAAAAATAAATCAGTTGAAAAGACTGATTCTGACTTGGTCTTGTCAATATTTGATTAGTTTCTAATTCAGTTCAATTCTATCTGAAAACCAAACCTTACTCCTTGCCAAATTTCACTATTAATGCCCATATCTCTGAGATTTGGCAATTGTTGTTGAGTGGGATGCCCTGGATAATGATGAATAAGAGACTTACCTTGGAATCCCAAATATAGAATAGAATAATTGAAATAATTTCAGTAAAACTAAAACCCAGAGATTGGTCTTTGGGAAGTCTGAATGTATGTGGTTGAATGCTAGTTACATGCAGAAGATACAAAGTTAAAACCGTGATTTCTCCAGGTAAAAGCCCCTATATAAAAACCTAATGGCTACTGTGACCAAATACAGAAAATAAGGTGGAAGATGGACTTAGTATAAACTAGTTTCCCATGTTCTTAAGTTCAAGAGATTTTGATTCGTTCTTTGACAAAGGGTGCTCCTTCTATTTTAAACAAGATATTGTAAGACCACTTCAAAAGATTTCCTTGACCCCTAAATAAAAATGTGTAAAATGAGAAATGCTTAACTATTTTTTCACAAATATTTCAGTTTTCAGAATGATTTAAGAATTGGGTTCCGCTTCTGGGACCGAATGGCGACGGACTTGTAGTCTGCCGGTTGCTCCCTTGGCGGACTCCGAAAGGAGCACAGGAGACTCGCAAGGGGTCTCCTGCCGAAAGGCGGCTTGCTGGGACCCCCCGCAGAGGCGGCAGCCGGTGGGGGTGTTTTTCCCAGCTTCACCTAGGCGTCAGGGAGCAGTGTGTGGGGGGAATCATGTCGCCTCTTCGCCGGACGGCCCTGGGAGGTTTCAGATCAAAGGAGAAGCATGGCTGAAGACTGGAGGCGTGGATTCCACCTGGTGCTCTTTGCTTACTTTGAAAGAAAGCTACAGATGTGCGTGAGTTGGTGTGCTCTGGCTTTTGAAATGGAAATTAGAGGGGGGTGGTCCCTTTACACCCCCCCTCAGAATAAGTGGCATTTGAAAGGACTCTCTCAGAGAGAGAGAATAATGACTGATTAGTTACTTGGATGAATGGGAATGAGAATGGCTTTTTACAATTGCCAGAAATGATTTTAAAGCTGACCTTCGCCTTTAAAAAACAGGGAAAGAAAAACTTTTTGTGACTTCTCTCCCTGCGGAAGGGAGGGCCAAGATGGCGCCCGCCCTCCTTCCTTTGTCTACATATGAATGAAACTTGTCCTTTGAAACTGCTCCCAAAGAGAAAGTAAAGAAAAGTGGATTTTTGGCTGCACTCTCTCAAAGGGAAGCTGGCACCTCTTTCTGTGGCTCTTCTGAGCTTTGATTATTGGAATTACTTCTTGGATTATCTCTCTATTGGAATTGTGGGTTTCCCTGCATTTATTTGCCTTCTGAGGCCAGCTCCGCTGTGGAATCCCCAGACACCATTTTCCCTGGAAAGGATTTGTATCTCTGAACATAACCAATGGCGGCAAGAAAACCACCGACTGGCAAGGCACACTCTGCCCCGTCATCTGCTGCCCCCAGTCCCACAACGCAGCAGTCTAAGATCACCTCATTGTTGCAGAAAGGAGGGGCTGGAGAGGACACAAAGGAACTATCTGTTACGGAAATGTTTAAAGAACTTATGAAGGGGCAGAATGAAATGAGGAAAGAAATGGCAGAGGTTAAAGAAGAGCTCAGAGACATTAAAGAACATATTGCTGGGAATAAACAGAGAATTATGGTGTTGGAGGAGAGAGTGGCGGAGATGGGGGAGGAGCTTAAAATAACACGCAAAGGAAACGCAGATGTAGAAAATTTTCTGACAAAGATAGAATTTGAAAGAATGTCTTTTTTTCTTAGATTCCAGAACCTGCCAGAGGAAGAAAATGAAGATCTTAAAGAGATTATGAGTACAATTTTAGCAGATTATATTAAGGGAGATAAGAAACAATTATGGTGTGATATGGATCTGGCATATAGGATAAACTCAGCATATGCCAGAAGTCATAACGTTCCCAGAGAGGTACATGTAAAATTTGTCAGGAGATCCACAAGGGATGAGGTGCTCGCGACCCAAAGGGAGAGACCATTGAAATACAAAGAGGAACAGGTCACCATTCTTAAACAGATCCCCAAAAAAATAAGAGAGAGAAGGAGGAAATTTTCCCCCTTATCAAAAATATTATATAACATGGGGGTCTGGTTTAAATGGCTGTTACCAGAGGGGATGATGGTCTTCTGGGAGGGAAATAGGATCAGAATTAATACAATTCAAGAGGCGGAAGCCTTTATTAAAAAGAATATTTCCCCCCCAGAGGAGGAATTTAGTGGGAGTAGGGAAAAGGACAGCAAGACGCGAGACAAGGAGGGGGTGGGGGGCGCCGAGGCCCTTCCAAGGGGCAGGGAAGAAGAAGCAATATCGAAAAGGCTTAGATCACAAAAATGAATGTATTTGGAATAATTGTAATTGTTGATACTACAAAAGTAACAGAGAAAAAATAGTAGAGCACGTGTTTGATAATAATGGTTAAATTTGTTCTGATGCTTTCTTTTATATTTTAGTTCTAAGATTGTTAAATTTGTGAGTTTCTAGGGGAGATTCTCGCCACCAGTATGGAAGCTGCAAAAAAATTTCTTGTACACCCTTACCCTTCCCTATATATTTTAAAACCAATAAAAATTTTGCAACAATAAAGAATTGGGATAGCCAGAAATTATGGGAAATTACATAATGTTTTGTTCAGGGCAGGGAAGGCAATAAGCTCCACTTGATATTTTTCAAAAAGATAAATGTTTGATGATATTTCTCTTGTTTTCTTTTGAAGCACTTTCTGCACAGCTGCAGCTGCCTGATGTAAACATGTGTTTCTCCTGATTTTATAGCATAATCACAAGGACAGAAAATTAAATATTAAGTGAGGGGGGAAAAGAAGCAACTGAACGGGAGGGTTTTCTGTCAACTAATAGAATCTTAGTAAATACATTTTCTGGAGAAAAAGGAAAACTGCTGATTTACTGGGTGAAAGTAAAGAATGTGTGGAACAAAAAACAATTGTTGATGTCTGAACAAAATATTAATTAACAATCCATCTTGTAAGGGAACTAGAAAGTAATGAATTTGAGTATGTGCATTTTCATATGACCAATTAGCAGGTAATAGAAATCCTTCTTTCTTATCTGTCCATATATGAAATCCTACAGAGTCCTGGCTAAGCCTATTCCTTATTGAGGTTTACCTACATTATCCAAGACCCATGAAAAAAATTAATGGGTTTTTATAAATGGGAAGGGTCCTAAACTTGTTGAAAATATAATTGTGGTAACTTTGTGCTGAAATCATGGCTCTGTAAAAGACAATATAGTTACTAATAAGTGCTTCTTGTTAAATTTCCTGTCTTGTTAGCGGAGAGGTTTCAACAGTTCTAAAGTTCATATAGTAATAATTTAGGAACCATTTCATGTTTCTTAATAAAATAACTGTAGTCTGTAGAAAATAATGCAGTTCAAGCCTAAAGAAATTGTAGAGCCCCGTGATTATTTTCCTGTTCCAAACTATGTAAAATTTAGTTGCAAAAACTGCATGACTCATAAAGAGGTGTCATATCTTAACAGCAAGATTACGAATACTATTAATTTACAAGCACAAAATAGTTACATTAAGGAATATTGTTAAATAACATTTCAGCAACAATTCTTAATTAGAAAATGCAATTCATTCAATTCCACTACTCAATTTTGGCATTTGAAAGAATGTTTTAATATGTACAGCACTTCATAAATAATTTTAAACAGAAGATAATGATGAAATTTTTGGTAATAATAATAATCATTATCATCACAGCTTTTACTTAATTTAGAACTTGCTTCTAGAAAATGGCGAAATGGTTTTCTGTTAGAAAAAAAACGTAACTGCTAAACAGAATCCACAATCTGCTTAATATTGCTTCAAAGATAGAGTGAAAAGCACTTTCCATACTAATTAATTAATTAAGCCACCAAACCCTCTAACACTTTAAGATAATGTATTATTGCATTAGGCAGAACAGCCAGCTTTAGAAATGACAACGGAGATATCAAAGTGGTAGAAAGCTTCTGTCTTTTATGATCAACCATCAATAGTAAAGGAACAAAGAGTCAAGAAATACATTACAAACTTAGCACTTGATAGAAGAGCTGTGAAGCCCTTGGAAAAGATATTCAAATGCATGATAACTCTATATCTATAGGGGGGGGGCAGAAATCACATAACCATGATATTCCTAATGCAACACTCTATGAAAATAAAAATTGGATATTCGAATAAATCAACCCAGAGTTCTCACCCAGGTCACAGACTACTTTAATTTAGACAAAATATGTAAAAACCTAACTCTGGAGATGTCTATAATACTTGAAAGGTAGAAGGAAAGGTGAATGGACTCAGTTTCAGGGACCATGACTGCACTGTTGGAAGACCTTTAAAGACCAGTTTGAGTCAGATAACCATGAAGAAAATCTATCTGTGTGGATGCTAGGAGTCTACATTGACGATGGTATTGTCTGTCAATCAATCAATTATGCCTATTTGCCATTCAGTGTTATCAATTGTTTAGCTGCTATGCAAATATTTTAATATCTTTTTTACATTTTGATAAATAATTTTAAAGAAGATATCTGAAGATGATGTTAACATCAAAATATGATTTGATTGAAATATTTCAAAATTTTAAATTCTACCTTATTAGAGATAGAACTCAAATCACTAAGAATATCTGACTGATGTTATAACAATATATTTACTGAAAGGCACATGGGGAAAATACATTTGCATCTTAATTAAGTAAACTCAGAACTTTTCTATGAAATAATGTGTGTTCTAGTTTGAGATGTGTTCTCAGTCCCTGGGAAAGCTTCTTGGAAGTACTTGAACATTCCCTTTGCAAGGAATTGTTTGGCCTAGTTCGAATTTTTCAACCATTATCCTTAATCTATTGAGCTTATATTATATTACATTCTATTATCAAATTATATAATACTAGCTGGATACCCATGCTTCACGACAAAACCATGTGATAAGGAGAAATTGGCTCAGTGGTGGTTGGTGATTGAAACACATAAGGGAATATTGCTCCCACCATCTTGAGTCCATAGGTGAAAGGCATAGACATTTTGGTGAGGTAATGACATTGTAAGGAACCTCAGACCGCTCCTGAGTGAAGGGGTGGAACATCTGCCAGTTTGAACTGAGGTAACGGAATGTGAGGCAACTGGCATTTGGAACAGAGTTCTTTTCAGGTGGGGAGGAGGAGTAGAACTCCTTAATATCAGAACATGTTAATTACTGTATAAGAAATACTAATGATTTGATGGTCATTTTGAAAAATACTTTCTTAGCAAGCATCTAGAAGCCAAGAGGAACATATGTGTCAAATTTCAAGTTTGTAAGCTTTATGGTTCTGGATATTTCGTGGTGAGTGAGTGGTATTTGCCTTTTATATATAATAATTGGGAAAATTATTGACCTTGATGTATTTTTCCCTTATAATATCCTCTAGCTAGCAATGGCTATAGGGCTTATAAGATGGGAGAGATGCAATAGGTGTCACAGTTGAAGAGTCCAGAGCCACATTTTCAGAAATAAAAGTTTTCATGCCTTTTTTATGTCAAACTTTATCCCTTTACAATAATTTTATAACAGTTAAAAATCCACAGCTGCTGAAGAAATATCTATTAGTACAAAAAACAATCCATGCTTTCTATTGGTCACTTAAAAGTGAACAAACCTTACTCTTGATGTGCAAATTTTGAACTGAAACAGATTTGAAATTGATAAAGTATCTGAGAATATTTTCCAAATTAAAATATTAGTGCAAATATAGCAGAACAACATGAAACTAAACAAGAACACATCATATTAGTTAAACTTTCAAATTTTGTTTTATTTTAATTAGAGAAGCTGAAAAAAGTTACCATACAAGAGATAAATGAATTTTTATTTTTGAAAAAAGGCTGCATTAAGTAGCTGTGTTAGAATTAACAGTATTATTTTCTTTTGCACCGGAACCCGGCTTTTTAAAAAAATTTATTGGATTATGGCTTACCGGCCAGAACATCCTCAGCACAGAGCCTAGGCCCTGATGAATTTTTTAATAACATATGTATTCAAGGCTAGACCTAATCCTACTGCGGGAGTCCCCCCTCTCGCAGGTGTGGCCCTCCGCCCTTTCAAGGGCCCACCTTGATGACGGATTTATTAATCTCGAGAGGTGGAGGAAGCGGAGACTTAGGGGATTTTTAGTTAAATGTTTTTTAAAAACTTTTAGGGGTTTAGGGGTTGGGGGGCGGGTGGGTCAGATCAGGAGTGATGACACAGCCAGGTCACCAGGTGGGGTCACGAGCAGAAGGAGCGGAGGGGAGGAGGGGGGGGAGGATATCATTCCCATATGGGGCTCCTTGATTCCAACAGTCGTAGGGAGGGGCAGATACGAGGACAGATTAACAACCCGCAGTCGGTTGGGAGACCGTGAGTGCTGGTTACACCCGGTCGCTTGTACCAACCCCCGCGTTCTAGGTGGTCAGGATCTGCAGGCCCAGGGCCTGAGGCTGTTGCTATGCAATGCGAGGTCCGTCGTCAATAAGGCCCCCCTCATTCACGATCTAATTTTGGAGGGGGAGCCGGACCTCGCGGGAATAACGGAGACCTGGTTGGGCCACGAGGGAGGTTTACCCCTCGTGGAAATGTGCCCACCAGGCTACAGAGCATTTCACCAGCCCCGGGCCCGGGGAAGGGGCGGTGGGGTAGCAATGATTATTCGGGAGGACTTAGAGCCGAGGGAGTCCACTGTGCCACAGACGTCCGGGTGTGAATCCCTTGTTGTGAAATGGGGCCCTGGGAGACAGTTGGGCCTGCTGATAGTATACCTGGCTCCCCGCCATACATCAGTGACCCTGCCTGAACTCCTCGAGCTGATCGCATCGGTGGCGGTTGAGACCCCCAAACTCTTAGTGATGGGGGACTTTAACCTGCCATTGGTGGGAGAAGCATCAGAGGGGGTTCGGGAGTTCATGGCTTCCATGATAGCCATGGACCTGACTCAACTGATTCAGGGCCCGACACACGAGGGAGGTCACACCTTGGACCTTGTTTTTGTCTCTGGCCAGTGGTTGAGTGATCTGGGAGGAGGGAACTTAACCATCACTCCTCTGTCATGGTCAGATCACTCACTCCTCCGACTTGACTTCCCTGGTGCTACCCCCCGCTGCGGGGAGGCGGAACCGGAAAGTACTAGATGGTTCTGCCCCAGGCGCCTGATGGAACCAGATAGGTTCCAAACGGAGCTTGGGCCACCTCCTGTACCCCTGACCCGCCCTCGGGTAGAGGACCTGGTAGCCGTGTGGAACAATGCGACTACCGGGGCCTTGAACCAGGTGGCGCCTTTGCGGCCTCTCCAGTGGCAACGATCCACCCTGGCTCCTTGGTTCACCGAGGAGCTAAGGGTGATGAAGCGCCGCAAGAGATGCCTAGAGAGTCGTTGGAGATCCTCCCGATCCGAATTTGACCGAGCACAGGTACGAGCCCATTTAAGGACGTACCTAGTGGCATTGAGAACAGCCAAACGCCAATATTGTGCCGCTCTCATTGCAACCGCAGAGAACCGCCCTGCCGCCCTGTTTCGGGTGTCCCGCTCCCTCCTGTTTCAGAGGCCGCGGGAGGCCCCTTTACAGGGTAGGGCAGAGGAATTTGGGAAATATCTGCAGGATAAAATCGCTCAAATCCAGAAGGATTGGGTCCCCTTCAGCGGCCCAGTGGAGACGTCCATGGTGAGTCTTGAGAAACCTTTCTGGGAGGAGTTTGACTTGGTTGTCATCGAGGATTTGGACAGATTGCGTGGACGACTGCGACCTACCACATGTTTACTGGACCCGTGTCCCTCCTGGCTTGTACTGGCATCCTGGGAGGTTACACGCGACTGGCTCCTGGGCCTAGTGAACGCCTCGCTGGGTGAGGGATCTCTTCTGGCCGCCTTGAAAGAGGCGGTGGTGAGACCCTTGCTCAAGAAGCCTTCCCTGGACCCTACAGAGCTGGCCAATTATCGTCCTGTCTCCAACCTTCCCTTTCTGGCGAAGGTTGTAGAGAGTGTGGTGGCTTCTCAGTTCCCACGACATCTGGAGGAGAATGATTATCTAGACCCGCGCCAGTCCGGCTTTCGCCCCGGGCACGGCACAGAGACGGCCTTGGTCGCGTTGGTAGATGATCTCTGGAGGGCCAGAGATAGGGGTTGTTCCTCTATCCTGGTCCTATTAGACCTCTCGGCGGCTTTTGATACCATCGACCATGGTATCCTGTTGCACCGACTGGAGGGGTTCGGGGTCCGGGGCACCGTTTTGCGGTGGTTCGGCTCCTACCTTTCTGGCCGGACGCAACGTGTGTTGGCAGGGGAGCAGAGGTCGACCCTAAGCCCCCTTACTTGTGGGGTGCCACAGGGGTCGGTCCTCTCGCCACTCCTGTTCAACACATACATGAAGCCGCTGGGTGAGATCATCCGTGGTTTCGGGGTGGGATATCATCTGTACGCTGATGATACTCAGCTGTACATTTCCACCCCGAACCACCCCGAACCACCCCAACGAGGCCGTTGAAGTGATGTCCCGGTGTGTGGAAGCCGTACGGGTCTGGATGGATTACAACTGACTCAAGCTCAACCCTTCCAAGACGGAGTGGCTGTGGGTTCCGGCCCCCCGGTTCAACCAGTTAATTCCATCTCTGGCCATTGGGGGCGTTCAACTCGCCCCCGTGGAGCGGGCGCACAATTTGGGCATCCTCCTGGATGCCAGGCTGTCCATGGATGACCATGTGACAGCCGTGGCTAGGGGGGTTCGCCTGGTGCGCCAATTGCGCCCCCTATTGGACCGGGACGCCTTACGCACAGTCACTCATGTGCTGGTGACGTCTCGCCTGGACTACTGTAACGCTCTCTACATGGGGCTTCCCTTGAAATGCACTCGGAGACTGCAGCTGGTCCAGAATGCGGCCGCGCGGGTGATTATGGGGAGTACAAGGTACTCCCATGTGACACCTCTCCTGCGCGAGCTGCACTGGCTTCCTGTGGTCTATCCGGTGCGTTTCAAGGTCCTGATTATGATCTTTAAAGCGCTCCATGGCTCAGGACCTAGTTACTTGCGGGATTGTATTCTGCCCCATACATCCCTATGACCCATCCGCTCGCACAGAGAGGGACTTCTCCAGGTGCCGTCCACCAGACAGTGCCGAGGGACGGCGCCTAGGAGCAGAGCCTTCTCTGTGGCGGGCCCAGCCCTGTGGAATGACCTCCCTCCGGATATTAGGACCACCACTGACCTCCGCTCCTTCCGTGTAAAGCTCAAGACCCACCTATTCCAAATAGCTGGCCTGGCTCAACCATAACCTCATATTGCTCCTGACGGGTTTTAATTTGGTAATTTTATTCAATGGGATTTTAAATTGTGTTTTTTAATTGTTTTCACTCATCAGTCTACCTCCTCCATGCACATGCATATGTCTTTGTTCTTATGTATGTTTGTCTTTATCTGTATTTTATTTGTTTTGATTGTACGCTGCCCCGAGTCCTTCGGGAGAGGGTTGCGGCTAACAAATAAAATTATTATTATTATTATTATTATTATTATTATTATTATTATTATTATTATTATTATTATTATTATTAATAATAATAATAATAATAATTCTTATGACAAATAGAAAGTTTTAATAGATCTAACAGAAGGCATTCTATAGCTGAGAAGTCTCCACAACTAGTTCAATCAATCTGCATATATTTGTTTCCCATATAGAGGAATAAAAATGAAGATATTTTCACACTTCCTGTCGAGTTACAAGTTATTCCTCAGAATAAAAACTTCCTGGATCAGAAAAGGTTGTCTCAGAAAAACATCTAGAAATGTGGTTTATCACCTGCTCTGTAGTTAGAGGTGTTTATTGGGAAGCTGGTTTTACATTTGATTCAAAATCTGCCAGATTTGTGAACATATACATATTTGTTTCTTTTATGTAACTGTTAAAAAACATATAAACCCAACTCCACAGAGAAGCTTTGAATTATTTCTGGCCAGAAGGAGATTCTATTTCTTCTGTATAACCAAAATGGCAAGGATAAAATGTCTTTTTTTCTTCTTTGCCTTCAAAAATAGTTGCTGAGCCAATTTATTTTGCAAGCTGGAAGGCAGTAGGGGTGCATATATTTTAGAAATGATTTGTGTCATGAACTTGTAAAAAGTCCATCAAGAAAGTGATGGTTAGCTTGTTGAAGTAGTAAAGTAACAGATAACTTGGATAGAAAGTCCCAGAAGACTTGAAGAATGTTGTAAGTTATCCACTAATACATTTTCTCCCAAAATAAATGGAACAATTCAGAAAAAAATGTGATTGTAACTTTTACAGCAGGTATATTTATGAGAGACTGATATATTCTTGGATATTACAGTAATTCCATCAATTTTACATAAAAATGGGTTCACAGTTAGAATAAACTAGCTTACAAAGAAATGCAGATACAAGCAGTTGAATAATATGAATATAATTTTATAGGCATCCATATTTTATTTGGCAATCCCGCCCCCCATAATAAAAGATTAGCTCAACAAGGCACAAGAAATTTTAGTAATGGTATAAGTTCTATATAATATAACTTCATTGAAACAAGTTTTATTAAACTACATTTTTCTCTATATGTAGATAAGTTAAAATAAAATACATCCAGGAATTCAGATTAAAGTTTGTAAACATGTTAACTGCATTTCAGTACATATCTGAACACTTCAATTCACTGTCAAAATGAAATCTGATCTGACGTTTAGATTGATAGGCATAGTATGGAGTTTATGGAGAGCACTTCCATCCATCATTCTCCATCCACCTTGGAACAACAACAAACAGTGCCTTCAAGTCAATCTTGACCTCTGTCAATTGCCTAGACAAGCCTATGGTGTTTTCCAGACAACAATTTCATAAGTGACTTCCCACTGTCTCCTTCTTAAGGCTAAGAAATAGGATTTAAGGGAGGTAGTCTTTCGAACAGGGAGAGGAACTAGAGATCAAATTGCTAGCATACGCTGGATCATGGAGAAACCTAGGGGGTTCCAGAAAAGCATCTACTTCTACTTCATTGACTATGCTAAAGCCTTTGATTGTGTGAATCACAACAAATTATGGCAAGTTTTTAAAGAGATGGGAGTACCAGACCATCTTATTTGTCTCTTGAGAAACCTATATGTTTCTCAAGAAGCAACAGGGAGAACTGGACACGGAACTACTGATTGGAAAAGGAGTCCGGGAAGGCTGTCACCCTGCCGATTTAACCTTTATGCAGAGCAGGGGTGGGTTCTGGGCAGCATTAGTGCTGTTCACTCGTGTGCATGCTTTGCACGCATGTGCAGTTCAATGGAAATTGTTCTAACCATGCACAGAACTAAAAAAAAAAGATGGTGGCAGTGATGGTGGCAACCAGGGAACCGGTTTGGGTGTTCTGTGACCCAGGCTGGCATACCACTACTGATTTGGCCAAATTGGTAGAAACATACTTCTGATGCAGAGCACATCATGAGGAAGACGGGGCTAGATGAATCTAAAATTGGAATTAAGATTGCCGGGAGAAATATCAACAACCTCAGATATTCAGATGATACCACTCTAATGGCAGAAAGTGAAGAGGAACTAAAGAGCTTCTTAATGTGGATAAAGAAGGAGAGTGCAAAAGTTGGCTTTTGAAACTCAACATTAAAAAGACTAAGATCACGCCATCCGGCCCTCTCAATTCCTGGCAAATGGATGGGGAAGAAATGGAGGTACTGACAGGTTTTATTTTCCTGGGCTCCAAAATCACCACAGATGAAGAAATTAAAAGACGCTTGCTCCTAGGGAAGAAAGCTATGACAAATCTAGACAGCATACTAAAAAGCAGAGACATCACCCTGCCAAAAGGAAGTGCATATAGTCAAGGCTATGGTTTTCTCAGTTGCAATGTATGGCTGTGAAAGTTGGATCACAAGAAAGGCTGAGCGCCAAAGAATTGAGAGAACGAGGTGGCTGGATGGAGTCACTGAAGCAGTCAGTGTAAGCTTAAATGGACTCCAGAGGATGATAGAGCACAGGAAGGTTTGAAGGAACGTTGTCCATCGGGTCATGATGGGTTGGACATGACTTCTCAACTAACAACAACAAGAAGAAGTCAAAGAAAATTTAATTTTGCAACCTCTAATTCAGTGTTTCTCAACATTGGCAACTTTATCATGTGCAAACTTCAACCATACAGGTTTGTGGGATTCTGGGAGTTGAAGTCCGTGTATCTCAAAGTTGCCAAGGTTGAAAAACACTGCTCTAATTGGAAAATGTACCTTCAGACAGGGGTTGGGGAGAGGCTATGCAAGTTTTAAAGATGCTTTTGTTTTGATCCTCAGGACTAGACTATGGAAATTAAAAGAAGATCAATGGATGGGGAAATAACTGAACATCGTGGATGCTCTCTAACTGATCAGTTTAAGGGAGCACTAATTGGCATGTGGCAATCTCAACATGGTCCTTATGATTGCAGGCTGGCAACTATGAAAATAATTATACATCATTTTTAAAAACTGCTATAAGGAATAAGGAAGTGAAAACGGGGTTGTGTGAAATATCAGAAACATGTTCAGCAAAATGTTTTAAGAATTATTCCTTTAAGATTTATTTTCCTAAAAATCTCTGTGCTTCATTTTGGTCTGCTGATAACTCACTCTGACAGAAGCATCGTTCCTTTTTGTTAAATAAGCAGTATTTTCACACCTTGGTATATAGAGACATTAGCAGGCTGCGTTTTTAGTGAAATATGGTCGAGATAAATAGGTATCTGGGTTTAAATCCTCACTCAGCCATGAAATTATCTTAAACTATTGAAATATTCTTAAGATAACATGTAATGTGATCTCTACAGTGGTTAAAGCAAAATAAGATACAAACACGATAAAGCTGATTACTTTTCAGAGCCTATTTTTTTAAGGTACATATTATTTATTAATTACACAATATGTTTCCTAACAGAGATTTTTTTACCTGGCATTGACCAGACCTATATCTTCTTGGGGCTTGTATTCTGTTGCATTACACACTTTTAGCTCTAAGATACCCTACCAATTTTGTGTTGGAAATCAAAGTTATATAAAAGATGCTATGCATATTATATCTGAGACAGAGAGAGCGTAATTCCACATAACCTGGATACATAATACCTAGATCATTGTTGTTTAATGCTTTAATTTATATTTTCAATTGTGCAAAATCAGTCTTTTAACTATAAGGACGCAGAGAAACCATTTATATTATTTAATTGTCAAATTGGATGTAATTCAAGAGAATTATGAAAATTTTAACGTTTGTCACACAGTCACATTTATATACCCCCTTGCTTTCTCCCCAAACTCAGTAAGTAGAGGACATTGTGGAAACATCTGTTTTAGAGTAGTATTGTCCATATTACATCTCCAACAAATGCTATCCTAGACAATGCTTTTCTATATAAACATTCTGGAGTATGATAAATTCTAAACATTAGTTTTGTTGCATAAGTTGTAGATTAAGTTCTATTGATTCTTTTACTACAGAAGTTACTCTCCCATCATCTTCGAATTATAGGAAGCTCTAATTCTTTATTGCATTCATCTCTTACTATCTGCATAACAATTTGATTTATTGATAGCAAATACTATCAATATTAATAAAGTACAATAAGCAAGCACATGACATGTCTTTTCTTATTATTCTAACTCTCACCACATAGGTTCTACAACATTTATTTCCATCATAGAAGATATTCTATGAACACAACTTTTCCAATGGATGCACTGGCTTGCTGTGATATACCATATTAATCCCCTGTCTTTGGAATTGTCAAAGGAAGAAAATTGCTTTGCAGATTTTTTTTAAAAAAAGACTTTCAAATCATATTTTGGAAACAAATGAATATTCTAATTTTAATTATTATTTTCATATATTTATTAAATCTAGGCCTATGTTACCTTGAACAGCTGTGACATTGCAGTATTTATTGAATAGATAATTAATAATAAACAACTGAAATAGTGTTGCATTTTGGACATATAGTTGGTATCCAGAGGTGGTATTCTGCCAGTTCGGACCGGTTCACCTGAACTGGTAGCGGAAATGGAGGGTGTGTGGGCCTGTCTCTCTGGCTCTATTTTGTCCTATTTAGTGACGTTTGTTAGCAAAGCACATGGGCAGATAGCCAGACGCATACGTGCACACATTTGTGAACCGGTAGAGAATGTAAGTGAAAACCACCCCTGTTGGCATCTCTGGATTAACTAAATAGTTCAGAGGTTGTCTCTTCTAGTTATAAATACCATATTTTTCGGGCTATAAGACGCACCAGAGTATGACGCACCAAGATTTTGAAGAGATAAATTTTTAAAAAGTTTTTGCACTCTTTAGGCCTCCCAAACCCTCTGCGCACCTTGTTTTTTGTGAAAAACGGAGCATGTAGAGAATTTGAGAGACCTGCAAAGTGCTCCTGGGGACTAGGGGGGCAAAAACAAGCAAAAAGAGGCCCGTTTTTTGCTAAAAACAGCATAGGTTTGGGAGGCTTGTAGATTCTCCTGGAGGCTGGGAGAGCACAAGGGCAAAAAATGGCCTGTTTTTTCACTCATTTTTTGCCCTCTTTAGCCCCCAGGAGCACTTTGCAGGCCTACCAAACCCTCTGCACGTCCATTTTTGCGAAAAACACGATGTGCAGGGGCGGGGTTTTGGGAGGCCAAAAATGCTGTATTCGGTGTATAAGACACACCCAGATTTTCATCTAGTTTGGGGGGGGGGGAGATGCATCTTATACTCCAAAAAATATGGTAGCTGGTCATCTTGAAGGTGATGAAAATATTGCAAGAGACCAAAATAAGTAAAGGCCAATGTGCTGCCTTTATCATTAGAATATTGTTCATTTTAAGTGCCATCTTGCTCCGTGGATTTTACATTTTAAAAGAGAGGGTGGCTGAAGGCATTCAGAAAATATATTCCAGAGAAATACAGAGGGGGAACGGCTAAAGCTATCAGAAAAAGGAAGAGAGATCAGCATAAGGAAATAAATGACAAAGATAGGAGATAAATAGTCAGTACTGATTCCAGTAATAGTTTGTTTCCCAGTAAAGGAAAAAGTGCCAATAAACATATGTGTGTAAGGGCTGGAAAGGACTGATTCTGGATAGGGATTCTGGTAATTATTCTGAAAAAGTACTGGTTAAGTTCAGCATTCCTAGACCTACTCTGGCTATTCTGTGCTCATCCAATTAATTTCATCATGGGCTACTAAAAACCTTTGACACTTGCTATCGAAAGATACATATCCTTTTCCTTGATCCTCTTTTCCATTAGGTTGATGCTCATATTTTATGACCTTTGAAGTTTTACTTCTGTTCTCTTTTGCAAATATTCTATGAAATTAAATGCATAAAATTATGTTAATATGACATTCTGCCAGCACATACGCTGTGTTTACATAAAATTGCTTCTCCCAGAGGCACGATTTCCAAAAATATTCATTCAAAACCTTCATGAAATCTTTCATCAGCTATAAGGTATGTCTCTGTGAGTAACCTCTACATATTGGCTACATATTCTTTAAATATTGCAAAGAAAATAAATTTAAGATGAGGCTGTCTTATAATAAATTTTCTGCATCTTCATATTATGTTTTATTTAGTGAAGTATGAATTTAGGCATTGGTAGTACTGACAAGTCTTTTGTCTTGCATTTCAGTTCTTACTGTATATAAGATTAGCAGTAATTAGGAAACATTAGAATTTTATTCTGGACATCCAATATATAGCATTTAATCTACTGTGGCAATATGAAATATTTAACGTAAGAGAAGGTGATCCTTAGTTGTAACCTTTATTACTGGATAGATTAATAGTGATAGCAGCCATCCCTTTGATAGCAGCAAATAACGTGTGGTTCCCCATCACCAAATCCAACTAGTTTCAAAAGGAATCACTGGGATGTCAGATGATATTGTGGAAAAGTGGGTTTTGCCAGCATTTATGAGTCTAGTGACAACTGAGGATCAGGGAGCACTTTCAAATCTCAGTAATTAATATATAGAAGCCTTTGGCTCTTTTACTTTTAGGATAGCATCAGCCTGAACTTTGCAGAAGCATCACTACAGTAGATGATCAATAGGAAAAGGAAAGTAGAGCCGTGTGTCATATATATATAGAACAATTAATAGAAAATAGTTCAAATTAAAATGGTCTTCCCTGTTTTGATGGAAAGTGGAATATTGTGTTTCTTTTTTTTTCTTTTGTCATATAATGCTGTTACCACTCTGTGTCTGTAATGGGTGGATTTTCTTCTGGGTTCCCCCCCCTCCCATGCAGGGTTGTTTGCTGAAAAACCAGGAAGTCACTGAATGTTTCTATTTTAGTTAAATAGACATTGAGCTGTTTCAAAACAGTGCTTTTGTCTGTCATTCATAAGGTGACCAACCGTCCTCCTTTAGGGAGGACAGTCCTTCTTTTGTAAGTTCTGTCCTCCCTCGAAAAGTGTCCTCCTACATGTCCTCCTTTTCGATATTTCCAGTAATTATGAGACGCATGCATGCGCTCCACATGAGAGATATTGAGATAGAGCGCCGCGTGCAAGTGGCTTTGTTTATCAAAACACGACACGGCACGTTGGCAATTGAATGACTCCCGGTAATTATTTCTTTCTCAGTGAATAGTCAATAATACAGAGGCAAGTACAATTCACGTTTTATTAATTCATTAATTTATCTATTTAATAATTTGGTGAGGCAAGTGAGGCACAGCCTAACCTTTCATCATCAGGGCAGTGAGTCATTTGATGGGAAACTTGCCTTTTGGGAGGAATGACCCAGCTTGGCTCCCGCTTTTGATCTGCCGCCCAACGACCGAATGGAGAAGCGAAGAGGCAGGAAAGACAAAGCAGGAGCCAAGCCGAGTCATTCCTTCCAAGAGGCAAGTTTCCTATCGAATGACTCACTGCCCTAGACTCGAGGCTCCAGTCCAGGCTGTGGTGCTTGCAGCCCCCTGCGGTGCTTGCAGTCCTCCAGGGACTCCCAAGCTCGGCACCAGAGAGCCGCTGCGAGAGAGGCTGGCCAGGTTGCCCGGGCGGCGGCAGAGGTTCCCTTTGTTCTTTCGGGTGTGGGAAGCGGGGGGGAAGAGAGGCTTCCTCCGCTCCGTCCGCTCCCCATCTGCGCTGCCCTCGCCCGACAAGTGCGCCCCGGATTCCGCGCAGCTCTGGCAGGCGGTGCCGTGGCTGAATCCCAGGGCGGAGGGTGGCAGGTCGCAACTGAGCATGCCTGACTGTGGAATTCTGGGAGTTGAAGTCCACAAGTCTAAAAAAATTGCTGCCTCACTAGCTATAAACCTCACTGCAAATATGTATACTTTTATTTACAAGTTGTAACCCTGTTGTCAACAGAAGTGTAAAATAATTTAAATTTAAATTTTAGTGAAGTTATTTGCTTATGTTAAAGTTTCAGTTGTAATAATTAATTTTATTTATTCATAATGTGCTTGCATCGTTCGTGCAGCTTTATATTTTATTGAAAAAGTTTCACAATGCTAAGATTTCATGCGCCAGGACAAAATGCGAGGCTATTATTAAATCAGTATTTAAAAATTACTGTGATAAAATACTTACAGCAGACTTGAAAATTGCAGCATTTGTAACGGTTTTATCTGATGCATCAAATCATAATGAAACCAAATTGTATCCAATACTAGTAAGATATTTTAATGTTACCAAGGGGATTCAAGTAAAATTTTTAAATTTAGAATCCATTGAGGGTGAAACTGCTGAAATTTTGTCAAACCATCTATACAGAGTAATAAATGAAAACAATTTGAAATCCAAAGTTGTTGCACTAACAGCTGATAATACAAACACAAATTTTGGTGGGCGAAGACGCAAAGGGGTGAATAATGTGTATGTAAAATTACAACATTTACTCCAAAAGAAAATACTAGGAATAGGTTGTAATGCACATATTTTGTCAAATGCAATCAACACGGCGTCATGTGCCATGCCAATTGATGTAGAAGTAATTATAACTACGATTTATTTGTATTTTAGTCGTTTTACCGTTCGTGTGGCTACTTTAAAACAATTTTGTGAAGAAGCGAATGTTGAATACAAAAAACTTTTAGGATATTCAAAAGTTAGATGGCTTGCTCTAACACCTGCTGTAGAGCGTGTTCTACAATTATTTGAGCCTCTCCGTTCATATTTTTTAAGTTTAGACAAATGTCCTAAAATCCTGGAATCGTTTTTCAATAATGAAATATCTGAGATATTAATGTATTTTGTACATAGTCAAGCATCTATTTTTCACAAAGCGATTCAAAAGATTGAAGGTGAACGCATTTCGGCTACAGAAATTTGTCTTATTTTGAATGACTTTATCCTTCAAAATAAATCTCGATTTGAAGATAAATTTCTTCCTTTAATTATAAAAAGAAAATTGTCAGACTTAGAGGAATCAAATCCGGGCATAACGGAAAAGTTTATCAAAGAAGTGCAGAATTTTTACCAAACATGTTTTCAATATATCGAAGAACGGTCTGAAACAAATATCACGGGAAATAACAGTTTTCAACAGTGTTTTTTTACTTCATCGCAAGTATATTGGACAGATATTGAATCTTGTGTTGAGTTTTTATCTAAAGAAATGCCAGACGTTAAAATAGACGACAATTGTCTCTTTGAAGAAATTAGAAGACTGAATGTATATTTAAGTTCTGAAAAATTAATACAATGGGAAAATCAATATGTTGAAATTGATAAAAGATGGGTGGATATTTTCAGCCATTTCAAAAATGAACATATTCCATGTGAAAATTTATTTATACTTGTTCAATTTACGTTGTGCTGCCCTGGAACTAATGCAGCAGTTGAAAGAGTTTTTTCAATTGCCAATGATTTTTGGACAAGTGAGAAATCGAGATTGAATGTTGATACTCTAGCTGCAGCACTTGCTGTAAAATTCAATATGGAAGGATATTTCTTGTTCAGATATTTCCAATATATTGTTAGAAGATGATACATTGACAAAAAATATTAATTCAATGGAAAAGTACTCATTTAAATAATAATTAACAGGCATGTAAGCATAATTACAATATAAAATGTTACAAATGTTTTATTATGCATATATCATATTTTAGTGTATTATTATTGCAATGAATAAAATATTTCTTTTATTTACGATATATTTTTTCCAATTTATTTGTCCTCCTTTTCATTGTAGAAAAGTTGGTCACCTTAGCATTTTGGACAATAAAACGTGTTTTGTCCTCCTTTTCATTGTAAAAAAGTTGGTCACCTTATCATTCATGAATGGCACATTTGTGTTTGAAGTTCTTTATCTTTGGCCTTTAAAGGAATCATACGCTACTGAAAACATCTGCCATATTTTTGAACATATGGCATCTGGTTGTAAAGAGCAATTAATTGGTTTTGATTGATTTTGTAATATATACATTTCTTTACAAATCTATCAGGTGATCAAAGAAAAAGATCCTGTACTCTAACAAATACTACTCTTAGAATCTTATATCTCATATCAGATAGCAGTTCCTTCCTTACTGAAACCTTACTGAAAATGTTTAATGAGCAGATAATATCTAGAAACATCTATTGATTTATATCAAAATTATTCTTATCCAGGAAAATCTTTCATATAGCCACCTATTGAGAAACAATTGGCTGACCAGTTAGTTCCCATAGCAACTACATACCTGATAAAAAATAGGTGCCACCCCAGTTTTTTCCAGCAAATCTGTTCATTGATAAAGCAGTTTTGGCCTGCCCTCCCTTCCCTTCACCTGAACTTGCTAGCTAGGACTTAAGTATCAGTACTGTAAAAACCAGACAACCCCTAATTGATACTTGGTAGATACTTGGATTGGCCTATGTCCTTTTGCAGTTACCTATTGCCTATCTGAACTTTATAGCCCAGATATGATAGCTTGCTATCATACAATACAAGGATACAAGACTGTTTCGTTAATTAAAAAAAAACCTTAGCCCTATTGAAAGTTGGGGGAAGATATCTAGGTAGTCAACTGAATGCCAGGATAAGTACCTGACATTCACATAAAGGACTTTTGTAATAGGTTATCTTCAGATACCTTCAAAGAGTCATCAACAGCTAAAATATATAATGATGGGCTGAATGGCCCCATAAACAGAGAAGCCTTCAAATGTGTTCCAGATCTCTGCTTAGGCCCTTGGAGAGCCATTTAAAGGAAACATAAAAAAGCAATTTTGAGGCTGCAAGAAGGAATACTAATCCATAGCTAGGTCATATCCTTTATTAGGACCAAAAAAAACATGATAACAAAAAAGAGCTCACTGGACCTTTTCTTCAGGCAATATACTATTTCTCAAAAAAATGAGTGAGAAAAAGCAAGTAAATATATTTTAAATATATTTTTACATAGTTAAAATGAGGCCAGAATTTTTACTTATGAATTCAATGTAATGATGTTGGAATTCAGATAAATGTAATATGTGGGGCAGGGGTGAAATCCAGCAGGTTCTAACAGGTTTTGGAGAACCAGTAGCAAACATTTTGAGTAGTCTAGAGAACTGGCAAATGCCACCTCTGGCTGGCCCCAGAGTAGGGTGGGAATGGGGATTTTGCAGTATCCTTCCCCTGCTGTGCCCACCAAGCCACGCCCACCAAGCCACACCATGCTCACCAAGCCACGCTCACAGAACCGGTAGTAAAAAAAAATTGCATTTCACCACTGATGTGGGGGCAGAGAGACAGGCCAAAACATCTATGTGTGCTGCAGAAGGCTGAACATTTGGATAGGATCCACTTATTTTGAGTGTTCCTGAATGTTAATGAAAACTTAACTCTGATATCATCTAATGCCAACCAAGCATTCAGTGCACTATAGCCTACACTTGTAATAACTTAAGCTAGCTCTGGAAGCATTGTCAACATGTTGATTTTACTCATTTTCTATACAATGATAAATCAAATAAAAGCATGCTTAACTTCACAGGTCAAGCATTTTCAACATGAAAGGCCAGCTCTTGCATTCAGCTATATTACCAAGGCTACACAAATTGTCCCACTTTAGAATTGCCTGACTTTCTTCTAATATTGTAAATCCTTCTTCTGGCACTTGGTCTCCACAAAGAAGCATGTTTTTGATTTACAGATACTGATACCCTTGAGTTTTTTTTAAAAGAAATAACTGAATATATTTTATAAATTATAATTACTCTTTTAAAAGCCACTTTGAATAAATAATGCAAATATGGCATGTGATTTCTTAAATGTAACTCTTACCGTACAATTCATTTGCTTGTTTGTTTGTTTATGACTTCAAGTGTTTACTCCTGGGATCTGCCTGGACAAGTCCCTGTAGTTTTTTTGCCAAGGCTTTTCAGAAATGGCTTGCCATTGATTGTTTCTTGAAGCTGAAAGAGAGGGACTGGCCCAGCTGACTTTCATGCCCAAGGTAGAATTAGAATTCATGGTTACCTGGTTTCTAGCTTTGTACTTTAACTACTACACCACATTGGCTCTCAGGAGGTCAGTCAATCAGACTAGAGCTGGAAGGGACTTTGGAGGTCTTCTAATCCAGCTATCTGCTCAAGCAGAAGATCCTATACCATTTCAGACAGGTGCCTGTCCAGTCTTTTCTCAAAAATCTCCAGTAATGAAGGACCCACAGCTTCTGAAGGCAAGCTGTTCCACTGTTAGGCAGTTTCTCCTTAATTCCAGGTTGCTTCTCTCCTTGACTAGTTTCCATCCATTGTTTCTTGTCTTGCCTTCTGGTGCTTTGAAAAATAAGTTGTCCTGCTCTTCTTTGTGGAAGCCCCTCAAAATAATGGAATACTGCTTTCATGTCACCCCTAGTCCTTTTTTTCTCTAGACTGGCCATATCCTATTCCTGCAACAACAAAAAGGGAATTTTGAATACGATTACCCAGATAACAAATATTTGTTTGCTTACTTTTTGGCTTTAGTCCAAGAAAAACTGGAATGTGGATTACTTTTCAAACAATTTAATGATTTAATAATCTAACTCAACACTTATGGTATTTTAACTTTGGCAGCTTGAAGACATGTGGACTTCAAGTCCCAGAATTTCCCAACTAGCTACTTGGAAGAACCAAAGCAAAATTATTCTTTTCACTATTGTGTAACTGGACTAAATCACACACAATTTGGTTCTGTTGTTTTTCACTAAAGGAAACACTTGCAGTGGATCTTGGGATCATGCTTTTCTCTCTTTCCCTTCCTCGCATTTCATATTTGTGTAGCTCTTGTAGTAGTTAAGAAACTGATTCCTCAGGGGATCTTCCAGTAGGATTCTTTTAGCTTCTCTCAAAATCTCTGTAAACAAGCCTGTTCCCTGCTGTCCAACCAGCTAGAATTAATGAATTACTTCAACCACATTCTCCCATGAAGAAAAATGTATCTGTAGTCATGAGTGGACAAGAACAGCTATATTTTACTGTACAGCTTGCATTAAGAAACAAATAATCATCATGCATACATGCACCCATGCATATTGCATAGACACAAGAAGAACTTTAGACAACGGTAACTATTGAATTTAATGGAAATTAATCCCTCGGTGAATCCTCTCAAAGATTTCTCCTTCCTTCCCTCTTTCTTTACCCATTTCCCTTGGTAAAGAAGATTGCAGTCATGCTGCCCTCCGTAAGTTTCAGCGGGGTGTCTTACTCTATTCTTAGCTTGTTTATTCTTCAATTTCTTCTATCCTGACCTCCCTGAATATAGTCAGCTTCTCTTCCTCTTGGTCATGATCATCTCACAGCTGAAACTCAAGGGGTGTTGCACATTGCTGAAACTTTTCAGACATTGCCAACCAATCCCATTTTTTTTCAACTTCCTAAAGTGTTTATTACTTCTCCTCTTTTTCTTACTTCTCTGTTCAGGCAAACTTCCACTTCTCTCTTTTCTCTCCTGCCTATTTGTCTGGGTGTATCTATCTATGTGAAGTGACTTGCACCCAGATCCCATTAGGTAGATCTTCCCCAAATTCTGAGGGATTTTTTCTTCCCTCTCTATTTTTTGTACAACCTTCCCAGTGGCGGGTTCCGGACCCACTACATAAATGCGTGCAGCACGCGCATGCATCTTTACCTCTTGTGACACCTCCACAATGCTCCATTCGCATAAGCACCAAAGAGCTCAAATACAGGTAAGGAGCTCGGGCGGACGGGTGGGCCCTCCTGAACACCGTACCAGAATGGTACCTGGTACTCCAGGCGGGCATCGGTATGCCCATACCGGGGTGTACTGCCTGCAACCCACCACTGAACCTTACCCTCTTTCCTGGAGATCTTTGTGATTCTAATATATCTACCAATGGTCCCCAAACTTTTCCCATAATGGATTAACATTTCGCCCTTTTCCTTTGTTTCTGACTCCTTTATGAATTGCAGATGAATAAAGTCATACCATTAGCACTTCGGTTAACTTATTTCTTTCTCCAAGTAAATCTCCTGACACCTTGCATCAGACTTACTTATTTCCCAGTGCTATTGTAACTTTCTGGATTACTTTTGTAGAAAAGATTTCTTTTGTGATTTTCAGTTTCCAGAACAGCTGTATGTTGAAAAGATACCAAACAATATGAATAATTCAAGCTTTGTTTCCACAAAACACTGTTCCCCAATTCCGGGTGTCATAGGAAACTGTGTGAGAGGCATTTTTTTAATGGAAGCAGATATCTGTCACCTCATTTTTTTAAAATTAACCAAGTATATAAATCTTTTTCTTATAGGAAGTTGCATCTTGAGTGAATTTCTCTTTAAATAGTGTCTAAATGAAAAACCATCCATAAATGAAGGACTATAAATTTACCTGGAGAAAATAATCCCAAAAGATTATTTTGAAAACCACTTCCAAGAAAATAATCAGGAGATATCCACGTTCTTACCTGAAGACAAGCTCATTAATTCTCCCTCCCTCCCTCCCCTCTTTATTCCCCCCATAATAGCATTCCTTTTGTACGTATGAATGTAATACATGCTTCAGTTTATATTTTCAGCCAACAGTACTAGAAATGCTGTACTTAACCTAGACAGTGAATCTCCAAAAAGATAGATTATTCTTTCCCCTCTGGCATTTTATAGAAATAGATGTAGGAATATAAAAGTTTGCAGGAAATACACCTAAATAACTTACTGATCTGCATCAATTCCACAGCCTACATTATATAGCAAGTAACTAATAGGGCATAGCTAAGGAAAGTGACTCTCCTAACTGTTCCTTGGAATGATACTTTCTGCCACAAACACAGTATTTTCATAGAGACAATTCTCCATTATTTTGCAAATGTGTGGCTCCAGTACTTAGCATCTCTCTAATATGTTGAAATGATTACTAATAATAAAATGTAAAACAGGAGTCTACATAAGATTTAAAGTACAAAGTTAAATTACTTGTCATACTCCCCCTCCTCACAAGTATCTTAGTTTCTTGCATTTATTAAAAGGATACACGCTGGCAACTTTATAAGCTTTCAGAGCAGAGAGATCTTTTGATATTATTTACGTCATGCTCCATATAGTAGACTTTACAATGACTTCCATCACCATCCCTCTGGGAAGTTTATAGTCATTATTCAGTATGCAGGACAGAGATTCTTGGCCTTATCTAAACCTTTTGGCCTTTAAAATGCATAGATGGATTTGTTTGGTTAATATTGTTGATAATAAACTTATTTGGTTAATAAGTTTATATTTGTTATGTGGATGTAGTTTTTGCAAAAGTGATGTTCACTATAGAAAGAATTGCATAGATAGCAGCCACCTTAACTGAGATGTGAAGGCTGACAGGTATGTTCAAATGCTTTTCAATGTTATTTGAAAAGCTTATGTTCATGTTAGTTGAACAAAAATTATTTGCTATATATAAAAGTTTGCATGAGGATTCATTTAGAAGAACTGGTCTTCTCCTTCATAAAGTAAACAGGACAGTTCCATTAGATTTAATATTTTTGTAAAATTTCTAAATATTTGGACAGCATGAAATGATGAAGAAACATACCCCATCCTACTACTCCCTATCAGATTAAGCCAGTGATGGCGAACCTATGGCACACGTGCCACAAGTGGCATACAGAGCCATTTGTCAGGGCACGCGAGGCGCTGCCCTGTCAGCTGGCCAGCGTGCATGCGCGCACTGGCCAGCTGAGTTCACCTTTTTAAAAGCTATTTTTCGCATTCCCCAGGCTCCAGAGGCTTTATAGGAGCCTGGGGAGGGCAAAAAGAGCCTCCCCCGCCCCCCCCCCCGAGGCTTCAGGGACCGTCCAGAGCCTTCCCTGACGCCTTCGGAGCACTTAAAACGACCCTCCGAGCAAATCAGAAGTGACTTCCGGGTTGCTCGGAGGGTCGTTTTAAGTGCTCCGAAGGCTTCAGTGAAGCTTCCGGACGGTCCCTGAAGCCTTCGGAATGCTTAAAACGACCCTCCGAGCAACCCGGAAGTCACTTCCGGTTTGCTCGGAGGGTGGTTTTAAGCGTTCCTAAGACTTCAGGGAAGCCTTCGGACGGTCCCTGAAGCCTCTGGAGGGCCTCCGGGGGGTGGGGGAGGCTCTTTTCGACCTGTCCAGGCTCCTATAAAGCCTCTGGAGCCTGGGGAGGGCGAAAAAAGCATGTAAAAATGGGGGGTCGTGTGTTGTGCGCGCATGCGCATTGGGGGTCACGCGTTGCATTATGGGTGTGGCACACCTGCACACGACCCCCCTGCGCTCCCCCCACTTGTGGCACGCGAGCCAAAAAAGGTTCGCCATCGCTGGATTAAGCAATGCCATGCAGATTATAGAAAATGAGTAAGAAATAGTACCATTCACTATTTCCCTCGAATGTGTATTTATTCCATACATGTGGAATGAATATGAAATAAGTACCACTTTCATCCAGCCATCTCTGACTAATATGTAGGGGTCTACTGAATGACAACACACTAGGAAAAATGAGTATTTTTTTTTTTAAAAAAAGGATAATTATCTGCTTGGGATTTTTCAAGCCAGAAGGTTTTTTCCCCCCTTCTGGTGGCACTTAGAAGAGGAGAGAAATGGAAAGGAGAAGAAAGGGATCTGTATGTTATCTGTATGGATATTTGAAGTAAGAGAAAAATAAAGTATTTGTAAAAAGCAAACCTAGATCTATGGTATCATAGGGAACTGAAAAATATCAAGGAGATCCATTTGACAAAAGATAAAGTATATGTCTCTCCTATAACTTAAGCTAAACCAAAACTTTCCTATAGGAAATCTAAAAAAAGCTGTTTTGGGAATTATTGTGAGAGACTGTCACAGTAGAGAAGAATCCAAGTGCTCAGGCATAATTGTAGTATTTTTAGTATATTCAGTTTACAGTGCTACATGTCAAGATTAGGATACACAGCAATGTGCTGAGCAGAGCCTAGAGCTTCTAAAAATAAACCTTGCTTTACGCAATTGAAATTAAAACACAAGAGAAAACTAGGTAAAGGGAGGTGGTGGACTGCATAAGAATCTGAATTTCTCTTTGCAGGTTTGGTCAGGGAAAGAAGTTAACACTAAGAAAAGTTTCTCTTGGTTTGCAGGGCTAAAATAAAGGAGAAGCGTAGAACAGTCTTGAAATAAAAATAGCATGTACAGTTGTTGCAGAAATGATTCCAAATGCGAAACATGCCAGTCCCCTGTGTTTGGCGCGGAGGCATGATAATATGTGGGAAGGCTTTCATGCAAAACACATGTGTTTTCAATTGCTATCTGGAGCCAGACCAGTAGCTGTAACTTGGCCTGACAAAGCCTCATTGAAGTAAAAGACAGAGTGTGGTTTCAAAGCAGTTAGAGAAAGAAGGGGAATGCTGTTCAGGAAATTCTTCGGGCTGGGCAGGGACTTGGCCACGGTTCTGCTGCTGGAAAATCTGACAGGGGCAGATTCTGAACCCAGGGTAGGCCTTGCACTCCTCTGAAAGCGACACGGCATCTTCCCTCTTGCCCCCCTTTTGGCATATCACTGGATTTTGTTCTGTTCTTTGGGCTACCCCCCTCCCCCAGAAGAGGTAAGAGGCTTTTTGTTCTTTCTTAATACAGCTTTCTTGGGCGTTGCTGCACTTTTGTTTTACAAGTAAAGGGACCCGTCGAGGTACTCCCTTAACTGAGAAAGAAGTTGGAGATCTCCCACTACATTTACAGAGGGATCAGCTGATTATCTTTCCAACTTCTACTGAAGTTCTTGCAAACGGCCGGGGGCGGGGGGGGGGAGGTTTTCTCTTTAAGTGGGCATGCATATTTGTCAAACCTTTCCCCCAACAGTACATATTACTGTTTCTAAAGTTTACGCAGTGGTGTGTATGGATGAGCTACAGAAAGTTGGACAGTTCTGCTTATTGTATAGAATATGTCACCAGCTAGTATGTTTCAGAAATTGCTGTCAATGCAGCTACAATATTCAGATATAGCTACGTTACAAAGAGGCTGTGAGGCAAAGGCTGAGTAAGTTTGGAGCCTTTTTAAAAGTAAGCAATACATTTGTAAATCACAAGGCTATAATGCTACCATCCTATTTATTTTTCTGTGGTTACCAGAATTGGGGTAAAATAATACAATTATTTATAATAGAATTGCAGTATCCCATAATTCAAGAAAGTTTCAGATAAACTTTATTTTTCTCTCCAAGCTGCTCCATTCAACACCACCTGCTACTTTTCATTACATGAGATGTTTTGCCAAATAAATATTTCCTAAACACGTTATTTTAAAAGTCGGGCTTCTCTCCTGCAAATGACAAGCAAATGTGTGACTTGTTACTCCATGTCCTATTTTGAAGCCTTAAAGTTTATTGCCTTTCCTCACCAGTGACCATTAAACCTTAGCTGGCCTGTTTGCTGTTTCTTTAAATGTGGTTGCACAGCATGAGAAGTACTTTGAAACAACCCTTCCATTTTTTGTTTGTCTAGACTCAGACTACAGTGTCAGGGAAGTTTATTTTTCTCAGATCTGTTCAACATGAATTTTTCTTCTGCTCTGAGCATATCCCTTGCCCTACTTTGTCTTAAGAGGCAAAGCTGTATTAAAATAAAAGGCTGAATTAATAATATATGGGCAGCAGAAGCCATATTTATGCATTAATTGGCAGCAGTTAAAGTGGCCTGTAGAACTGTGTAAACTGTGCTGATATTAATATTTTAGGATATATGAGCAGAATGAAAATCCAGAATAGAGAGGTCTAGGAGAAGCAGTTTTTACAGTCAACTTTTAGATAAAATAGCAAAAGTCATTACTAGATGAAGTAAAGAAACAAGTGATCAGTCCATAAAATAAAATAGTTTAAATCCTATTAAGAAATTATTATTAACAAAATAGGTTAAAGGGAAATAACGCCTGTAGATATAAATAAATGGCCATATTTGATGGGTTAATTTTAATCAGAGACATGAGGTCTGGATAATCAGACTATTAAATATACAGACTATAAAATTAAATTAAGCAAAATACATCAATCAAATCAAATGGAGGAAAAAGAATATTCTATAGATCATCTAAAACTGATTTTTTTTTTCATGGTAAAATGTTTGTTTCAGCTGCTTTGATGGCTGGGCTGAAAATTAAACAGGCCCAAGCAATAATCCATAAGAAAAGAAAGCAAGATTATGTTGTGGCCCAGCAACGGCCAGCTGAGCTGTTGGTGGACTCTGACAGCGATGACCATTCTGGGACTGCTCTGGAGGATGAAGAAGACTCTGGAGGGTGTTTGGAGTCAGAGCAGGGACTAGAGAGACCTGTTGACCACCAGGTGGCATCTGAGTCAGGGAGCAGTGAGGAGAACAGAGGGAGGTTGTCCTGATGTGCGTGTGCGTAGAGCTGAAAGGGGAAAGGAACAGCTGTGGAGAAGACATCATAGAAGGAAGTAGGGACAGCTGGCTAAGGTTGTGGCCCCTCCCAAAGAGTTTATAGGTGGAGCGACGGGAGGGGAATCTTTGCAGGAAACAACAGTCCATTTTACTAGCTGTTGAGAAAGCATTCCGTAAATCTAATCTTGGTTTCTTGAAGATAGTGTTCTGGGCTCCTAGCCAAGGGGTGGTTTTATCTCCGTAATTAGTCGTGGCGGACAGCCAAGCCTGTGTCTGCCTATTTATTAGAATCACAAGACAGAACAGATTATTTCGGGACAATGGCTAAATATCTACCTATTAATAAAAAATAATCAAACTCTTGTATTATTATTGGCTGCATTACCTGAATATTTATATCTTCCTAGAACAGTTTTCTAGTCCTAAACCTAATTCTATGTAAAAGACTGCTACTATACCAGATTAGACTTGCCTTTACTCTGCTGGCCTTTTGCAGCACATTAAAAATCTGACTCTGCTATCCGGACTGGAACCCTGATTCTATTGTGAGCCTGTTTCTTGGTCATAGTTTTATATTGAAGATGTGATGTCATGAGTATACAGCTATTGTTTAATATTATTTATGTTGTTTCTATTTTTTATTACTTATTTTTATACCATTTTATTTATAGGTAGCATCGACTCACAACCACAATTAGCCCCAAATCTATGCTGTTTTAGTCTAATCTAGTTTTAGTACTAATCTTGCCATAGTTGTTAAGTGAAACACTGCAGTTGTTAAATCAGTAGCACACTTGTTAAGTGAACCTGGCTTTCCCATTGACTTTTCTTGTAGTCCCCAAAACACTGCAACTATCAACCAGTTGCCAAGTGTCCAAATTTTGATCATGTGACCAAGGGAATGCTGCAACAGTCATCTGAAAAATGGTCACTTTTTCAGTTCCATTATAACTTTAAACAGTCATTAAATGAACTGTTGTAAGTCATGGACTACTTGTATTAGCATCCAAAGTCATGTATATGAGATGGGCAGCCTTATACATTTATTAAGGAGGTAAGTAAATGAATAAATATCTTCACTTGCTTGTCTTTTTTGTAGGCTAAACTTATCCAGACCCTCATCGGGGTTGCCTTCCAGATCCCTTACCATCCTGATAGTCTCCTCTGAACTGGCTCTGGTTTGCCCTTTTTTCAACTGTGGTACCTCAAGTAGGATCTGAACAGGAGTGAGATTGAAAAATTTTAGCAACTGGTTCTCTGCCCGGTTGCTGGGTGGGCATGGCATGGGGGCATGACCTACTTGGCTTCCTGAACCATGGTAGCAGAGAGGACATTTTCACCCTGCCCAAGCTCTGGAGGCTTTCTTCAAGCCTCTGGGAGGGCAAAAATGACCTCACTCTGGCTCTGGTGGCGCTCTGGACTTCTGGTACTTCCAGTAGGCCCATTTTTTGCCCTCCCCAGGCTTTCCTTGACCTCTGGGAGGACAAAAATGGCCTCTACTGGGCTCCGGAGGCCGGAAACAGGCCCATTTCCAGACTTCCAGTACTTCTGGTAGGCCTGTTTTTTGCCATCCGAGAGCCTCTGCACGGGCCCTGCACTTACCTGGGATGATGAATGGGCCTACGTGAAGACTCCTGGGTTGGACAGGGTAGGAGGGGTCAGCCAGTCCTTGTAACTACCGGTTCGGCAAACCAGATTAAAATTAACATCCGGATTGCCCGAACCGGTCCGAGCCAGCTGAATCCCACCCCTGGATCTGAATAGACTCTGTTCCACTTGCAACCTTATGAGTCTATGTGTGGAAAGTAAGAGGAAATGGCTGTGGCAGAGTTGAGAATTAACATTTCACTGGCTCCATTCCTAAAGGGACATCTGGTGCTGTTTGGGGATTTCCTAACATTGTATTACAAGACAGTGAACATTTACCACTGTATAAATAATAGAAAACTACAGCCAGTTCCATATCTATGATGTCACACTTACACTTGTCACAAAGACATTAGAGAGCACATTTATACTTACATATAGGAATGTAAAACCTACATATTTTTACAAAAATATACAAAATATTTTTTCAGTGCATCAAATTCAAACATGCACATTTCTGTAGTGCACAATAAAAACCAGTTAGACAGAATTGGACAAATTTTGTTTAATAACCTTCATTCTCTCTGTGAACAGACAGATCTCTTGAATCAGAGGTATTGAACTACTCACAGTCAATTTAACAATCAATATACCCCATCTCACCCAATTTCTTTTTGATGACCTCTGAAATATTTTGTCACCAGACCTATTTTCATGGTTTGACTTCTTACACAGACTTCCTTCCTTCTTTCCTTCCTCCTTCCCTCCCTTATTTAGTCAAGATGGTCCATAAGCTGAATTTCACTCTTTTTGGAATTCAAGAATCTTATTTATGAAGACTTTTGTGTAGTTTAAAATATAGAATAGAATAGAATATTTATTTCTAAGCCGCACCCTCTCCCGAAGGACTCGGGGCGGCGTACAATAAACAAATAGAATACAAAGTACAATACAAATCTGGACAGGACATACATATGACAAGGACGTATATAAGACGTATACAAGGAGGAGGTAGGCTAATAGCTGTAAAACAATTAAAAAGTCACAATATTTAAAAATCCCAATAAATAAATTCAATTGAATTATACTAATAAAAACCCGTCAGGAGCGATATAGTTAGATCATGGTTGAGCCAGGCCAGCTACTTGGAATAGGTGGGTCTTGAGCTTAACTCGGAAGGAACGGAGGTCAGACGTAGTCCTAATATCCGGAGGGAGGTCATTCCACAGGGCTGGGCCCGCCACAGAGAAGGCTCTACTCCTAGGCGCCGCCCCTCGACACTGTCTGGTGGACGGTACCTGGAGGAGTCCTTCTCTGTGCGAGCGAATTGGTCGCAGGGATGTATGGGGCAGAATACGATCCCGCAAGTAACTAGGTCCTGAGCCATGGAGCGCTTTAAAGATAGTTATCAAAACCTTGAAACGCACCCGATAGACCACAGGAAGCCAGTGCAGCTCGCGCAGGAAAGGTGTCACATGTGAGTACCTAGTACTCCCCATAATTACCCGCGCGGCTGCGTTCTGGACCAGCTGTAGCCTCCGGGTGCATTTCAAGGGAAGCCCCATGTAGAGAGCGTTTCAGTAGTCCAAGCGGAACGTCACCAGGGCGTGAGTAACTGTGCGTAAGGCGTCCCGGTCCAGTAGGGGGCACAATTGGCGCACCAGGCGAACCTGGTGGAACGCCCCCCTTGCCACGGCTGTCACATGGTCATCCATGGACAGCCGGGCATCCAGGAGGATGCCCAAATTGCGCGCCCGCTCCACGGGGGCAAGTTGAACGCCCCCGATGGCCAAGGATGGAATTAATTGGCTGAACCGGGGAGCAGGTACCCACAGCCACTCCGTCTTGGAGGGGTTGAGTTTGAGTCGGTTGTCATCCATCCAGACCCGTACGGCCTCCACACACCAGGACATCACTTCGACGGCCTCGTTGGAGTGGTTCGGGGTGGAAATGTACAGATGAGTATCATCAGCGTACAGATGATATTCCACCCCGAAACCACGGATGATCTCACCCAGCGGCTTCATATATGTGTTGAACAGGAGTGGCGAGAGGACCGACCCCTGTGGCACCCCACACATAAGGGGGCTTAGGGTCGACCTCTGCTCCCCTGCCAACACACGTTGCGTCCGACCGGAAAGGTAGGAGCCGAACCACCGCAAAACGGTGCCCCGGACCACCAGCCTCTCCAGTCGGCGCAACAGGATACCATGGTCGATGGTATCAAAAGCCGCCGAGAGGTCTAATAGGACCAGGATAGAGGAACAACCCCTATCTCTGGCCCTCCAGAGATCATCTACCAACGCGACCAAGGCCGTCTCCGTGCTGTGCCCGGGACGGAAGCCGGACTGGCGCGGATCTAGATAATCATCTTCCTCCAGATGTCGTGGAAACTGATAAGCCACCACACTCTCTACAACCTTCGCCAAGAAGGGAAGGTTGGAGACAGGACGATAATTGGCCAGCTCCATAGGGTCCAGGGAAGGCTTCTTGAGCAAGGGTCTCACCACCGCCTCTTTCAAAGAGGCCGGGAGAGACCCCTCACTCAGCGAAGCGTTCACTAGGCCCAGGAGCCAGTCACGTGTAACCTCCCAGGATGCCAGTACAAGCCAGGAGGGGCACGGGTCCAATAAACATGTGGTGGGTCGCAGTCGTCCACGCACTCTGTCCAAATCCTCGATGGCAACCAAGTCAAACTCCTCCCAAATCGAAGTCTCAAGACTCGCCATGGATGTCTCCATAGGACCACTGACAGGGACCCAATCCTTCCGAATTTGAGCGATTTTATCCTGCAGGTATTTCCCAAACTCCTCTGCCCTACCCTGTAAAGGGGCCTCCCGCGGCCTCTGGAACAAGAAGGAGCGGGACACCCGAAACAGGGCGGCAGGGCGGTTCTCTGCGGATGCAATGAGAGCGGCACAATATTGACGTTTGGCCGCTCTCAGTGCCACAAGGTACGTCCTTAAATGGGCTCGTACCTGTGTTCGGTCAAATTCGGAACGGGAGGATCTCCAACGACTCTCTAGGCATCTCTTACGGCGTTTCATCACCCTTAGCTCCTCAGTAAACCTAGGAGCCAGGGTGGATCGTTGCCGCCAGAGAGGCCACAAAGGCGCCACCCGGTTCAAGGCCCCGGTAGTCGCATTATTCCACGCGACCACCAGGTCCTCTACCCGGGGGCGGGTCAGGGTTGCAGGAGGTGGCCCAAGCTCCGTCTGGAACCTATCTGGTTCCATCAGGTGCCTGGGGCGGAACCATCTAGTGTTTTCAGGTTCCACCTCCCCGCAGCGGGGGGTAGCACCAGGGAAGTCGAGTCTGAGGAGTGAGTGATCTGACCATGACAGGGGAGTGATGGTTACGTCCCCTCCTCCCAGATCACTCAACCACTGGCCAGAGACAAAAACAAGGTCCAGGGTGTGTCCTCCCTCGTGTGTCGGGCCCTGAATCAATTGAGTCAGGTCCATGGCTGTCATGGAAGCCATGAACTCCCGAACCCCCTCGGATGCTTCTCCCACCGATGGCAGGTTAAAATCCCCCATCACTAAGAGTTTGGGGGTCTCAACCGCCACCGATGCGATCAGCTCGAGGAGTTCAGGCAGGGCCGCTGATGTATAGCGAGGAGCCAGGTATACTATCAGCAGGCCCAACTGTCTCCCAGGGCCCCATTTCACAACAAGGAATTCACACCTGGACGTCTGTGGCACAGTGGACTCCCTTGGCTCTAAATCCTCCCGGATAATCGCTGCTACCCCACCACCCCTTCCCTGGGCCCGGGGCTGGTGAAATGCTAGGTAGCCTGGTGGGCACATTTCCACGAGGGGTAAAGCTCCCTCGTGGCCCAACCAGGTCTCCGTTATTCCCGCGAGGTCCGGCTCCCCCTCCAAAATTAGATCGAAGATGAGGGGGGCCTTATTAACGACGGACCTCGCATTGCATAGCAACAGCCTCAGGCCCTGGGTCTGCAGCTCCTGACCACCTAGAACGCGGGGGTTGGTACGAGCAACCAGGTGTAACCAGCACCCACGGTCTCCCAACCGACTATGAGTTCTTAATCTGTCCTCGTATCTGCCCCTCCCTACGACCGTTGAAATCAGCGAGCCCTGTAGAGGAACGATATCTGTAAGGTTAACTTTTTAAAAGGGGGGGAATTTTTCCAGTCCATTTGTTCTTGTCACATTTTTATCACTTTCATTTTGCATTCGCTTTCCCCCCGCTACCTCCCATCAAATTGTCATGTGATATTTCTGTAGGAGTAAACAAGGTTCTTTCTGTGCATATCAAGTTGTCATTATAACTCCAGGGGGGGAATGAAAATCTCAAAAAAAGCCCCTTAGTTTCCTTCACCCTCCCCTCCCCAAATAAGATAGATTGAAGGTTCTACTTTCTAAATAGTGGCATATTATATTCTTTTATTCTCTTTTGTGTTTTCTCTGGTACATGCTCATGTATTTTCTTCAATGAAGAATTTAAAAAAAAACCAGGTATGTCAATAACATTCTGCCATCCCCTTCATGTGTAGAAACTATGTCTTACATTCTTTCTATCTTTCTAATAGTGTGCTTGCATAAGCTTTGCAATTAGCGCAACTCTTGGGCAATTAACACTTCCTAATTAAATAATCACCAATATTCCTTTTAACACAGAGAAGACAGAACCCAATTGCATTATATACAATTTGCCACCAGAATAAATCTTACTACTCTGGCCTTACACATTGTAATAAGCTAGAAAGAGTGAGATTTACTGCTAAAAGGTTAGAAGTAAAGTCACTGAGCTGAATGGACTTATTCCCGGTTAAGTGGGTAAAAGATTACAGCTTCAATCAGCCTCTCTGTGGCATCTTGCCATTTTCTTTCCTATTGCTTAGAGCAGACCAGAAGCTGCCGTCCTTGCGTTGGGCTGATTATAAATAAAGTTAGTGTTGCGGATTCTTTGCCTAAGTTGGTCATGGCATTTTATTTCTCTGTCTGGACTGAAGAAGAGGCCACAGGCTCTCAAAATTCAGACTGTTGATTTAGAATCAACACTATTTGAAACTTTCATTGTTTAGTTGTGATTGTATTATTGGCACAGAGCACTGGATTGTATTTATTTACAATCCGATAACTAACTGCCTTCTGAAATCAGAGATAAAGGACAAACATAAGCTTTTCTATTTCATTTACATTTGATTAACTGATAGCCTACGTGCTCATTAAGCATCTTCAGACTGCAGTTTTTTGCTCAGAATCCTGCTAATGAGCCTATGCCAAAGATATCTTCAATTCAGTCTTCTACTTCAAAGTATCTAGCACTCATGTGAGCAGCCTAATATTGTTCAGTAGAAGATCCGTCATCTCTTCCAACCACTATAGGTCTATAAATATTGTTATCTATATTTCCACATGTCATATATCAAAAGAATAGAATGGGTGTCAGTTTCAGATGTTGAGGTTCATATGTTTTTTCATTTTCAGATGTTTCTTCAATATTTTAAACTTACTTCTACCTCACTACAACAGCAGAATGGATTCATTATTCTATTAAAAGTTGCACAACTGGATATTTACTCACACGATAGGATGTTCTCTATTCCCTCAGAAGCTCCTCATTTAGCCTCCCACTGGACTTTGAAGGTGCAAAATTGTACTCACGGGGAAAGAAATAGGTTAAACACTAATAAGTGGATAGTAACATCCATTGCTTCCTGATGTGCAGCATGTTTCAGGCAACAATAGCAGTTACTTAATAGACAATATAATGATGGTCCTATTGCCTTATGGGATCCTTTCTTTCAATGGTAACATGTATTACTTTATTTATCTTAACATTGGTTAATGATCTTTGCCATGATAGGAAGTGCTAGCAGGTGAAATGCATTACATGTTCAAGTCACATTCAGAGTTCAAGCAATTGCAATAGATGGTGCACTAATTTTTTGGTTAGGACTCTTCTATATGTGAGATCCTTGGTGTTCTCTGAACTTGGTTGTTTTCTTGCAGAAATTTCATTAGCAAACCAGGTAACATCATCAGTGCTAGAAAGGAGTTGGGTTTGCTCTCATTTTACAGTATTTTTCGGAGTATTAGATGCACCTTTTTCCTCCCTAAAAGAGGGTGAAAATTTGGGTGCATCTTATACACTGAATGTAGCCCCACCGACCGGCCCCAATCCTTTGGCCTCTGCCTCCCAGCAATTTACCTCCTTGCAGCAAAAGCTTGTGGAGCCTGCTATAGGCTATAGCAATCACTACAGCCTGAAACAGCTGATGAGCGGGAGAAATTGAAAGTGAAACTTGCTGTTTGCTCCATGAGGCAAATTGCTGGGAGGCAGAGGCAGATTTTTTTTCTTGTGCTAATCAGGCTGTTTGCTGCAAGGAGCTAAGTCAATAACTATAAATGCCTGTAGAATGTTCAAATTATTAGACTTACTTTTAAAAGACTGCTTTATTATTGTTCTAGACAGCTTAACAAAATGAAGAAGCTTTTTCAAATAAATGCTTGATCTGAAAAGACCCAGTGCTATTGTACCTTCTTTTAAATAGTAGAGAATAACTATACTTAGTTATTACTTAGTTATATAACTCCCTCCGGCTGATTCGCTCACACAGAGAGGGACTCCTCTGGGTGCTGTCCACTAGGCTGTGCCAGCGGGCGACGCCCAGCAGAAGTGCCTTCTCTGTGATGGGCCCGACCCTCTGGAATGACCTTCCCCCTGACATTAGAACAACTACGGATCTCCGCTCCTTCCGCCGGAAACTCAAAACCCACCTGTTTCATCTAGCCGGCCTGGCCTAATTCCAGCTTTCCCACCTCAGTTTGTATTTTTAAATTTTATGGTTTGGTTTTAAGATTTAAGTTTTTAATTCTTATAAATTTGTACAGGGGATATTTAATTCAATTTTAGTATGTATATTATCGAGTGTATGGTTTTTAAATTTGTACCTGTACACCGCCCTGAGTCCCTTCGGGGAGAGGGGGCGGTTTAGAAGTTTAATAAATTAAATTAAATTAATTAATACTTCTAGAAAGCACATCAATTTTAACAACATCTGTATAAGTATAGTCTGAAATGTAACACTACAAACAGTGTATATTATCTGTATTGTTTGCTGTTTGTTGCAAGGAGGCAAATTGCTAGGAGGCAGAGGCAGATATTTTACCATTGTTTTCCTCCCCAAAAGCTAGGTGCGTCTTATACTTCAGAGCGTCTTATATTCTGAAAAATATGGTATATACTAGTGGTCTGCCTTCTCAGTGTCGGTGAGAGTAGTCTTCGTTTCTTGATTAGGATGCTCTTTGTTGTTAGCTTGATGTCAGACTTTGGTAGTTCCTTGATTGAGGTATTGTTGTTTATTTCTTGATTGCTGGTCTAGTGTTAATCATGGTGTTAATTTGTATCCATGTCTTATGAAATTAAGGAGTTTTCATCATGTCTTCTGTTTGCTGGTTGGTGTTCATGGATGCCTGTTTATCCCATATACTGGCTGTTAAGTTATTATACTGTATGTTGTAGACGTCCTCCGTATTTTCTTCTGGGTCTCCTGGTCTTTTGATTTACTTAGGACATTTTTCAAGGCTTTAGTTGGTTTGAGACTTTGAGAGCTCCAGTGATGCCATGAGGTTTAATTGTCGGCTGTTTCTGAGATTTTTTTATGTATAGCAGTATTATACTTTTCACAGCTTGCGTTGATTGTGCTTCATTGGGTTGAGCGAGCAAAGTCGCTTGGATATCCATTTTCTTGAAAGATGTTGTATAGATAAGGGTTTCTTTTTTCTGAAGTTCAGGGTTGGTGAAGTGTGTTTATACTTGTTTAAGTAGTGTTCTTACATGTTCTTATACAGCTTATATTGTGGGAGGTTGGGTTGTTACTTTGATACTGGACCAGAGGTGGGTTGCTGCTGGTTCAGCCCAGATCAGGCGAACCAGTAGTAGTGTTGGCAGGAGGCGCACCCAAACTGGCAATAAAAAATTTGGCAGCCCACCACTGCACTGGACCACTGAGTTAGTCTAGGTAGTTTTATGACAGACTTCTCTTTCTAATTTAACCATCATTGGCTCTGCTGATGAGGATATCCAGGATGGTATATCCAGCATATTTTCTTTTTCTATTATGAATAATATTCCTTTGAAGATTTTTTGTGTGTGTTCTCTAGTTGGTTCTTTTTTTTTATGACAAAGGTATCAACTATATACCAGATCCAAACTTTGGTTCCATGTGAGTATTATAGATTCTAGACAATGCATTATGGTCACTCTTATGAGCCCTGAAAGCAGTGATTCAATGGGGGTTCTTTTGATTTGTTGATATATTTGTCCCCCATATTAAAAGTATGTGATTAGGCAAAAGCTGATGAGATCCATGATTTTGGGTATCTCAATCTTGGTATGTTTGGTTATGGCAGATGTAGTGTGTAGTAGAATTGTCATGGACTGTTTAGCACACATCCTGGAGAGTTCCCTGAGGTTGGGTCCAGCAGAAATCCAAAAGCTTGGAAGAATAAGCATGTGGTGACCAACTCAGATTGGATCCTGTTTGGTTAATTCTAGGACTATGGATGTAAAAAGTGCCGTGACATTAAATAAGATCACAGTTTCATCTTCATTTATTGCCACAACTTTGATTCTTTGAAGGCCCTATGGGGGGGAGTTGATGGAATATGTATTTCCCTCTATGAGTTGTTCAAGCTTTTTTGCCAACTCTTTAGCATTTTTGTAGGTTGGAGGTTCCTGGTAATGATACAATTGAACAGACAGGCATGTATAGATTGTGTGCTTTGGGTAGTCCATCAAAGTATGGGAGGACAGGTTCACCCTTGGTTTTCATCCACTGATTATTCTTTTTAGTGAAAGGTTTTTATAAGGTCACTGAGAGCTCTCTTAACCTGTCCTCCCACACTTCTATCGACACACAAAAACATAAAACCAGACATATCTCTCCATCCAACAGTATCTGTCCAACTGTATCATTGACAGGTGAGGGAACTTCAGCCAGTTAGTCTCTTTCAGCCAGCCCTCAAAAGAAGGAGACAATGCCAAACCACTTCCAAAAAACCCTGCCAAGAAAACCTGCAAGTCCAGGCAGTCCAGATCAGTCGAGGCCATCACCAGCAGTCAACATCAACTTATATGCATTTAGGATTTCTGCCTATGTGGTAGTTAAGACAACTGGAAATAATTTAAAAAGAAAGAGAAAGCCTTAAAACCTATGTTAAAACTAACTCAAGCTTAGCAGGCCTAGATAGTAAAGAAGAATGTGAGTTCTTCCTGAAGGAGGAAAGAGTAAATACTGAGCAACATTCTGAGTGAACTTAATAGCTTGGGAGCAATATAGAAGGGGAAAATAAGCAAGCAAATTGTACAAATTCTAGATGTTTGAACATTTTGATATGTTTCATTTTTGTTTCCTTTTAAGTAATGATTGTTCATTTTGTCATTTGTAATACAACCATATATAGTAAAGTTATTGAAACAAAAGACTTAATAGGGCAATTTCTAGGAGAACTATAAATAGCATCTGCAGTGTATCTTTATAAAGCTATCATAGAGAAGTTTCACATTTCTTTACTTTGATTCCCAGTCTAATCCAGAGCCCTGGTCAGACTTCCTAGTAGGTTCAGCTATAAATCTTGACTGCCCAGACATTTAGTAATCTGATTACAGCAGAATTTTGGAGAGAAGACATGACTAGATTATGCTTTATTGTAGGCTTATAGTGTTCATGACTTAAATGCTGTATTTGCACAGAAAGTGTGTCTCCCTCTCCCCCAAAACATAGAAATCAAGCTCTTCACATATGTCTACTCAAACTTTAAAGTCTTCTTGCCTTTGTGAGTCAATGGATGTATAGTTGTTTTCTTTCTGACCTCAGGATAGGGGTCAATCTGTTCAATTTTCACGTAAGGTTTCATCCAGTTTGAGCCCTTACTACAGTCCTTTTATTTCCTGATTTGCTTCTGACTCAAATACAACTAGATCGACCCCTTTTTTCATTGTTTAGTATCAATCTCATACATATTTTTATTCATAAATCCATGCTACTCGATTTCTAGGCCAGTACACAAATTAAAAATTAAAAACTGTCAAACAACTGACTTGTATATTTCCACATTATTTTCCATGGTATGCAAAATATCCTTTAACATATATTTTTCTTTAAAAATATTTTTTGTATTAGCAAAAATATAATTGCAAAATCCAGAGAGTGATGAAATCTGAGTAATGATTGCATATAAGTCCTTTTTATTATTATTCTGGAAAGTGTGAATTAGGTCGATTCATTTTATCAATATAGACCAATTTAAATTATTCCCCATCACCTCTTTAGATTTCCCCCCCCCTGCATTTTAGCAAAAAGAAATAAGAAAGGAGAATGTAACCATACCATAAATAGCACTATTTTGACAATAAATGGTTTTTTCCTCCTACATTTTTTAAAATTAGGCTTCAGCAACTCAGTAATGAAGCATCTGTGTTTACATAACACTCACAAAGCCAAAAAAAGGTATTTTATCTACACAGGTATTTCCAAAATGCTTTATTTTACATTCACTTGCTAAGAGGCTATTTTCAGGACTTCCTTACTTTACTTTACTTTACTTTACTTTACTTTTATTCATATTTATAGACCGCCCCCTCTCCCAAAAGGGACTCGGGGCGGTGTACAGTCAATACATAAAAGATACATAAATAAATCAATACTTAGATATTTAAATACATAAATAGTTAGATACTTAGATGGAGGAGGTTAAAAGAACTGTACATTAAAGTAAAGTATTTAAAATACAATCTTTAAAAAGACCCCTAAAAAGTACCCCAAAGAGTTAAATTTAAAATGGTTCCCCAAAAATACCAATTAAAATATATATCTGCCAGGAGGTAAAAGCTATGAGTGTGCCAGGCCAGCTAATCGAAACAGGTGAGTCTTTAGTTTTTGTCAGAAGGAGCGGAAGTCAGTGGTGGTTCCATTGTTTCTGTCACCTGATCTTGGAGAGGACATATGTTAGGTACCATCTTGTTGGACCTACAAACTGTGCCTGCACTCAAAAAAGCACTCTTCCATACATCTGGATTGTCTTGAGCCTTGTTATCCTTCCACCCCTGTGATTAGGATCATAGTGTTAACCTTGGTGACCTAGAGATTTGTGGTATGCATATTGTTTTATCCTGGTATACTGCCTCATATGAGATGGGCAGCCATTTAAATCATTTAAATAAAGGAATACATAGCCTCACCATGTCTACAGTTTGTGCCTATGACGTCTGGTTGTATTTTCTTTTCCAGATGCCTCAGGAACAGTATGCCCAGAGAACCACCATGCAGAGCTCAGAAGGACCACATGTATACAAAGTGGGGATTTATGGTTGGCGGAAGAGGTGCCTCTATTTCTTTGTGCTACTTCTAATGATTTTAATCCTGGTGAATCTTGCCATGACCATCTGGATTCTCAAAGTTATGAATTTCACAATTGTAAGTAGATGATATTTTGCTTGAAAAGACTTGTACATAACAAATTTTCGCCAGGCTTCAAAGTTAGAAAATACAGCTGAAATAGTAGTTAACCATTTGGCTCTCAAGAATGGTTAAAATGAGCTCAGGCATTAGTCGTAGGCAAGACTTGAGGTGGATCTACTTTCTCTCTTCTTAATTCACATGATGATTAGTGGGTCTGTACGTTAATTCTGGAGTTTTCCCGGTAGCCAGTTTGGTCTAATGGTTAAGGAATCAGGATAAAAACCAGGTAACTCTTAAGTTCTAGTTCTGCCTTAGGCATGAAAGCTGGCTGGTTGATTGTGGCCCAGTCATGCTCTTCCTCTCAGCCCTCACGGTGTTATTGTTGTGGGGAAAATAGGAGGAAGAAGGAGTATTAGATATGTTTTCCATCATGAGTTATTTATAATAATAATAAAGGCAGGATTTTTAAAAAATCTAAAATAAAAACAGATAAAATAAATCTTAAGAGTTCCACTCAACACTTTGGATCACTACCTAAATGTTCCCTTGTGGGTCTGTCCTCTTTCACTGAACATTTTGAAGTTTAAGAGTTCCACATAATGCTTTGGAATGTTTTGGCTTTCTTCATTAGTACCTTCAAGGCATAAATTTCCCTTCTCTTTCTTCCAAGGCAGCTCTTGAGAGTCTAACCAGAAAAAAATGGGGAACACTTCAAGCTTATAGGGCTCTCCTTTATTTATTCTGTTTCCCACTCTTTCACTCATTTGCATACATTCAGACTATACTCCTCCTTCTCATTTTAAAGTCGGTTCTGTGCATAGATTAAAGTACCAGATGAAGGTTAGCATTTTGTTTTTAAATCTTGAAAGAGTTGTATAAAGTCAGCCATTATATACTCTGCTTAAAACTCAGCGGTTGGTTATAAATTGTTCTAGCAATAGCACTTAGACTTATATATCACTTACATCTCTAAGCAGTTTAAAGAGTCAGCATATTGCTCCCAACAATCTAGGTCCTCATTTTACCAACCTCAGAAAGTTGGAAGGTTGAATCAACCTTGAGTTGGTCAAGATCGAATTCTTAGCAGTGGGCAGAGGTAGCTTGCAATATTGCATTCTAAGCACTGTGCCATAATGGCTCTTATAATTTGTTATACCAAGCCCTTTTGAAAGTTCTTTTAAAATCTTCCTTCTTCCATCTAAAATATTAGCCATTCCACCAGTTTGGTCATGTGCCAACTTTATAAGTGTCCCCCTCAAATCATTAATGATGAAAATATTGTGCAGCACAGGATGCAAAGTCCTGTGGAATTCTATTCAATATTTCTCTCCAGGCAAATGTGGGGAGTGACTGACAAGGACTCTTGCAGTGCAATAATTCAGCCAACTTTGTGTCCATCTAATGGTGAGATCATCAGTCATATTTTAACATTTGAGTAAGGTAAATATCACAAAGCACTCTATCAAAGGCTTTCTTGAGATATAAGTCCAGCTTAGAAAATAAACATTCCCCGTAGATAGTTGATGACCTTTGAAAATAGTTGTTTGTAAGAAAATGAGACAGAAAAACAAACAAAATGCAATGCAGAATTTTCATATTTTACAATATTTTCAGTCCTAGTTGTCAGTATAATAAAAAGTACAGTTATCTATCTTCCTTGCTGGAAAGGAAAATTGCCAAATTTGTCTATGCAGCAAAACTTATCACAGAGAAGGAGGTTAGTATAATTCCTAAAAATGAACACTTTCCTACACTGTTACATTGCGCAAGTGACCTAAAAGTTGGTGGATATATAGTGAAAGAGAATGCCACTGGGGCAGTATGATTTCTTTTGTTATGCATTTAAGGTTGAAAAACAGTCTTCACTACACTATTCACTGTTCCTTGAGGAGAAAAGGATAATAATAAAAGAGATTAATAATAATAATAATAATAATAATAATAATAATAATAATAATAATAATAATAATAATAATAATAATAATATCGGGAGCTTCCTGCGATAACATCAGCGGAACTGCAAAAAACTGTGCTACTCGGAACATCTTATATTTTAAGAAGGTGCATTTTTTAATGTTCAGTTGGCTGAGTTTCATGTTTAATGAATAAAGTTAATAATAATAATAATAATAATAATAATAATAATAATAATAATAATAATAATAATAATAATAATAATAATAATAATAATAATAATAATAATAATAATAACAACAACAACAACAACAACAACATGTCTAGTTGACAGAGTTTCATGTTTAATGAATAAAAGAGATATAATAATTTAAATAAAACACTTTCCATGAGAATTTAATGGGGGGAGATGACTGAAAAATAAGTCTTATGACAAATCTGTAAATAAAATTTTCATTGACAGTCTAAAATGCAAGTGTGAATAATCATGTCATATTACATCCCTTCCTTTTTCTGTCCATTTTCTATCCAAGTTCTAGTGAAACCCGTATTGGGACAGTTATCTTGTTGCAAACGACTAGGTGATATATCAATTGTAAAATCATTCAAAACCATTGTGATGATAAGGAAAGGCAACATGTGAGACCTGGCTTATTCTGAATTGTATTTTTGGAATTAGTGCATACAAGCAATAAATCATATGTTCCCATGCATGATTCTTCAGGGTTTTCCAGATGCACTTATTTTGAGGTTATCATCATACTGCTGCACAGGATCTAAATGGTAGTTTATGTGTACAACATTCACTGCCATTATACAACTGTTACATTCTCTTTGGTCATTCCAATCTTCACAACCCAGTAAATCTGTCAATTGCTAGATGTGTATCAAGTTATCTGTTAAAGTGTATCTGTGAAGTCATTTGTAATGCCTGATACAATGAAACTTATGCGATGTTGTAAAGTTGCAAAGGCTAGATAGATAGATAGATAGATAGATAGATAGATGGATGGATGGATGGATGGATGGATGGATGGATGGATGGATGGACGGACAGACATACAGACACACAGACACAATGTGTCCGTAGGTGGCTGGTAAGGCACAAAATGTTCTGCCACATATCAGGCAGACATGTGTGGGCACCATTGTGGGCATCATTGTTGCAGCATTTATAGCTCTGGATTTGCGGAGTGCTCTCTTCTCTTGTGCTGTGGTTATTCTTCTGTATTCAGATGCCTGGCAGCCTTGGTGGATCAGCGTGCACCATGTCGCTCGATCTTGTGCCAGGAGGTGCCACCACCCAGGAGGTGGTGTCAATATCCAGAGACTTAAAGGAGGCTTTCAACATGTCTTTGTATCGCTTCCTTTGTCCCCCTTGCGATCTGCTTTCAATTGCCTGTAGTTCAATTGCCTAGTGTGCCCCCTGTATATAGTCCAAGTCTCAGTGCCATACATACATACATGTATGAAGAATACTATGAGGAATACTATGAGAATAGCATGAACAGAACCTTTAATCATGTCAAGGTTTATTTCAGTCAAACACCAATATAGCGTGAAACAATAATGAACTGTTTAAAAGTAAAAGAGGAGGAGAAGGACCAGATATGAAGCACAATATAATTCAGAATAATGTCACTACTGTTACTAGTATAAGTTACATCTATAAAATGCTATTTGTCTAAAACTAAAGAATAGAACTAAAATTCTAAGATCGAAATAAGATAAAAAATATTTATTTGTTTGTTCATTTGGTTGTTTAATTATTGATGTTCAAACCTTAGCCAGAGTTATATTATTCTGAGAGGCGGGCATTAGTTAGCTTGGATCTTATACTAGCAGTGTCCCAGAATTTTGCAACATCAGACAAGCAAAAGATATATATTGAAATTATCAGAATGACTTGAACGTTTTTCCAAATGAGGGAAAATAAAAAAGAGTCTAATATGTATATAAAAGCAACAGTACAATCACCCTTCATTTCCTTTCCTATAATCAAAATAATCACCTTTGCTTGAAATGTTCTAGATCGATTGTGGGGCATAAAAATTAAAACACTAAGGGGGAAATGAGAAACTTAAGTAAGGACCAAAAGTTTTAAAAAATGCCTCCAATATACGCACACAACTATTACATAATCTGGTGAAACAAGGGTCTGCCTTAGAAATAATGGTCTGGGAATTGATAGCATTCAGCAGAACTGCAGAGCTTTTGTGCTATTGGGTTTATGACCATGGTTTGTCTCATAGGTGGTATTCAGCGGGTTCTGACCAGTTCTGGAGAACTGGTAGCAGAAATTTTGAGTAGTTCGGAGAACCGGTAGGTACCACCTCTGATTGGCCCTATCCATTCTCTGCCTCCTGAGTCCCAGCTGATCAGGAGGTAATGGGGATTTTGCAGTAACCTCTCCCTGAAGTGGGGAGGAAATGGAGATATTACAGTATCCTTCCCCTGCCACGCCCACCAAGCCATGCCAGGGCCCACCAAGCCACGCCCACAGAACCGGTAGTAAAAAAAAAATGAATCCCACCACTGGGTTGTCTGCTTTAAACATATACTGTATATCCTTAACCAGTTTGGTGTGGTAGCACTATAAGTTGCTAATTCAGATTCCAACCCACAAATATGTACCGTCCAGTTTTGCATTTTCTAGATCTCTTCAGACTTGACATAACACGTTTACAATTGTGATTTGGCATATGTCATAGTTCTATCTATCAAGGCTATCATCTGCCAAGCCAGAGAGAACACTGTCTGCACTCCTGTCTAAAAATATTTTAAGTGGGGACTGCAACTTTCTATTGACAAAACAGAGTTTGCAGCTGAGTTATATGTACTACTCTTGCATGAGGTCCTCTGCAAAGTCTGGCTCTTTTTTGACTGATGGGGGGGGGGTCCTTGGTGCACTCTGAGCTTGCTTGTTTTCTTGCAGACATTTCTTTACCCTAATTAGGTAACATCATCAGTGCTGGTAAGGAGTGCTGTTTGCTGTCAGTTTGTGTTCTGGTGTCTTGCTTGTCTGAGTGGGTTTAGATGTTTATGTGACATATTGTATGCTTTCTTCTCATTCTGGATGCTTGAATCAAAATTTGCAGTATGAAAAATGCCATGAGCATTTATTGGGTATAATGAGCACTCATTGTAATTTAATGAGTGGCCCTGCTAGCCTGTGGTACTAAACTCATACAGGTTTTGGGCAGGAAGCCTTAGGGATAGCAGAAGAAGGCTCAGATGGCTGCATTCACAAGTATGTGCAACCTCACCCTCATTTAGAGTAGTTCCCACCCATTGATGTTTTAACCCAGCTGGACATTCAAGGAGATTTTTCAAGTTTGATCTATTCCTGGGAGAAAGTTGCTGACATTCCTCTCTTACCATACAATGTTGGTATACATTTTTTGAATGGGACAGGGCTTCTATTTATGAATTACTGAGTGTACATCTTTGACTAATAGATGACACAATTTACAGAAGAGGATTGGGTGTAGTAAATAGGTGTGTCCATGGTCTTTAGCCACCTAAGCTCCAAATACTTTGGCCACCTAATGAAAAGGAAGGAGTCACTGGAGAAGAGCCTAATGCTGGGAAAGATTGAGGGCAAAAGGAGAACGGGACAACAGAGAATGAGGTAGCTAGATGGAGTCACTGAAGCAGTCAGCATGAGCTTAAATGTATTCCAGAGGATGGTAGAGGACAGGAAGGCCTGGAGGAACATTGTCCATGGGGGTCAGACACGCCTTCACAACTAACAACAACAACAACAACATATTCTTTAGGGTGGTAAAGTATATTAAATCATAGCTTTCTGGAATGCAGTTTTCTGCTCCTAACACTTATTTTGATTAGTTTTTGTTTTTCAAGCTTCTCATGGTGGTTGTAGAATGAAATTAATAAAGGAGAATATTTGTAGCTCTGGGTTGAAATTAGGGGTCCTTAGTGCTCTCTAAGCTTGGTTGTTTTCTTGCAGACATTTTATTACTCAAACTAGGTAACATCATCAGTGCTAATAAGTACTGGAGTTTGCTTTCAGTTTATATTCTAACAGTTTGCCCTGTGTGGTCTTAAAGGTTCTTTGATTAGGCTGTTTATTGTTGACTTCTTTGGCAGTTCCTTGATTGGGGTGTTGTTTACTTGATTGTTGGACTGGTGTTAATTTCAGCACATTAGGGTTTTGATTACTGGTGGGAAGGTATTTTGGGTTTTTTGTTCCCATTTTGGTTTGTTGGTTGTCTCTTTGGCACAGTATGTAGATATTGTTTATGTCTATGTATCTATTAATGGCTAATTTGCCAGAATGTCAGAATTCTAGAAATTCTCTAGCTTCTTTTTTATTATTATTTGAAAAACAAATTGTAAATAAATAAAGCCACTTCATTTTCATATAATTCTTCAAGTAGCTTTAAAACATTGAGCATGTTTTAACTGGAGATTCTTACTCTACATGAGCTAATTGTCACACTTTCTTTGGCAATGTATTCTACTCTAGTGAAAGGAGAGCATTTAGGAAATATGAAGAATAACAGATGGCAGAGAATAGGAAAGTGAGCAAGCACACATACAGTATTATACATGTGTTGCTTTCAGCCAAGGAGGAAAAACTGTCTTCCCCTCAACTGTTCTTTGTTATCTTTAACAAAGTGATAATTTCTTATCCCCATGGAAAAGACATGCTAATGGAAGTAAATGGCTGAAATAAAGATTCAGTTATTAGCTGAGGCTTAACTTTCTATGACAAGGTTTGACTTCTCAAAGTCTGGTCAATAGCTGCAATATCAATCTTCCTGAAAAGAGGCAATGTTGACAAACTGCAGCACTATGGATATTTCCTGAAGTGTTTTGGCTTTATCTTATCAACAGATCATGGCCAAAAGTTTTCTGAACATAGAACTCCATATTCGGACTTGAGCTGAGATGTCATAAGAATCATTTCAAACCTTATCATTGAGATGCTTTGAGCATCTCACCTTTCAAAAATTCAACAGGGCTTTTATGCTAATGCAATTTGATATCTTGCCATCAGCAGTTCAGAAAGCTCATTTGCATAAAAAACACAGTATGGGTCTTGTTACCCTTAACTCATACCCTATTTTACTGTGACTGGTAGATAAGTTCCATGAGCATCACCTGATATCAAAGACCCAACAGCAATGTTTATCATAATAACATTTGTGCTGATATGCCATAGGTTGTTATCATTATTAACACCAGACTAAGCCATTGGAATACGCTCTGCTGATAAGGTATAATAGGTTCAGTGTAACATTTTTGGCATTTCGTATTACTGTTCAATATCTCTACATAGACACTGATATGTGCAATTATATACTGTACTATTTCAGTAATGTTAGTGACCCCAATAAAAGGTAGATGATAATTTCTGTATAAAAATCCAGATATAAGATTAATGCTTTATAAAATGAATGCTAATTTGTACTATTTAAATGCCAACTATTATCATTACTTTGCTTTATTTTGGAGATAATTTTTAATTGGGTAAGAAAAGTTATTTTTAATATATTTATTCTCTCTTGTGTGAAAGCTACCTGTTTCATTATAGTTTTGTAATGACAATCATGGGATAATGCAGTAGGAAAGATGTATTAGACATTAAATATTTAAAGTAATAGGCTTTGTTTTAATTACTTTTTCATTAAGATTCTTTCTGAATAAAATTTAATCACCTAGCAGTATTCCTTGTTAATTGTTTCTCCTGGGCTATCTTAAACATAAACCAGTTTTTGCTCTAAATAGCAAATAATAGTGAAGTCTAGTCAAAGGGGACCCTAGCTGAGACTGCTTCTGCTTCTTTTTTCTAATAGACAGAATGAATTGGTTAGTCATTGTTTATTAACTTATTAATGTGCACTGAAACATGAAACAACCTACCTGCATCACTTTGTAATCAAATGTTCAGGCAGTTTCCTTCTTTCTTTGGGAAACAATTTTATAAGTTACTAGAAGTAGAGGCCGTCACTCGAACTTGTCATGCAAAAGCAACCAGAAACACTTGTGAAATGACTCAAGAGCAATTTTATTGCTAATCAACTATGTTACAAGAATCTTGCCACACTGACTGTATTCTCTTGCGAATGGCAAGATAAGGTGTCAAGGATTCTGGGGGAGATCAAGTCTATGCTATTTCCTACAGTGCAAAGAGTCCAGATTGGGCTCCCTTTGACACCTCCCTCCAGTAGATGATAGATAGATAGATAGATAGATAGATAGATAGATAGATAGATAGATAGATAGATAGATAGATAGATAGATAGATAGATAGATAGATAGATGATAGATAGATAGATAGATAGATAGATAGATAGATAGATAGATAGATAGATGATGGATGGATGAGATAGGTAAAGGTAAAAGTATAAAAATAAATAAAAGTAAAAGTATATTTTAAATCCATAAACTTATTTCATGAAGCAGATGATTAAAATGTTGAACATAATCTCTAGTATTTATTGATCATCTATCAATCAATCAATCAATCAAATTTATATAGCCATCCATCTAGTATGCCTGCATAGACCCAGTAAGGATGAAACTAGTGTTTTAGGGCCTTCTCAGTGGCTCATATAACTTCTAAAGATATTGAGATCTCTCTCAGCCAAAATCCCCACCAATAGAAAACAAATAAGGCATATCTGCATCGTTTCTGTGAGCTTGAACAGGGTGGCAAGAATGATTTAATAGGTACAGTGGAGATCTTCTAGAATGTTTCCCATGACAACTGTGTAGGTCTAAAGGATGCAATGTGTTAGAAATAAACAGAATAAATAGAAAGAGAAGAGGTGTAGAATATTTTAAATTTATCTACACCTACAGAATACCCATTATTCTGCTCCTTTTTGTGCTAAGAAAAGTTATGCAAAGCTCAGATAGAAAGTAAGATATAGTAAGCAAAGGAAATTAAAGGTAGGAGGTAAGAAAAGTAAAGCAAAAGTTTTCATCCAACCATTCACTACATCTCTATCTTTCTATCTTTTCTCAATGTCTGTTGTTGCAGAGATTCATGTAACAATTCATAATTCATACATCCTTTACACTGGAAGAAAAGAAGTCTTCATAGAGACCTAACAGCTGTTTTATATCTGAAGGGTTGTTGTGCAGAAGATGAGACTAATTGTTCAGAATTATTATGAAACATAGGATAAGAACCAATGGGCTAAAACTTACAAAAAGTAGATTTCAGTTGCAGATGCGACAAACGTATCCAATAATAGGATAGACTTCAAAGGCAGTTGGTGGAGTTTCCTTCAAAAAAGTGTTTGAACAGAGGCTGGTGACAATTTAAGGCTGGTGTCAAATATCCTATAGTAGCAAATTCCTATAGTTTTTCCCCAAGTTTTCAGTCTAAGGTGCTTTTGTGCTTCTTCTAACATATCCAAGTGTCATTTCCATGTAACTAAATCAGCAGAGGCAGTCTCTTATTTATGTAGCTCTTTATATTTTTTAACAATCATTTATTCCTTCAACATACCATATACTACCAACTCCATTTCTGCCAACATTTGTATCTCTTAATATTCCTCACCTCTAGAAAATGTTCTATCAAGATACGTATATATTACAATTGTTCCATCGATTTTCTTTGCCAGTACATTCATTGTTAGATCCAATAATACAATACAATACAATAGTAGAGTTGGAAGGGACCTTGGAGGTCTTCTAGTCCAACCCCCTGCCTAGGCAGGAAACCCTATACCGTTTCAGACAAATGGCTATCCAACATCTTCTTAAAGACTTCCAGTGTTGGGGCATTCACAACTTCTGGAGGCAAGCTGTTCCACTGATTAATTGTTCTAACTGTCAGGAAATTTCTCCTCAGTTCTAAGTTGCTTCTCTCCTTGATTAGTTTCCAGCCATTGCTTCTTGTTCTACCCACAGGTGCCTTGGAGAATAGCTTGACTCCTTCTTCTTTGTGGCAACCCCTGAGATATTGGAACACTGCTATCATGTCTCCCCTAGTCCTTCTTTCTCTTAAGCTAGACATACCTAGTTCCTGCAACCGTTCTTCATATGTTTTAGTCTCCAAATTCTTCGCTGCTTTGTACAAGCTGATATTCACTGCAAATCATTTTAATCTTTATCAGCTACACTCAAAAGAAAATGCCCTCTGCCATCAACACATATTTTCTTTATACACGATCCGTAAAAGTATTAAATAACAAAGGGGCATCACCTTTTGATATTTTTATCCCTGCTCCATATTAAACCATTGGCTAAGCATTTATTTTTATTTCTATCACCTACCTTTCTTACTATTCTCAACAATCATCCTTCAACTCTGCAACCTGCAAAACCTTCAGTAATTCAAGGCTATTTGCTTGATTATACATTTTGCACTTTTTCATAATTGAATCTACACTTTTATTTGCCATGTGTATGAGATCCACTATCAAAAAGGCCTCTGTGAAATTTTAGGCCTCATAAACAGATTTTTTCCAAATATACAAAATAATAGTTCTACATTTTTTATGGTTCCCACTTTAAATATTATGTGCAGGTTTAGCCAGCTTTTAGAAATATTCTGTCAAATTGGAACAGTTCCAGAAAGTAGCAATGAGAATATTCAGGAGGCTAGGTTCTATAATGAGAGCCTGAGGAATCAGGAAAGATTTAGCCTGAGAAAAGAAAAGATTGAGATGGGGGTTGAATTATTACAGCAATCTTACAAGGGAACTGATTCCCAGACAGATAATTGGCTTCTCCTCACTAGATATTATCTGGAATAGGTAAAGAGTTGCTTTTATTTGGATTTCTGTATTGACTGGACCTGTGAAATGACCACTTCCAACTCAATTATTCTATGAATTTAAGGTGGTCAGGTGTTCCAGAAAAGACATTCCACTTTTATTTATTGTACTCAATAGTATTCCAGTCACTAACGAACTAACTATTTATTTATTTATTTATTTATTTTGCACTACAACATTCTGTTCATTTGAAAATGCTCCTCATTTCATTTGGGGAAAATTGAATACATTAAAATAGTAATTTTACACATTAAATTGCTGTACAATATGCAGCAATCTGATATTAAGGTTATCTTTTATTTTAATTCCTTATTAGTATAGGAAACTACAATTAAATGTTTATTAAGCATTGCATTCTTAATTCTTTTCACAGTCCTTAATTATATATCATATTGAATTTGTCCTTTTCCCTTTCTTTTCTGTCTTTATTCTGCTCTTTATTGTATCTCTTAGTAATTTAAACAATACAATTTTCCATGTTAACTAATTACTGCTTTTCTCAAATTAATTTCCACTCACTGGCTACTCTGATAGAATTTTCAAATGGTCATCAATAATCCTTCATGTGTTTTATCCTGCCTCAGAATATCAATCTTCTGAATATTAGAACAAAATAAAAATTCCTCTAAAAGTCAGAAGCATGCCATTTGGATATGTAAGTTCTCTCTCTCTTTCTCTCTCTCTCTCTCTCTTATACATATACATATGTACATATATATGGAATATTGTGTTATATTTGTGCTGATAAATAAATAAAGGGAGACTAGTATAGATCTATTTCAAACTATTTAGCTCTCATCAGCTAGCCATACCCTTACTGTGATTCGAACCTGGGCTGTATTACATATTAGGCAGATGTACTAGCCACTAAGCCACAGGCTCTCCTCCTTATCAAATACATAGGTAATATTATATATACATTGTATATATACAATGTAGCCTTCTGCTCTACAATATGGAATAGAGACAAATACTTATTCGTTATCAGACTTATTACTGGGGAAATGAGAAATAAACATTTTAATACCTAGTCCCAAAAGTTTTATTTATTTATTTATTAAACTTTATATGACTAATCCACTCACTGGCAGTGACCACATAACCACTTTATATGGTTTTATTGATTGTACATATGTATTGGTTTACTGATTTATATTGTTTTTTTAATAATTTTTGCTCTGTCCAGTCTTCTGTGTATATAGACAGATATATAAATTTGATTAATAAATAAATTATATATATATATATATATATATATATATATATATATATATATATATATATATATATATATATATGTGTGTGTGTGTGTGTGTGTGTGTGTGTGTGTGTGTGTGTGTGTGTGTGTGTGTGTGTGTGCGCTGTATTTGTACTGATAAATAAATAAATTAAAAATAAATAAAATAAATATATAATAAATATATATATATATTAGTTATTCTTGATCTAAAAGTCAGTTTTATTGCTCATACGGCCTCCTAAAATGAATGACTGCTCTCAACGTAAAGGAAGTTTTCCCCCACTTCTTTTGACTATATGGAATATGTACTGTTCTTGCAAATAATTGTGTGTGTTTATGTGTAAATATATAGTTAAAATAGATGTATCAAACAATGAGTACTACTCTGTGTGTGTGTGTGTGTGTTTGTTTGTGTGTGTGTGTGAACATGTAAATATACATGTATACAAATGTAGCATAGTGCTGATTGTTGCTAGGGCAGTAGAATTTCAGTTTTCATTTTGTATATTATTGAAGCTTTTCTTAAGCACACCACCATTGCTATGTAAATATGGGGAATGTGCTTGCGTTGAAGCTGACATAAAATGAATTTTGAAAAATGCCCTAAGTAAATTCTCTTTGTTCCTATCCATAGCAACTTGTAAGAGTTGTTCTGAGAAGCTGAGAAAAAGTCTGTCTTTTAAGAGAAAAAATGTACAGTATCCCATGGCAACCATTGTCCAGTGAATCTTAGAGAGAACAGAAATGGCCCTGTAGGTAGAGCAAAATGTTACAGTAGGCAGAAACAAAGGGACACTGTAGGTAGCTCTTGTATCTCCCCATCTTCTCTTGAAAGACCTTTAAAGTACCTATGCAAGGTATTGCTGTACATACAGGTGTCCTTGAGTCAAACTTTCCAAAATCTATGTGATGTTCACAGCGGTGTTATATAAATGGCTTGCTGGTGCCTACTTCTCAGAAATTTCTCCCACTTTAGCCAACAACATACTGTAGATTCCTGAGGTCGTCCCAATTACCCATGTACAGTCAAGGCTCCAAAAAAGAATGATTCTGCTTAGCATCTGAGATCAGCAAAGATTGGCTATCTGGTGAGGCATTACAGTTACAAACCATTAGACCACAATTCTGGATCTTTCTAGTGGTTTTCATGGCCTATTGTATACAATGATTTTCAGGTCTTTTTTTTTTAAAGGTTGCTAAATAGATTTTTTTTAACAAGGCAATTTAAATTATTAATTTTTCTGAGGGGCATTTATCACTACATGAGTTAGATTTGTTAAATGCAGGAATGGAGGAATTATCATAATAGGGAGTAGATTTGGTTGTCAAGGACATGTAGAAAGTGGGATTATACTACACTAGGGATATTTGTATAGCATTTCCTTAGGGCATGCTGCATTGTATATAGCCTTCTGTTTAACATGCAGCTATTTTCTCAGCTGGATTTTTTTTCCTCTTATAATCTATACTGCTAGCCAAAGGCAAAAAATAGAACTTGGGATCTCATTCTTTCTGAAGAAGATGGTTCCTTTGACCACTTTCCATTCCCTGCTATGCTGTGCCATGCTTCTTTGGAGAAGAGAATATTATGGTATAAGTAGAAAAAGCCAAAGCCCTGATAAAGATGGACAGAAATTTGATGAGAGAAATTATAGAAAAGTTATGTATTATAGAAAAATCAGATTTTATGAACTTTGTAGTTTTTGTACAGATTTCTTTGTACGATCTATACTGCACAGACTACTACGAAGACACCTGTGTTGTTTTATATTTCTTGTCATCTACAGTTATCAGGTTGAGGAAGATTCTTTTTAGAATAACACAGGGAACCACTGCTTGATCCTATCTTTTCTTCAAGATAGAGTTTCACACAAGTTCAAATTTCTGGAAATCCATTCTTAGCACTCTTTTATTTCATCCGATTGCCAGGTTAGCAGAAACTTGGGAAACAGTATTGACACAAGTCATTTCTAAGAAGAGAAATTATTTTTATTTCTTTACTTGTTTCTTTTTTTCTTTCAGTATACCTGTGCTACCCTAGGCCTTCTTGCAAATGGTTTTTGTCTTTCTAAAAAAAATCCCCAATAATGATGGCCACAACTATTTTCCTTCTATCTTCAAAATACATGAAGGTTAACAGATAAAAGAGGATGTAGATTTATTCTCCCCATCTCCCAAGAGTGGAAGAAGAACCAATGAATGCAAGCTTTACAGAGGGAGACAACATAGGGCACATGATGTAGCTGTCAACATTTTCTACACCTATTTACCTTTTTCCCTAAAACATTTGTAAAAAACCAATAAAATTTTACAATATAACATAGGACACAGGATAACACCGATAGCAATATGGTGACAATTAGGAATGTGCTGGTACTTGGATCTAAAGTTGGAAAGGCCTGGATTTGCATTAGAGCTTCACAGTTCTTGGAAAATAAATGAAAAAAATAACCCTCAGTGTCCTTTGACAACATTACAAAAGGTCAGCTCCAGATTTTTGAGGATTGTTGATGCTGGGGATTGGTACCTTAAAACACAAGCATGGCCTTTCGTCCTCTCCCCTAATCAAATATAGGGGAGAAAATATCAGCATTCCTACTCAGGATGAATATTGGATGGATAGAATGAACTTGAAGCAAAGGATGGAAGATTCTGGTTAAACTTAAAATTATTTGTTTCTTTGTTTATCATACATATAGCTTGCCCATGTCATTCAAGTGACACACACACCCAACTAGAGCCTAAGGATAAACTATTAAAAACTAATCTCCAATAGTAGCACTGCTCATATCTCCCATCATCCAAAAACTTGGGGAGATTAGCCAAGTCTTCAATGTCTTGTGAAAGGCTAACAGGGCTGGGACCATTTGAATCTGTTCCCCAGGAAAGATGCTGCCATTGGGAAGTTATAACTCCAGAGTCCAAGTACATGAAGTTGTTTAGTCAAAGAGGCCCAGAGTAGGCTGTTTCTACTAAATGTAGTAGAGTGGGAAGAAACAAGAGAAAAAAGATGGTCTGACAAGTAGCCTGGTTCTTCATCATAGATGGCTTTTAAGTGCGGATTAGCACCTTGAATTGCACCTACCAGATTCAGATCAGTTTACAGAGTTACAGTGTTACATAGGCACAACCAGAAAAACCAAAATTGATTGTGCCACTGCATTCTATATCGGCTGCAGCTTCTAAATGCCCTTCAAGGATAGTCCCTTGCAGAGCATCTTGCAGTTATCCAGATAGGAACTGACTAAGGTTTCCAGGTTAAGAATGGGCATAACTGGTGCAAAAGATGAAGTGTTCAAAAGCCCCCCTCCCCTGTCACATCTGCCACTTGCTGTTTGAGCAGGAGCCAAGAATCCAAATTGCATATGAATTCTGAACTTGGAATGGGAAAAACACCTTACCTCTTTAATTTGCTTTCTACTACAGTTCCCTCGTTTTGATCTTTCCAGCTATATGCACAATGTTCCTTTTATCACATGCCAGTCAGAGTTTCTGAATATGTCACAGTAGTGCTGTCCAACTACTGACTCTTTGTCATCTGTGCTTTTAATTTCACCATGATACATTCTGTCTATACCATTTTTTCCAATTAAGAAATGATCTGCTCATTTTAAAGAGGGTTGTAATATTAATACATCAACAATACATCAACCTTTCCCAGCTATGTGGTGTCCAAATTTGATGGATCAAGTATGGATGAGAAAATGTGTACCAATATGTAGTATTAATGAAAAATGCCACCACAAACGAATTGTGCAGTTTTACATGCACTATATTATGAAAATTGCTTTCAAAATGTATATAGCAAAAGGGTACAGAGTAATATATGCAGTCAGCAAACTGTGCATGAAAATTCATTTCTATTTCCATGCAGACTTTCTTTTTTTTTTTTTTAAAGGAAATTACAAAGCGAAGCAGGAAAAATTTAACCAAGCATAAGCTTGAAAAATTCAAAGATACTCAAATTGACAATTTCATCCATCCCACTTTAATTTGTACTTGAAATTTATGATTTGCTTATAAATTTAAGGACCTAAGTACCGTAAATATTTGGAATAAATAAGACTGTAGCTTAGCCTGAAGATAATAATCTAAAAAGTACATAAAAAAGTAAGGACTGACAAAATGTCATGCAATGTTGTCAAAAATTCATTAATTCAATCCTATGCAAGACAGAAGGAGAGATGTATAAGTTTATGCAGTGATTGAGTGATGGCACAGTGGTTAGAGTGCAGTACTGTAGGCTACTTCTGCTGACTGCTAGCTGACTGCAATTTGGCAGTTCAAATCTCACCAGGCTCAAGTTTGACTCAGCCTTCCATCATTCCGAGGTGGGTAAAATGAGGACCCAAATTGTTGGGAGCAATATGCTGACTCTGTAAACCAGTCAGAGAGGGCTGTAAAATCACTATGAAGCGGTATATAAGTCTAAGTGCTATTGCTATTCAGTTTATAGTGATACGTGGGAATTAATTTGGAAGAATTCAATTTCTCTTCAAGAAGTACAGTAGATACAATTTTCCTAATGTGAAATTACAAAGAATATCGTTGGTTTTTTTTTAACAGTTGAAATGCCTACTCATTTTTCAAATATGACTCTTTTGGCTAATACTGGTCATTAACAACTGCAGGAAAAATCTTCTGCCATTTGAACATTATTTTGAATGAAATAGTACTTTAGCATTTATTCAGTGGATGAGAATAATTAAAGTGGTCGAGGTGGGAAGATTGTCAATCTTAATATGAATATAGCCTAGTGGTAACACAGGGACCAGAATAATTTTTGCATTGTTTCTGGAAAAACTTAAATTACTGATTGTACCAGAATATTAAAGCATCTGTTTTGTGATGCAAAGGTTATATAGCAATGTGAAAGATGAATGGTACAAATAAATATAAAAGTCAGTTTTCCCATCTCTATCCATTAACAGACACATAGTTGACTGTGACAGAAACTAACTTATTAGGTTTCCAAGAAACATATATGATTCTTCTTTATTTTTCCATTCTGATACTCTGATACTGCATATTCTGATACTGCATATACAGAAAAGTTTATAAAGTCTGTAACTTCCTATGTAATCTTCCCGCATAATTTCACATCTCTACATGCACCAGAGCACCAAAGGTTAAACATGAACCAGTTTCAGAATAAGACTGAGAATATTCTTAATTCAAAGCAACCTGATGAGCAATGAGAATAACAATAGAAAACACAGCCTCAAAACAACTCAGACCTGATTATTGAGAGTGGTGTGAATTATAAAGGGAGATCTACATTGCAGAGAAACTAATAAAAGAATAATGTTATTACAGTACAATGTTAATTGTACAATTGCATTGCAATTTCTTCTTCTAGCAACAATAGCTTTTAGTGAATTGCTTTTAATGTTTATATTTTAAAAGATGTATATTTAAAAAGCTCATACATGAAGCTGTGAACATCCTCGACTTATCTCTTGTCAGTATCAGGGATCACCTTCTGAACAGAGCCAATTTTTTAAAAAGTAGGATGACCTTTTTTTTGCACTAACTCGTCATGATAAGGTTTGTGAAGTAGTCTTGTACCTAAATGATTATTCTTTTCTGAAGCTTTATTTATTAAAAGATTTGTATGATGTCCCACCTTAAACCCAACTCTGACAAACGCACTCAAACGGCTTGTACCACGTTTCTAGGTCTTTCTAGACAGATATCTCTTGCAGTATCAGGTAGAAGCCATTATGCAATAATACAGTCTGCTTTGTTAAAATCAGGTGTTTAGAGAAGAGATGGCACAATGTTTGGGGCTTGCAGAATACAATTTTAATGCAGAAGTGCTTCTAGAAGGCTGCCATCATGCTCATTAGAGTCAGTATGCACATTAGCCAGGGACAGTAAATATAAGAGTTCCTGCTGTTGAAAGAGATTTCAAACCACAAAGGTAGTGCGAACATGACAGTCATGAGCTAAAGAGAATATTTTCGCTACGCTGAGATGGATGATTACATCCCAGAGCCGAGGAATATACTTCTCATATACTGTACATTTAACGGTTAGGTCGTCTAATAGAACTATTGTGTTTGGATTGCCAAACTCTGAATCTCCATTAGATGGCAACCAAGAAATATAGAGAATTTTTTGCTTTCATCTAGCATAGCTCAAACACAATAGCCCTTCTATTTGACTAAAACCATCAGATTTCAATACATTTGATAACCAATTTTGGCTCCTTCCATAGGACGCGGTGGCTCAGTGGCTAAGATGCTGAGCTTGTCAATCAGAATGATCAGCAGTTCGAATCCCTAGCGCCACGTAACGGAGTGAGCTCCCATTACTTGTCCCAGCTTCTGCCAACCTAGCAGTTCGAAAGCATGTAAAAAGATGCAAGTAGAAAAATAGGGACCACTTTTGGTGGGAAGGTAACAGCGTTCGGTGTACCTTTGGCGTTTGGTCATGCCAGCCACATGGCCATGGATTGCTGGCTCTTCAGCTTTGAAACGGAGATGAGCACCACCCCCTAGAGTCAGGAACAACTAGCACATACGTATGTGCGAGGGGAACCTTTACCTTTGGCACCTTCCACCATTAGTCACATGAACATATGAACATACGTTCATATAAACACATGAACTCAGATTTTCAGTAAAAGATTATACTGAGGGAGAAGGCTTTGCAATGTTTTTGTTTTAAATCTCTTAGCTGCTGTGAGTATTTGCCCAAGCCCAAATGTGGAATACAAAGTCATCAATAAAATAAATTAAAACATAGTTTATTTCCCCCCCCCCTTTTTTTTTTGCTGTTGACTTAATCTTAATTCAAAGCAACCTGAAGTGTATAGGAAAAGAATATAGAAACCCAGCTTCATTACTGAGAATGGTAGCACTTATAAAGTGAATTCAATTTTGTAGACAAATTGATAAGAAAGCAATTTTTGTGGAGTACCATACCATTAAGTCTCTTAGCCTCGGTCCTAATAAAGGGACCAGGTAATTATCAAATGTTGGTATAGAAACTGTCGCTTTATTGTGATTGAAGTCATTCTTGCATTGCAATTGCCACTTGAAATTTGGAATAAATTTCATCTCTCCTATTGTCATCTTCTTAGCTCATCTAAGAAGTGGAATTATATTTTAGATTATGAAGGTTAAGTAGGTTTGCCTGAAGTACTTTAGTTTAAAAGCTAATTATGACTTAAAATATTAGCCCACATTTCAAAAACAGATGCTTCTCTATTCCATAATAGGCATTCCTTTATTTTTCTTTTAAAAAATGCTGTTTCACAAAATGCAGTACATGTCATTTAATTCAAATGCCGCCATTCTATAGCAGAGGACAAGCACAGCCTCATTTTCATAAGGTGTCGGAAGACTATTGTTATTTGAGCTAGGGAAATTGTATGAGGCTTTATTTAAAAATCATTGCAAATTCAGAAGTAAGTTAATGTCACCTTTAAGGGGTCAGTGATTATGCTTATGCTGTAACTTGGCATTGAAGGCATTGGGTCATCTGCATATTATTTAAATGCTGAGCAAGAAGAACTGTTAAAAGCTACCATTGTTGCAGGATTACAGTGATTAAGATAAAACTTGTTATTAAGTTTGTAATAACTTGACATAATTAAAAGATTTATAATTAAATCAATGAAGTCAGAAGTGCTCCTAGTGACAAATCATATGAAGGCAGATTCAGAGTCTTGTATTGTAGTTGGAGAGACCTCAAATGTACCCATTATCTAAATATAGATAATGCCAAACCAGTCATTCCTTTGAAGTTTCAGCCATACTCAGTTTTATTTTCCCCCCCGCTTATCACTATAATAAGTGATAAGCTGGCCCAGCCTTATGGATGCACTGAAAACTGAAATACTGAAAAACATTTTAGAAACATTTTACATCTCATTTTACTTCTTATATCCCATTATGTATACTGTCCTTCAACATTCTATCTTAAGCTGCAACCCACAATGGCTAACTGGAACAATACTCTCCTTGCTGAAGGAGAAGTTAAAGGAGAGAATGGAAGACGAACAGCAATGTGGCAAAGAATGAACCCAAAGAGAAGCAACAATGGCAGGAAAGCAATGATGTGGGAATCAGTGGTGTAGAAAAAATCAGACAGAATCAGGGAGAAGAGCACCTGCAGAGAGAGTCATTGGCTACAAAAGATGGACATGACCAGCTGAATGATGACCTGGTCCTTTGTGCATGCATGGAATGCTCACAAAAAGGGGTCAGGGCCTTTTATCGCTCAATTGGCTGTTTTGAAATCTATGATGGTCACTGCAAACATCCTTAGAAGTAGGAGAAGAAAGTAGCTCACACCCCACAAGGCACTTGACCCAGGACTCTTCAGAGGTCATTGGTTTTATCTCCATCTTTGGTAACTGTATTTAAATGAGGCCTTTAGAACCATGTGTCGGGCCTGCAGTCATATTCCTTTTAGGATCTTTGGCCTGCCACACTCTCTATTATTTTACTATGCTGTTTCATTAGTGGGGTAATTGGGAGGGGGAATAGTAAGGAGTAGAATGTGTTGTTGTCAAAACAAAACATTCCTTTCTAGAAGCCCAAGGTCATTCTTTGTCTTCGCACCTCTGCACCTGACTGGAACTAGATGGGTGGAAATGCCAGCGTGGCAGTGGAAGATCATGAACTTTTAACTGGAAGCTTTCAGATTCGGGTTTTCCACAGATGTGCAAACATGTCTCTCTTAATAAATTGGAAGTTTGAGGAAAGTTCTGTCTTGAACTCTGATTTAATTTTGGATGATATTTGGAACACTGACACCATGTTCTTAAAACCATGTATTTTTAAAGCCAACAAATCAGATTGGTTTCATAATCTGTGATTTGGATAAGGAGTACATTTTGCAGTATAAGAATGTGTCAGGATTCTCTATGAAATTATCTTGAAAACACTTTAATAAAAACATACAAAAATAGAACTCTGTAAATGTAGTTAAACATAATTTAGTCTTCAATTACTGTGTTTCCTTACCAGTGGTGGGATACGACTGGTAAGCCCCAGTGCGGGCGTACAGGTGCCTGCTGGGAGCACCAGGTACTATTCCGGTACGGTGCTCTGGAGGACCCACCCACCCACACGACCTCCTTACTGGTATTTGATTGGGGTTCTGCGCACGTGCATGTAGCATACGGCACCCGCGCGATGCTCCGCCGAGCAGCTGGAGCATCACGGAGCATCGCGGGCAGTAAGTACGCATGCACCCATACTGCATGTATGCAAGTGGTGGACACCCGGCCCCATTTCACCATACCAGTTACAATGGGATCCCGAACCCACCACTGTTCCTTGTATATCCTTTTTGAGCTGCACAGTTAGTTTTTTCAAGCTCCACTATTTATTCCCCATCTTGGAATGCATTGATATTAACTTTGTTTTCATAGTTTATTTCAACTAAACAGATTGGTGGTAAGACATGTACTACTTATGGGTCTTTAAAAATATATATCCAAGTAGATAATTCCATATGAAAGGCATTACAATTGTTTAGCCAGAAATATATGGAATGGGCCTTGTTGTTGAACTGATGCCAACTCTGCCTGGTTGTTTCCTATCTCTCCATTACAAGTCCTGCCTGAGACTCATGAAAACATTGAGAAATGTATTTAAAAAGAAGCTGAGATTCCTGTGAATGTTTAAACCCGGGGCGAAATGCTACCTGTTTGGACTGGTTCACCGGAACCAGTAGTAAAAAAATTCTACTGGTTCGGGCAAACTGGTAGTTCCAACGATCAGCTCTGCGACAATCAGCTGTGCCACATGATTTATATTCTCTAGAAAGCAGAAAATCCTTCTTTCTGGCAAATCTAAATTGTGCAGCACACCTATTCCCCCTCTCACTGTTATACTTATTTTTGCAGACTCAGAAAAGGCTTCTTAATCCTCCTTTTTCAGCACTGTGCGGTAGTGCCTGTGCTGCGTATGCGCGTGAAGTGAACTGGTAGCAAAGCAAACCAGTAGCAGACTTTAGAGCATTTCACCCCTGTTTAAACCCCTATTTCACTAGGCTTGTGATGCAAATTGACCAACAATATTTGCTGTCTATTGCTTTAGTGTTGTCATAATTTCCTTTGTTTTATTCCTCAGAGCAACTAAGATAAAAATAACTTACACTCCTTCTTGGTTTCCTTTCCCTACAGCAAGAGATGTTAACAGAACTGGCAGTCAGACAGTTGAGGCACCTGTTCTGTCATCTCACTAGACTTTGCTCCCCTGCCATCTTTTTCTCCTCTCCTGCCAGATGTTTCAAAGAAATATGCTGTGATCTCTTCCCATGTACTGGAAAAAAGGGCTTAGATGATGGCTGTGATGCATGAAAAACCTTAGAAATTTCTCAGAAATTCTTCACCTGTAACCCTAGGTTGATACACGTTAAGATGCAACTGACAAACACTATGAATTTATATATTATTGCACTGCTGGCTCAACCTTCACTTTTCCAAATAGCAAGTCATCAGAAACGCAGTATGCCAAAATTACATTTTCCATTGAGAAGGATTGTGAACATCCCGGATTTTGCAAGAAATCAGACAACAAAAAGATGTTAACAATACTATACACATACACATAGATGAAATGTATCAGTAATCATCTATTGTTTCAAGGTGAAGAGGGCACAAGTGAGTCATATCTGGAAAAATTGTTTGAAACTGGCGGTGTAGGAAATTGGTGGTATTTTAAGCTTCTGCTTTTAAAAAGATGTTTTTGAATACACAGTGAAACACTGGAGGAATTCACTTTCATTAGTTCCTTTCATTTTAAAAAAGATGATGTAAACTTTTAAATTTATTTTTAAATCTTAAAATCTTATCAGTGCATACTGTTCTTTATATCAGATGGGATTTTGACATTGATATGTCTTGTTGCAGACAAACTAATTAATTTTGCAAGCTTCAGACAATGTCTATACATTGTCATCTGTCAATCTGCACAATGAATCTGCTGAAACGACAACAGGATAGTTATGTTTTCCTCCCACACACCTGTTGTCACTGGACATAAGAGGCAATGCATATTTTGCAGCTCAGCACACTGTACTTTTAGTCCCAGAAATGTAGGTCAACAGTGTACACTGTTTTGCATACAATAAGACAATATTAAGTGCCAGATTAAAGAAGAATATTGCTGTGAGAAGAAGTTTAAAGAATTCAGGGTAGAACATCTAGTTTTCTGATTCTTCTTTCTTTCCCTTTCAAACACATTGAAGGAACAGAACCCTACTATCTGGAAATTAATCTTAAAAACATAGTAGTTCAGCTGTTGAGCTATATGGAATCCACAGCTGTTTTGCCATCTTCTAAGGCTCAAAGTCCCAATAGCTAAACCTAAATATTGTAACATGCATTAGAGCCGAACTGGCACACTGGTTAGAGTGCAGTACTGCAGGCTACTTACTGCGGTCCAGCAGTTCAAATCTCACTAGGCTCAAGGTTGACTCAGCCTTCCATCCTTCCGAGGTGGGTAAAATGAGGACTCAGATTGTTGGGGGCAATATGCTGACTCTGTAAACCACTTAGAGAGGGCTGTAAAAGCACTATGAAGCAGTATATAAGTCTAAGTGCTATTGCTATGTTTCATATCCGTTGCTAGGAGAAAGTGGCAAAAAGGTGACAAGCAACAGGGAGAAAGCAGAACTATTTAACTCATGTTTTGCATCTGTCTTTACACAAAGGGATAAAACAGTCCAACCTATCAAAAGCAGCAAAACCACAAAAATCAGATTAGGAACACAAATTGAAATAGGGAAGAAAATGGTAAGTGAGCACCTGTCTACCCTAGACGAGTTCAAATCACCAGGACCGGATGGATTACACCCCAGGGTTCTGAAGGAACTAGCAGACGAGATCTCAGAACCACTGAATTATATCTTTCAGAGATCCTAGAACACCGGGGAACTACCAGAGGACTGGAAAAGAGCTGATGTGGTTCCCATCCTCAAAAAAGGGAAAAAAATTAGATCCAGGAAACTACAGACCTATCAGCCTGACCTCAATTCCAGGAAAGATTCTGGAAAAAATAATCAAGCAACGAATTTGCGAACACCTAGAAGCAAACAAAGTAATAGCCAAAAGCCAACATAGATTTGTCAAAAACAGGTCATGCCAGACTAATCTTATTACATTCTTTGATAATGTGACAAAATTAGTGGACCAGAGGAATGCCATCGATATAGTTTACTTGGACTTCAGTAAGGCTTTTGATAAGGTAGACCATAACCTACTACTAGATAAAGTAGAAGAATGTGGGCTAGACAGCATCACCACCAGATGGATTCATAACTGGCTGACCAACCGCACTCAACGTGTAGTTCTCAATGGAACTGCATCTACATGGAGGGAAGTATGCAGTGGAGTACCTCAAGTCTCTCTTTTAGGCCCAGTACTCTTCAACATCTTCATCAATAATTTGGATGAGGAAATAAATGGGGAACTCATCAAATTTGCAGATGACACCAAGCTGGCAGGAATAGCCAACACTCCAGAAGATAGGCTTAAGATACAGAAGGATCTTGACAAACTTGAACATTGGGCACTATCTTATAAAATGAAATTCAATGGTGAAAAGAGTAAGGTTCTACATTTAGGCAACAAAAATGGAATGCACAGGTACAATATAGGTGATATCTTGCTCAGTAGTAATAACTGTGAAAGGGATCTTGGAGTCCTAGTGGACAACCATCTAAATATGAGCCAGCAGTGTGCAGCAGCTGCCAAAAAAGCCAACACAGTTCTAGGCTGCATCAACAGAGGGATAGAATCAAGATCACGTGAAGTGTTAATACCACTTTATAATGCCTTGGTAAGGCCACACTTGGAATACTGCATTCAGTTCTGGTCGCCACGATGTAAAAAAGATGTGGAGACTCTAGAAAGAGTGCAGAGAAGAGCAACAAAGATGATTAGGGGACTGGAGACTAAAACATATGAAGAACGGTTGCAGGAACTGGGTATGTTCAGCTTAAGAGAAAGAAGGACTAGGGGAGACATGATAGCATTGTTCCAATATCTCAGGGGTTGCCACAAAGAAGAGGGAGTCAAACTATTCTCCAAGGTACCTGAGGGTAGAACAAGAAGCAATGGGTGGAAACTAATCAAGGAGGGAAGCAACTTAGAACTGAGGAGAAATTTCCTGACAGTTAGAACAATTAATCAGTGGAACAGCTTGCCTCCAGGAGTTGTGAATGCCCCAACCCTGGAAGTCTTTAAGAAGATGTTGGATAGCTATTTGTCTGAAACGGTATAGGGTTTCCTGCCTAGGCAGGGGGTTGGACTAGAAGACCTCCAAGGTCCCTTCCAACTCTACTATTGTATTGTATTATTGTATTGTATATACATATGTGCAGAGAGTGTGTTTTAAACTTAGAAATAGTTGAGATTTAGATTAGGTAATGTCTGCTGTGACCAAATTCATTTCAGTTTCTGCTATGGCATAATTTTATGGGAATATACATATACATATATTTCAGGTTGACAGAATCATAGATCTCACTTCGGGAAAATATAAAAATCTTATGCCCTGGCTACAATGAAAAGTTTATTCTGCTCAAAGTTCCAGAACAAGATAGATGTCTAACACTGACTTTTCCAGGGTGTAAGTGTAATTGCTCTTTATACATGCCATCTTAACAAACACCAAATGCATCCATGCAGACACGATAAGTATTACCAATATGTGACAGGTCATTGGTATCCAATCTCAATAAAAGGGGTGTGTGTGCAATAAATGCATATGGGGATCAGGTGTGGAGACTCCATTTAGAAAAGGAAAAGGAGCGTGAGGTTACCCAAACCAGACTAGTAAAATCCTTTCCATAAAGGCTTTATCCTTTTGGAAGTACAATTCTGAAATATATGAGACTCTCAGCATCTCAGTGGATATGCTGTTCGATTAGCAGTTGAAATAAAGGAATAGTGGAGATTGTTGAAACCAGAAAAGGGTATTCTATTCTTCAGAATAGTGTTTCTCAACCTTGGCAACTTTAAGATGCACGGACTTCAATTTCTAGAATTCTCCAGCCAGCCTTCTGAGTCTTCTGGAACAGAAGACTCTACAGCCATTCAGCATAGTGAAGACTGTGGTGTCATTGCCAACAGTGAAGTAAAATTTTGCATTGAGTGGGTGTTCTGATCCTTCAGTTGAGAGAACCAAAAATACTGTTTTTTTTTCCACTCTATCCCTTTTTAATCTGATTCAAATGCTCATGCACTTGCTTTGATATTACTGCTGAACAGTTGAGGTGTTGTTTGTGTTGGGCCCTTTTAATTTCCAAATCTATGATGTTCTCTCTAGTAGCTTTGTGTCTAAGTGGTGGCCAAATATTTATGCAATATCATGGTGTCTTGTTAACTTCTATATTTCACTAATAAATATGTATTAATGATACATCTACTGCATACATTTACATGAGTAAAGTTTATGATAAATGAGCTTGTGATGTTGGCAGTTGAGAAGCCAATAGTATTTTTTTTAAAAAAAATTCCTAGAAATTAAAATATAAAGTGCTTGTATTGTTCTCCAATGTGCATTTATTTTTGGAGACTTTAAATTGGAGGGATTTGGTCCTCTAGGACAATGAGATATTATTATCTGGGTGATATCTGTCATTCCTAACCTCAGGCTATTTTGGATTACTAAAAATGTGATTCCCCTTCACAGACATGCATAAAAAGGAGAAGAAAGCTGAAAATTTGTTTGCTTTATAGGTTAGTTTCATTCAGAATGAGAAACTGCTGCTTCAGACAAATCAAAATGCTCACATTGCCTCTAGTCAAAGACCAATTATAAGTTGCCTAACCTTTTGTTTTTAGATTCTTAATCATAAATTATTTTATAGTTAAAGCAATATGTATATAAAGAATATTTTGCTCAAAGGTTAATCAAATTTTAAATTTCTCAGTGCAGGAAAGCTGGATCCCATGTGTGATGTCTTGTTTCTAAAAAAAACCAGGGGTCCTTTGAGAATAACTATATGTCAGGGACAAAACATCAATTTTCCTGATAAAAATGGATTTATTATATTTTGCTTTCATTCAGAAGTTCAAAGCAGCATACATAGCACTCCCTTCTTTTATTTCCCCGTAATAATGACCCTGTAAGTTAGGTTGAGCTGAGAGAAAGTGATTCCTAGCTTGTTTTCTGTTCCTTTCCTTTGGATTTGCCAAGTGTAATTGTGGAATCCATTAATAAAAAACCTTCGGATTAATTAGCTAGAATTACTTTAATGGCAGCTCCACATTTTATGTTAAAGATTATTTAATGTTTCTATACCTAGTTCTGAACTGCTAGCATTATACTGTATACAGTCTTTCATCTATTCATACTAATTCATTTTAATACTTTCTAGCTGACTTTATTTCTATAGATATAGCACTAGCTACATTATACTTAATAACCCATAAACCATACTTTCTTCCAAATGTATCATGTCCAAATGTGCTACTACTCAGTGTTTTAATAACATTTTCTCAGAAAAGGTGAATTTCTTTATGTCATTTTGGAAAGAGAGGTTTTTAAATGTAAGTGAAAATAGTGGGACAATCTGAAATTAACTGAACAGCCAAAGGCATTAAGAACAAATCTGAAACTAAAACCATTAATCCTACTTTTTTCAAGAGAAAGGCTTCTTTCAAGTGTACATGTTACATCTGGAGCATATCTCATAGGTTCATTATATTAGTACTTCTGTATGGGAGAAAAGTAATTCAATACATGATGCATAAATGAATAATAATAATAATAATAATAATAATAATAATAATAATAATAATAATAATAATAATAATAATAATAATAATAATAATAATAATAATAATCGAGTAAAAAAAGTAAAGAATTGGACATCACCTGGAAATGATCAATTACATGGTTTCTGGCTCAAATATCTGACCAGTTTACATGCAATGTTCGCCAGGCAACTGAATGAAATTTTACAAAATGGTCAAATTGATGAATGGTTGACAACTGGAAAAACATACTTGATTCAGAAAGATGCAACTAAAGGAACAATACCTGAAAACTACAGACCAATAACATGCTTGCCAACAACCTTTAAATTACTCACAGGCATTATTGCAGATAACATTATGGATTATTTGGAAACAAACAACATCTTGCCAGTAGAGCAAAAAGGCAACAAAAGAAGGAGTAGGGGCACAAAAGATCAGCTCCTAATTGATAAAATGATATTAGAAAATTGTAAGAAAAGAAAAACGAACTTGAATATGGTCTGGATTGATTATAAAAAAGCATTTGACTCATTGCCACATAGTTGGATCATAAAATGCTTAGAAACAACTGGCATTAGTAAAAATATTACATCCTTCACTGAAAAGGCGATGAAACAATGGAGAACTGAGTTGGCAGTAGGGAATGAGAACTATGGAATGGTTAATATCAAGCGAGGAATTTTCCAGGGTGATTCACTTTCACCTCTTCTCTTCATCATTGCGATGATCCCACTATCAGTAATCTTAAAAAAATGAAATTAGGCTACCAAACAGCCAAAGAAGCTGAAAAAATTTCACATTTATTATATATGGATGATTTGAAACTCTATGGAAAGTCAGAAATAGAAATCCAATCACTGACAAACACTGTCCGAGTATTCAGCACCGATATTTCAATGCAGTTTGGCATGGAAAAATGTGCCACTGTATCCATAAAAAGGGGCAAAATCACTACATGTGAGGGAATTGAAATGCCCAATGGCCAACTAATTAAATGCAATGAAAATGAAGCCTACAAATACTTAGGCATTTTGCAGTTGGATAACATCAAACATGGACAAGTAAAAAATATTGTCAGGAGAGAGTACACCAACAGAGTTAGGAAAATTTTGAAATCTAAATTAAATGGTGGAAATACAATCAAGGCCATAAATACCTGGGCAATACCAGTTATAAGATACACAGCTGGTATAGTTAACTGGACACAAGCTGATTTGGACATTTTGGACCGAAAAACAAGGAAACTAATGACAATGCACTACAGTTTACATCCACGTGGTGACACTGATAGACTATACCTGCCCCGAAAATCAGGTGGCAGAGGATTATTACAAGTGAAGCAAATAGTTGAAGAAGAAAAACATGCACTAGCTGATTATTTAAAAGAAAGTCAAGAACATCTATTAATCGAAGTAAAGAACAAAAATCTACTGAAGGCCCAACAGACGAAACAAGAATACAGAAAAGATGTGATAAAATCAAGAATGGAGAGTTGGCAGAACAAAGCCTTACATGGTCAATTTCTGGAAAAAATAAAAGATAAAGTGGACAGTGAAAAAACTTGGTTATGGTTAACAACAGGTACATTAAAGAAAGAAACAGAGTCACTAATCCTGGCTGCGCAAGAACAAGCTATCCGAACAAATGCCATTAAGGCCAAAATCGAAAAATCCTCTGATGATGCCAAATGCAGACTCTGCAAAGAAGTTGATGAAACTGTTGACCACATACTCAGCTGCTGTAAAAAAATCGCGCAGACTGATTATAAATTGCGGCACAATTCAGTAGCACAAATGATCCACTGGAATTTGTGCAAAAATTATAATATTAAAACAACAACAAACTGGTGGGAACATAAGCCTGAAAAAGTCACCGAAAATCAGATGGTCAAGATCCTGTGGGATTTTCGTATACAAACAGACAAAGTACTAGCGCATAACACACCAGACATCACACTGGTTGAGAAAAAGAAGGTTACAATAATAGACATCGCAATACCAGGTGATAGCAGAGTTGAGGAGAAGGAACATGAAAAAGTCGCGAAATACCAGGACTTAAAAATTGAAATCCAACGATTATGGCACAAACCAGCAGTGGTAATTCCAGTGGTAATCGGCACACTGCTATTCCAAAAGCACTGGAATTACATTTAAAACAGTTAAAACTTGACAAAATCACCATCAGTCAAATGCAAAAAGCTGCACTGCTTGGATCTGCACGTATATTACGAAAATACGTTACGACGTCCTAGGCCCCTGGGTGGGGCCCGACTAGTAATCAATGCCAAATCCGGCGAATCAACTGGCCGCTGTGATACAATCGTATAATAATAATAATAATAATAATAATAATAATAATAATAATAATAATAATAATAATAATAATAATAATAATAATAATAATAATTTTTATTTGATTAGCCGCAACCCTCTCCCGAAGGACTCGGGGCGGCGTACAATCAAAACAGATAAAATACAGATAAAAACAAACATACATACATAAAGAACAAAGACATATACATGTGCATGGAGGAGGTAGACTCATAAGTGAAAGACAATTAAAAAACACAATTTAAAATCCCATTAAATAAAATTACTGAATTAAAAAACCCATCAGGAGTGTTATGAAGTTATGATTGAGCCAGGCTGGCTATTTGGAATAGGTGGGTCTTGAGCTTTACACGGAAGGAGCGGAGGTCAGTAGTGGTCCTAATATCCGGGGGGAGGTCATTCCACAGGGCTGGGCCCGCCACAGAGAAGGCTCTGCTCCTAGGCGCCGCCCCATGGCACTGTCTGGTGGACGGCACCTGGAGAAGTCCCTCTCTGTGCGAGCGGATGGGTCGTAGGGATGTATGGGGCAGAATACGATCCCGCATATGCATTCACTAAGAGTTTTCATCAAGAAGTCAACTTGGGTTTGAGTCAATTCCTTGGGACTTCATGGCCTTGTGCTTCCTTGTTGAACAGTAGTGGCATTTTTTCCACCCTCTTATTCATGAAGTTATTTGGAATCATTTCTCATGAGATGACCAGTCACATTTATTTATTTTATTTGTATTGCACCTTTGTTATTTTTACAAATAACTCAAGGAGGTGAACCTATCCAACACATCATCTTCCTCCTGTATTCCACACAACCCTGTGATGTGAATTGGACTGACAAAAAAGTGACCCAAAGTCATCTAGCCAGCTTTCATGCTAAGGTAGAACTTGAATTCATGATAGCAGTAGCACTTAGATTTATATTCTTCTTAATAATGCTTTGTAACTATCTCTAAGTGGTTTAGAGAGTCAGCATGTTGCCCCCAACAAACTGTGTCTTCATTTTACTGACCTCAGAAGGATGGAAAGCCGAGTCAACCTTGAGCCAGTCAGGATCAAACTGCTGGCAGTTGGCAGAATTAGTCTGCAATACTGCATTCTAACCACTGTGCCACAATGGTCTCCATGATCTCCCACTTTCTAGACTAGTGCCTGAACCACAAAGGCAAACTGCTCTCTTATTTGATAAATTTGAAAAATAAAAAAGAAGGAAACTGTTATATCCGAGCAGATGACGTCAGTGAATTCCCCCTGACAGCCGGCATCTGCGTTAGCAACAGCCAGGTCGCGTCTGATTGGATAAGACGCGACCTGGCTGAAAGCGGGGAAAATCCGGTGTGTGGATTGGCTGGTTCATCTGACAGCTTCACATAAATAGCTGTCAGACTAGCCCAGCGCGCTTCTCTCCTGTAAATACGTTTGACTGTGCCTGTGTTTAATAAATCCTGTTGAATCGCCTCACGTCTCCGCTCGCCTTTTGTGCCAACTTAACACTGGCGACGAAGGTGGGATCAGGCTGCCGCTGACCCACCGCACGTTACCACCTCGGCACAACATCCCGGCGATTTTTCTTTCCGTTCCTGCCTAGCGGAATTCTGAGGAGACCATGTCGGCGATGCCAACGTTCATCCCCTTCGGCTGCGACGGCGAGACCTGGGAAGCGTTCCTGGAGCGCTTCGAGTGCTACCTGATCGCCAACGGCAGACGCGATGTGCTGGACGACGAAAAATGCAGCTTTTTCCTGAGCTGTTGCGGCACGCTGATGTTCAGCGCCGCCCGTTCCCTGGCGGCTCCTCAACCGGTCCACTCGCTGGACTGGGCCACTCTAACGGAGCGCCTTCAGCGCCACTATGCCCTGACCCCATCCCGGGTAGCGAGGCATTATGCCTTCAGACGCTGTGTGCAGAAGCCGGAGGAATCTGTGAGCCAGTTCCTCCAGTCGCTTCGCACAGCGGCGATGAGGTGCAAGTTCGCTGATCTGGACCGCAACCTCACTGAACAGTTTGTTAGCGGCGTCAAAGACCTTCGCTTGCACCGGCGGCTTCTGTCCCAAGCGGACATCACGCTCACCGGGGCCATTGAACAGGCAAGGGCGGCTGAACTCTCTGACGAGTCGATGGCGGAGATGTTCAACCTGCCGCCTCCGCCCGGCCGCACTTGTCTGGTGGACGAGCTGGTCCCTCTGCTGATCGACTATCCGGAGGAAGGAGCGATGGCCCGCATCGGCCAGTCGACCCGAAGACGCGCCCCTCAGCGAGCTTGAGAAGCAGCGACCGCCTGCCTGGGCTGCGGAGGCAACCATGAACGCTCTGGTTGCCCCTTTAAGGCCGCTGTGTGCCGCCGCTGCCTTAAGAAAGGACATCTGGCTCAGGTTTGCAGAGCGCAGTTTCCCTTGCCTCAGCGCCCTGATGACTCCTCGACTGCAGCAGCCGCTAAGCCGCGACCGGTGACCCCCTCCGGACGACAGCAGCAGCAGCAGCAGCCATCACGCGGAGGCTGCTACGCCGTGGACGCTGACCAGCACGCCAGCCCTGCAGAGTTGGCCTTCCACACTGGTGCAGGTGCGGAGCGCATCAAGGCGTCGCTCCTCATTGAAGGCTCCCCCTGCACCATGGAAGTGGACTCGGGGTCATCCCGATCACTCCTTTCGTGGGCAGAATTCTCTCGCCTCTGCCCAGGCATTCCCAAGACCCAACTTTCCTCCCCAGACACAACCCTTCGGGACTACCAGGGGACTCTGATTCCTACCCTGGGTTGTCACCTGGTGCGGGTGGAGTATGGGGACTTTGCGGGATGCCTTCCCCTTTTGGTGGTAGAAAAGCCCTTGCCAGCCCTCCTGGGCCTAGACTGGTTCCCGGCACTAGGGCTGTCAGTGCACGGGGTACGGCAAGTAGTGGCCACGCCTCCCGACATGGCCAACGTGCTGACGAGGTTCTCTGACGTCTTTGATGGGCAGCTGGGGGCATATAAAGGAACTCCCATTTCCCTCAACCTAGATCCCCAGGTTGCCCCCATTAGGCTGAAGGCCCGTAGGGTGCCTTTCGCCTTGAGGGCCAAGGTTGATGAGGAGCTGGATAAGCTCATCGCGCAGGGAGTCTTGGAGCCTGTGGATTACTCCAAGTGGGAGACCCCTTTGGTCATCCCTGTCAAGGCGGATGGCTCTATCCGTCTCTGCGCTGATTTTAAATCCACCATTAACCTTGCCCTCCAGGCGAACCCCTATCCAGTTCCGGTAGTGCAGCACTTGCTCCACTCATTAGGACAAGGCTGCATCTTTGCAAAACTGGATATGGCGCAGGCCTACCAGCAGCTTCCGGTGGATGACGAGGCGGCGGCCGCACAGACCATCGTCACCCACCGTGGAGCTTTCCGTTGCCGCCGCTTGCAATTCGGCGTTTCCGTTGCCCCGGGGATCTTCCAGAGCCTTATGGAGCGTCTGCTCCATGGGCTCCCTGGCGTGGTTCCGTATTTCGATGACGTCCTGATCGCCGCTGGCAGCCGATCAGGCCTCATCGAAATACTTGAGAAGGTCCTCGAACGTTTCAGGGGCGCGGGCTTAAAATTAAAGCGCAGCAAATGTTCGTTTGCTGTGCCGCGGGTGAATTTCCTGGGCTTCACCATTGATGCCCAGGGAATTCACCCTACCCCCTCTAAAGTAGCAGCCATCAGGAACGCCCCCACGCCTGCCTCCAAGTCGGAGCTGCAGGCGTTCCTTGGCTTGCTAAACTTTTATGCGCCATTTTTACCGCATAAGGCGTCACTAGCCGAGCCGCTGCATCGGTTACTCGACCGATCGGCAGCCTGGCGCTGGGGGAGCCGCGAAGTGCATGCGTTCGCGACTGTCAAAGACATGCTGACGTCAGAGGCAGTCCTCGTCCAATATTCGGACAAGCTGCCTTTGACTCTTGCCTGTGACGCCTCCCCCGTGGGTTTGGGGGCGGTCCTGAGCCATGTGCTGCCCAATGGCTCGGAGGCCCCCATTGCCTTTTATTCCCAGACACTGGCTTCTGCGGAACGCAACTACAGCCAGATCGACAAGGAGGCTCTGGCTGCAGTGTCAGGGATTAAGAGGTTTCACGATTACCTCTATGGGCGGCATTTCACTTTGTTCACCGACCATAAGCCACTCCTTGGGCTTTTGGCTGGTAACAAGCCGACCCCTCCCATCCTGTCACCTCGCATGACCAGGTGGACAGAGTTCCTAGCTGCTTACAGCTACACTCTGCTCTACCGTCCGGGCAAGCACATAGGGCACGCCGATGCCCTAAGTCGCTGCCCCCTTCCTGTTTCTGACCCTCCGACAGTGCCCTGCCTGTCGGTTTTGGCCATAGCAGATTTGGCTCTGCCACTCTCTTCCGGAGATGTGGCCGCAAAATCTAGGGCTGACCCTGACCTGTCCCAGGTCATGCTTTGGGTCCAGAGGGGCTGGCCTGAAGGACTGGAGCCTGAGCACCTTCGCCCTTTCAAGGCCAGGCAGCTGGAGCTGTCACTCCACAGTGGGTGCCTCCTGTGGGGTGACAGGGTGGTTATTCTACCCAGCCTGCGCCACCAGGTGTTGTCTCGCCTTCATGAGGGCCACCCAGGCATAGTGCGCATGAAAGGCCTGGCGCGCGGTTATGTGTGGTGGCCCCGCATGGACGACGAGATAGCCGCTTGGGTGGCCGGCTGCTCCCCCTGTCAACTTTCCCGGCCGGCGCCACCGGCGGCCGCACCGCGGGAATGGGAAATGCCCCGTGGGCCTTGGTCCCGCTTGCACGTTGATTTTGCGGGCCCTTTCAGAGGCCAGGTCTTCATGATAGTGGTGGACGCTTATTCGCGCTGGGTGGAGCTCATTCTCATGAGATCCACCACAGCCGAGGCCACGGTCAGAGAACTGACTAGGCTTTTTGCCACCCACGGCTTGCCGGACGTCATTGTCTCTGACAACGGGCCTCAATTCGCGTCCACCGCTTTCCAGTTGTTCCTGGCCTCTCAGGGCATCCGCCATGCCCCGGTCTCCCCATACCATCCAGCTAGTAATGGCCGGGCGGAACGGGCGGTCCGCTCGGCCAAGGAGGCGTTAGGCAGGATGGATGGGGCGGACTGGCAATCAAGGGTGGCTGCTTACCTTTTGGTACAGCATGTCACTCCTTGCCCCCTGTCCGGGAAGTCTCCAGCCAAGCTGCTGATGGGCCGGCGCCTGCGGACCACTTTGGATAGGTTGCACCCGCTCTATTCAAAGGAACAGCCTGGCAACCTGGGCCCCCCTTCCCGTGTCTTCGCAGTGGGAGATTTAGTGTGGGCTCAGGCCTTCTCAGGGGCTGTTAGGTGGGTGCCTGCCACCGTCACCTCCATAACCGCCCCCTGTTCTTACAGGGTCCAGCTACATGATGGGACCGAATGGCAGCGCCACCTGGATCAATTGAGGCGCCGCCTACCGTGCAACATCAACAACAGCCCTGCAGGGTCGGCCGTCATCGTCGCTCCAACTGAGCCCACCGACGCTTCGCTTCCTGGTGCCCTTCCACCAGTCCCAGTTGACCCGGTCCAACTGCCCTGGGCCGTTCCGGTTTTGGACGCCGCCTCCCGGCCGTCCATGGTTGGGGGTGTTCCGCCCATTTGGCGAACTCCTCCTGGTTTTCCTTTGGCCTTCCCCGAGTCAGGCCAGGCCTACCCTGTTGTTCCCCGCTCAAGCCCGCCTTCGGCCGCGCCCCCTCGGCCCTGCCTACCTGATTCCGGTAGTTCACCTCCCATGGTAGGCCCTCAAAATGGCGCCCGGACACCTCCTTCTCTTCCGGCGTCTCCTGCAGAACTGAGACGTTCTGGGCGGGTTTGGCGGCGCCCAGCCTATTTGCGTGAGTACGTATGTGCGTCGTCCGCACATGCGCACTCACTGGGGGGGAAGGAGTGTTATATCCGAGCAGATGACGTCAGGGAATTCCCCCTGACAGCCGGCATCTGCGTTAGCAACAGCCAGGTCGCATCTGATTGGATAAGACGCGACCTGGCTGAAAGCGGGGAAAATCCGGTGTGTGTATTGGCTGGTTCGTCTGACAGCTTCACATAAATAGCTGTCAGACTAGCCCAGCGCGCTTCTCTCCTGTAAATACGTTTGACTGTGCCTGTGTTTAATAAATCCTGTTGAATCGCCTCACGTCTCCGCTCGCCTTTTGTGCCAACTTAACAGAAACTTTCCAATGTAGCCTCTGAACTCTGAATATCCTGATAATATCTCATTCATGAAATAATAGGGCATGATGTAGCTTGCCTTTGGAGTCTAGATAAATTATGTCAGATGTGACCACCTGTTAGAGCTATAGAAGAAGAAGTATCTTACATTTGTTAAGCTTATTGCTTCAAGCAATGATGGTTATGAAATGTCTTTGAATATTAGTAGCTCAGGTTGGTAGTTATGTTGTTGGTTTGAACTTTGAGTTTGGCAATTCGGCTGCAAACCTTCCATCCCCATTCAAAGAGACATCTTTAGTGCTCTTTGGATTGTGTTTGTCTGGGGGAGCCCTGTCCTTTAAATACCTTTCTGAGTCCTGGTCTGATTTCAGGTTGTGTGATTGGCTGGCTGTAGTTGCTGAGTTTTAAGTCTTTGGTTTTAAGTACCATCTGTGTGATGTAAATTAGTGCTGGTATTATTGTTAGGATGTCTTCTGATGATGTCATGGTCTGGTTTCAGGTTGATTTGATCGGCGGTGTGTGATGTGGTCCAATTTCTTGTGATCTGTCAAATTGTGACTTTGCAGCGTGGCTGTTCCTTAGTCTTTAAATGCTGCCTTTGGGATCATGGTTGATGTTCTTTTATTCTGAGTGGTTGGTAGATTGAGTAGATATCATGTGTCTATTTATTCATTTATTGGTGGAAAACCAGGCTTCCAGGAATTCCCTTTCTGTCTTTGATCTTGCCTGAGTTACAATTGTGATACACGTTAGATTGAATTTGTGTCCTTTTGAGTCTTCATGGATGGACATTAGGGATAGAGGGCAATGTCTCTGGGTGGCTAAGCATTGAATGATGACTATTTAATGCTTAGAAAACAACATGAGAATATGAGGAAAGAATTTTCCTGTTGACTCAGTACTGAGTAATCTTTTGCAAAAAAGATGCTATCTCAAAACATTGACAGCAGCAGAATATATTACTACTTGTAGTAATAGTAATATATAAATTCAATAAAACCACCCTCTCTAGTGGAGTCCAGTCAACTTACAAAATATAATATTAAAGCAACCACTAAAACAAAGTATGACAACCCCCCACAGAAGCATTAACTCCAGGCCTGAAACCAAAGTCAGGTTTTAAGGGCTTTTTGGAATCTCTTGAGAGAGGCCACCATTTGTATCGGAGGAACATGTTTCAGGGGGCAGTAAGAAAGAAAAGGAATGCTTCCTAAGTCCTGAAAGATGACAACTTTTAACAGAAGTTACCTTTTAGAAGAAGATACCTGGAGCACACCCACTCTTTCAGAATGTAATTGTAAATAAAAGCAGTTCAACTCAAGACCAATATCAACAACTTTTCTAGACCCCCATTAGTCTTGACTTCACAGTGTAGATCTGTAAGAAGAGTGATGTATGGCTTCCATCTTAAATGTGATTATATTGATCTCTCGATCTCTCTTTCACACACACACACAGCTTGACAGTCTTTCCTTTCTATGATTCTTTTGTAATATAGCTAGCATATACCTTATATTTTTCATTTGAATACTTCAATCAAGTAATGCATTCGCACCAAGTAAAACTTACCAGCAATAGCTTTGGAATACCCTAAAGATACTATTTCTTCATGGAACTCCCACAGTACCACAAAGGACATTTGTAGTCACTGTTTTAAAAAGCTTTAAAACAGAATTAAACGAGTTTGTGGAAGTTGAATCTTATAGCAGGAATCAGCTACAGGTTTTAATAAGTCCCCAGGTTTGCAGGCATGATAAATCTGAATATATTAATTCCTGGGAGGACCTTTCATAGGGACTGGTCACTGTAACAAGGCAAACATTTGGCAGCATGACCTATGTGTATAATCCAGCAAGGAGGCCCTTAATGTTTTTAAATGAATATGTGCCTTTAAAAAGAGAGTTATTTTCCCTTTTAGTTATTAAATATTATCCTAATGACAACATGCCCAGTCCTTTGAAAAATGTGACTGTAGTACTATGGAAAGCCTAAAGGCGTATCAATAAATGTTAAATTGTGTTCCCTTGAAACAGAATTCCATATGCTAACAATACATAATTCATGATAATGACTATGTTTCATCAAGTAAGTGTCAATCCTTGGTGAGTACATGGATTTTCTCCAAGATAATCTGTTTCTGATCTGGTTCATCAGGTCTTCTGAACAGGCATCCTTGCTGCTGATCATCAACTTCTATTTCCTTCCACCTCTCCCAGTATTTGAGTCTTCTCCAAAGAGTTGCATAATGTGTCCAATGCAGGATGATTTAACCCTGGTCATTTCTGACTTGATTGAGAACTCTGGCTTAATTTGTTCGATGATCCATTTGTTTGGTTTCCTGGTGATGTAGAAAATGCTATAGTTTATTCATCTACAGCTGTGTTTATCTTGGGGGTTTTTTAAAGCAATGATTGGGGTAGAAAAATCTGTGTCAGAGATCATATTAATTTTCTGAATATAAATGAAACTTTTTTTTTCATTTGTAATTTGGTTTTCCATCCTAAGGCACCTATGGCTATTAACAGACATGAAAGCATGAACTAATATAAAACAATTAAAAGCAGTTTTTAAAATACCTAAATAATGCTTACAATCATAATCAACCAACTCAAAAGCCCAATTGAAGTTGATGGAGAGAATAATGAATAAATGAATTTCATAGCTTGGAATCTTGAATGACACAAGCTACATGCAGTGTATATATATTATACATACATACTATATTATAAGAATCTTCACCAAATACTGATGGGAAATAAAAATGTTCTACATCTGCAAGGAACTATGTGGGGAAAATTTTATCCCATTCATGCATCTATCTGAAAGTTGAAAAAGATATTCATGGGGAGAAGAAAATATCAAGTAGTTCTGTCCCATCTCTCTCCAAACTACACATGTTTCCATAAGAAGCCTGGAAAAAAAGCAATATTCACTATCAGTTGAACCTATGCATAGTTCCACAAGAGAGTTAGAACTTGAATAATGCAGTAGAAGCTGGGTTCAATGCTCACCCTCTTTGATGTTTCCATTCAGATTATTTAAAACTATTATTTGTCAGAGTATAAGATGCACCTTAGTTTTGGGAGAGGAAAATAAGAAGAAAAATTCTGTCTCTGCCTACCATCATCCATGATATTCAACTGACACATGGTAACAAGGTCAGCCAATGAGTAGGCATAGCAACTAAGTCAGCCAATGAGGGCTATTTGGATTCTGAAACAGTATTTGTCATGTGAGCAACAAGGAGACAGGAAGGAGCCTAACTTAGTCAAGAACTGAAAGTAAAACTGCTTGTGTTTTGCTTGTATTTACTGCTACCTTGGAAAATCTGCTTTTGGTAATGTATTATATATTATTATTATTTTGAAACCTGCTGAATCAGTTACTGGGCTTTCTGAATATGATTGCTGCTGCAAACTCTGATCAGCCAGATCAGCTTCAGCACTTATTGCTGCCTGACTCAGCACAATTGATTGGCGGGTGGATCGGACTGCCGGAATACTCCCAATCATCTGTCCCAGGCTTCAGGGATTGCCACAGACCGTTGCTGTTTCCATGCCTTGCATTTTTGGTCTCTAGTGGGGGGGGGGACCATTCAGTGTATAAGAACCCAAATTTTCACCCTCTTTTGGGGGGGGAAAGTTGCATCTTATACTCTGAAAAATGCAGTATACAAATTTATTAAAGATAATGACAGGAAAGCACTGTTTTAATCTCAGCAGATCTGTCCATCAAAGCCCAAAGCTTTTTTCTTCAGATTCCAGATTAATTGAACACATATATACCAATGGAAGCACATTGCTTTCTAAATGAAATTTCTTGTTCACAGCGAGTAAAGTTTATTGTCCATCTCTACATTATGGATATCATCCATATTATGAATATGACCCTGAACTTGTAGGACAACATCCTGCAAGTGTGTCATTTAGAGAAGAGAGAAAAGATCGCAATTCAAATGGAGATGGAATACTTGTATTATGTCACCTTTAGACTGGAGTTCCACCAAGATCATGCAGCCTGTGTAGCTGTCCATCACGATCACACTCCCTTTCAGACTGAGGAATCATGCCCCTAGCAAATACTCATAACACTATTTCTTTTCACGTAAATATGCTGCCCTCAGCTCTCATAATCGTCTTAAGGTTTAATATCAAAACCTGAATGAATTCATTTAATTTGAAAGTGTTCCAAGGTCGATATCAATTCATGGATTCGCTTAGGAAATGTTTCCTGGAATAATTCAGCCCCCCAAAAGATAGACGGGGTCAGCTTCTTCTCCCTCATCTGTGCAAACAGAGAAACAATAATAATAACACACCTTCAAATGTCCCCATTAGTTCCCCCAATTTTTTAAATTTGAAGAAACTCTTTTGAACTGTCAGTATTTGCATGAATACATTTCCTGCCATAAAGGAAGCATAGTATTTTAAAGCGAAAGTCTGAATAAGCTCTTATGGAAAAGCATTGAATATAAATGTTCTATTCTGCCTGTGGCTTGAAATAATACAGAATATGTTGCCGAAGAAAGTAAAGGAGTATGTGCTTTCTGCACTGAACTTAAACAGAATAATACACAGTTTTAACTCCATTTAGAAATATCCACATTTATTCTATTCCATGGGTGGACATTGGCAGTATTTTTTTCTCCCAAGGTGCATGGATCTTGCCAACACTTGCCTGCTTGATGTGTCTTCTGGTTTTTAAGTGGAATTTTTCTGTTCACCATTCTTTAAGCCATTTCTTCTCCCGTTTTGGAAACATCTGTCAACAAATAGAAAATAAGAGAGTAAAGAAGGAATAAACTCACTAATGAGGTAACATAAATATAATAGGTAATATAAAGTCCTTGCTACTCTCTGATCTTGGTGTTTGCTTGCAACCCTGAGTGCATATATTCTCTTGTATTGAAAAATAAGTTGTATTTTTCACATATTCAATTTAGGTTTTTTTGGTCAAGCTTTTTATTATTATTATAATTTATTTATTATTATTATTATTATTATTATTATTATTATTATTATTATTATTATTATTACTTTTTTATTATTATTACTGGAAGGAAACAGGCTGATATATGAAAGTTGATAATAAAAAATTATTCAATTTTAGTAATTTTAGTTATTAGTAATTTAGTAATTTCTAGAGTGCTGTGTTAAATAAATAATTGATAACGATAATAAGGTACATACATGTGTTGGTTTGATGAGAGGAAATTTGATATAATTAGCAAACGATTTTTTTGTTAATAAATAAATAATACCTATAACAATAACAATGAAATGACAAGGGATATAGTGATATATATATATATATATATATATATATATATATATATATATATATATATATATATATATATATATATATATATATATATATATATATATATATACACACACACACACACACACACACACACACACACACACACACACACTGTATGTGTATATGTGTGTGTGTGTGTGTGTGTGTATGTATGTATGTATGTATGTATATTTATATGTATATGTATATGTATTTGTATTTGTATTTGTATTTGTGTTACAACCCCTGGTATGCCCAAATAAGTTACAAGTTGTAACACAAATACATACCTATTTCCCTGGCTTAGCTGATAAAGGAGGAGAGCCTGTGGTGTAGTGGCTAACAAATCTGCCTAATATGTAACACATCCCAGGTTCAAATCCGAGTAAGGATATGCCTAGCTGATGAGAGCTAAATAGCTTGAAATGGATCCATACTAGTCTCCCTTTATTTATTTATCAGCACAAATACAACACATGTATGTATGTATGTATGTATGTATGTATGTACGTACGTACTGGTTTAATAAAAGGAATTGTGATATAAATTGTAAACTGCCATTTGGAAAGGAGGATCAGAAACCTTGTTATCAAACATAATTAATTTTTACTTAGAACATGCTATAAAGGGGTAATGTTATTAGATGATATTAGAAATAATTAATGAAATGCTATTATGTGCTTGTGTTTTTAATTTTGGACTATTTCATGTAAAAGGATGTTAAAACAACCACAGTCAAATGAGAAGCGTGGTATGTTGATAGTAAGATATATAAAGATTTTTGATTTAAAATACATAATGTGACTTGAATTATAAGCAATGACTGTGGAAGAGATGCATGAAAGTTATTTGTAACCATTTGTTATTTAGTAATCTTTAGAGTGATATGTTAAATAAATAATTGATAATGATAACAAGGTGCACACATGTGTTGGTTTGAAGAGAGGAAACCTGATATAATTAGCAAATTAATTTCTATTAATAAATAACAATTATAATAATAACAATGAAATGACAAGGGATATACTTAACAATATATATATATATATATATATATATATATATATATATATATATATATATATATATATATATATATATATATATATATATATATATATATATATATATATGTACTGGCTCAATAAAAGCTACTGGGATACAAATAGTAAACAGCGACTTGAAAAAGAGGATTAGAAATTTTGTTATCAATCATAATTAATTCTTACTTAGAACATGTTATAAAGGTGTAATGTTATTGGATGATATTAGAAATAATTAATGAAATGTCTTTATGAGGTTGTGTTTTTCAATTTTGGATTATTTTATGCAAAAGGGCGTTAAAACAATTATAGTCAAATGAGAATTGTGGGATGTTGATAGTAAGATATATAAAGATTTTTGATTTAAAATATACAATGTGATATGAATTATAAGTAATGACTGTGGAAGAGATGCACGAAAGTTATTTGTAACCAATTGACAGTTCTACAATATGTAACGAAAGATGGTTTTATTTTTATTTTTTTGTGTCGTGTTTGTCTGTTTAACCAAAAATTAAAAAATTCTTTTAAAAAAAGAAATAGAAAATGGAGTAAAGAAGGAATAAACTCACTAATGAGGTAACATAAATTATAAAGTCCTTGCAACTCTCTGATCTTGCTGTTTGCTTGCAACCCTGAATGCATATATTCTCTTGTATTGAAAAATAAGTTGTATTTTTCATATATTCAATTTAGGTTTTTTTTTGTCAAACCTATATGAAAAATGTACTGGGTTTGATGCCAATATTTGCCAAATTTCATACAAATCCCATCCCAAATAGTAGGAAAAATTCATAAAGAGAAAGCAATTGTAGATCTTCATTGGTACACAAGATAGTAGTTGAGATTGACATTATTTAAATAAATTACACGTCCTGATTAAAGGAAAGGAATTATGGCCTTCTCTAATGTAGTTCCATAGCAATTTTCCTTTGAAGTACCATTTTTCTAAGTTAAAGGCTGTTTTAGCTGTTGATTCATTTCTTTTTAATTTCAGAGCAAAATGCAGATACTGAAATATGTGTATTATCATGGGAGCTTTACTTTAGCAATCAGTGTCAATGTGAAAGTCATACTGTTTTTAATTAGACATAGTACAGACCAATATGTGATTAGGAATTTAAAATGATCTCTTAAAAGTAGAATTATTTCAACATTTAATAAAAGTAAGGACCTTTCATGGAATGATAAATAAGTTGTCCAGGGTTTGATTTTTGCATTTCAAGCAAAGCCCACAAGCATGCACCCCTCAAAAGCCAAATCACAGAAAATTCTCATCTTTATATTTGATATATAATTACGTGGAAGAGAATAGTACTTGGTCAGTTTGACAGATAGGAAAATGGTTTGAAAATTCGGCAACTTTTCCATACCAATTTTCTATTCTCTTGTTTACTTCAACCCCATTCCTTCTCCATCTTATTATATTTAATTTAATTATTAAATTATAGTTTTAAGTAAGAAATAGGGAAACAAAAAACAGACTATTAATAATGTATCATAAGGATAGGAAGTGGAGGTATTAAGTGCATCAGTGTCTGTATAATCTGTGAAAATTTGAAAGATGCTTTTAAAATGTGCATTGAAAATGTTCAACATACGACTTCACCATCCAGGACTGGAGATGTATCTCATATGTTTATTCAAGACATCTTTAAAGGCCCAATCTTTGAGTTGTTTCATGTCTTTACTATTGTAATATTGAATATCACTGGTAGAATATTCAGCAATACTTCCCACTAGAAGTGTATCGGTCTTACTTTGAAACTGTGTGTCTTTAAGATGGAAGATGCTATGATTTATGGCATCTATTGTCCATAAATTTAGCTGCATAGAGTCACTCTTGTGAGATGGACATCCTATAAGTTTGTTAAATAAATAAATTTAAAATAATGTGCAATGGCTCAAATAAGGGAGATGAAGCTGATATTTAGGGAGCAACATTATGTACCTAGGCCTGCAAATTGTTTATACACTTAGACTTATTGTCTAAACTTTTGTCTAATGTCTTTTGAAAATATTTTAAGAATGAGCTATGGGGTTGCAAAGTAGAGTTTCTGTGGCATTTGTTCCAAGGAAATGCAAAGTGAATGATAGCAGTGACACCCACCTTCAAGAGATTGCAGTCAAATGCATAGCCATAGAGCAACTGAAATATAAGATACAGTAAAAGGCAAAAGTAGAGGTTCCCCTCACACATATGTGCTAGTTGTTCCTGACTCTAGGAGGTGGTGCTCATCTCCGTTTCAAAGCCGAAGAGCCAGCGCTGTCCGAAGACGTCTCTGTGGTCATGTGGCTAGTAAGACTAAATGCCAAAGGTGCACAGGACGCTGTTACTTTCCCACTAAAGGTGGTTCCTATTTTTCTACTTGCATTTCTACTTGCTTTTGAACTGCTAGGTTGGCAGAAGCTGGGACAAGTAACGGGAGCTCACTCTGTTATGCGGTGCTAGGAATTCATACCACCGAACTGCCGATCTTTCTGATTGACAAGCTCAGTGTCTTAGCCACTGAGCCACCGCATCCTTTATAAGATATAGTATATCATGGCAATTAGTCCCAACATATATGAAGTTCCTATAATCCAGACTAGACTACACTCCTGTAATCCATCGAGCATTTATCTGTAGAGCTGATAAAATTTCAAACAAACAGGATTGTTTCTCAGCTATTTCTGGAGATTCCAGAAACTGAATCCAAGAATGTTTGTATGCCAATCCAAGAATGTTTGTTATGCTAGGTCCTTTTATGCTACATAATAATAGAAATATTATTAATCTCCAAAACAGAACACCTCCACAAGAGAATAATTATGGAAGCCATCGAAATAGAGAAACACCCCCACAGCATGAACAAACGTGATGATACCTCCCGCCTACCAAACATCTGGAAACCAGCCCTAGCCAACAAACGAACACCACCCACCACCCAAGCCGTTAAAATACAAAACAACAATGCACACACAACCTGCACCAATCAGCACCAATCTACCAATCATGATACAACCACACAACCAATCATTCCACTTACTGAAACAAAGCCAGCACCCCATCCCCTCCCACCAAGACTTACAGAAAGACGGCAGCTCCGTTCCCATTTTAAGCCCACATTTTGATTATATATATATATATATATATATATATATATATATATATATATATATATATATATATATATATATATATATATATATATATATATATATATATATATATATATATATATATATATATATATATATATATATATATATATATATATATATATATATATATATATATATATATATATATATATATATATATATATATATATATATATATATATATATATATATATATATATATTGTGTTACAACCCCTGGTATGCCTAATAGATCTATACTAGTCTCCCTTTATTTATCAGTACAAATACAACACACACACACACACAAACATATATATATATGTGTGTGTGTGTGTGTGTGTTTGTGTTACAACCCCTGGTATGCCCAAATATGGGAGGGAGATCACTCCTCCCTCTTTCTGTCCTTCGGCTCATCACAGAAAACCATGCAGGCAGAAACCCATATTTTTATTTTTAACGTTGCCTTTTTATATTTGTGTTGTATTTTGTGCTGATAAATAAATAAAGGGAGACTAGTATGGATCCATTTCAAGCTATTTAGCTCTCATCAGCTAGCCATACCCTTACTGGGATTTGAACCTGGGATGTGTTATATACTAGGCAGACTTGCTAGCCACTACACCACTGGTTCTCCTCCTTTATCAGCTAAGCCTGGGAAATAAGTATGTGTTTGTGTTACAACCCCTGGTATGCCCAAATATGGGAGGGAGATCATTCCTCCCTCTTTCTGTCCTTCTAGCTTGAAATGGATCCATACTAGTCTCCCTTTATTTATTTATCAGCACAAAATACAACACAAATATAAAAAGGCAACATTAAAAATAAAAATATGGGTTTCTGCCTGCATGGTTTTCTGTGATGAGCCGAAGGACAGAAAGAGGGAGGAGTGATCTCCCTCCCATATTTAGGCATACCAGGGGTTGTAACACAAACACATACTTATTTCCCTGGCTTAGCTGATAAAGGAGGAGAACCAGTGGTGTAGTGGCTAGCAAGTCTGCCTAGTATATAACACATCCCAGGTTCAAATCCCAGTAAGGGTATGGCTAGCTGATGAGAGCTAAATAGCTTGAAATGGATCCATACTAGTCTCTCTTTATTTATTTATCAGCACAAAATACAACACAAATATATATATATATATATATATATATATATATATATATATATATATATATATATATATATATATATATATATATATATATATATATATATATATATATATATATATAGTGTATATTTTCTTCATAACTTTCTGTTGTCATCTTTCTTCCTTCAAAACACTAAATAAGATGTGAAATATGAACATGCACACAGAAAATGGAAAAGTCCAAATCTAAAGCATTCAGCCATTATCTATAAAAATGATATATTTTTCTTGACAGCTGTGATGTAAAAGGATTATATCATTCAGACATGAAAGGGATTCTGTGTAATGCAATAAGCTTTCTACCATACCAATTTTGTCTTTGGTTTGATTTAATAATGATCATACTGTCTCTCCAAACGGTACGTGTAAAGGAAATGACTTATGAAAACTATATTTCTATGTAATAGACAATTCTTGTGATGATTTTGCAGTGATTAATCCAATTAATTTGTTGTGCTTCTAGATGTGTTTAATACCACTGCTACTGAATAATCAATAATATTTGCAAATCAACGAATAAAAGTTCTCTGCGTAGGGAACAATATAAAAAGTTAAATAATTTCATTGAATAATAAATAAGGGCAGTAATTAACAATCATAATTTTTGAATAGCAGAGAAAATCTAGAAATACTTTGAAGGTACTATTACTGATGAAATGGCAGCAGAAAAAGCAACAGAATAAGGTTTTGTACTATAAATACAACCATGATAGGGAACATACAGAGCATGGTTTCTGGAATTCTCTTTAACCTAAATACAAGCAAATGCCACCTATGCAGGCATGTGTCTGTTGGGAGTCATGGAAAAGCTGCATCAGCTCTCCTAGTCCTTATAGTACTAGAAGGGAGGGAAGCTAAAGATGTAGCTGTCTAAAGCAGGAGTCCCCAACCCCATGTCCAATGGACTGGCACCAGTCCACAGCATGCCAGAAATCAGTCCACACAAACAAGCAAAGCTCCATCCATGGGATGCAGGCAGCAGAAGCCATGCCCATTCTGGTCCATGGAAAAACCTCTCTCCACGGTGCCCAAAAGCTTGGGGATCACTGGTCTAAAGGTAGGAAGAATATTTCAGGATTTTTTTCACTACCAGCCACAGGCCTATCTAAGCTATTTTGAATGATATTTTTCTAGTTTCTCCCACTACCTCAAATTTGGCCTCACTCTGTTATTACTTTGGAGTTATTCTGCTAAGAGGAAGAATTGACAAATAAAGGCTTGAGCTTTTCTTTACCTAATTTTTTAGGATCTCATTTGGTGTGGAGCCACTGCCAGAGTATTGAAAAGTTCTGTGACCAACTGATCACCTGCAGTAACTCAAAATGCCAATTCAACTGGAACAGGCCTTCAATGTTTGCTCTCATAACTAGAAATATTGTTTCATTTTAAACAGATTTTTTTTTCTTTTACTGCTCTTGATTCTTTTCCATTAGAATGTACCTGTTTATGAAATAATTATATACAGGCCGTTTTTGATTTATGACTCGTTTGTTCTGCAATCATTAAAAATTACAGTGGCACAAAAAAAGAGTAATGACTTCTACTTGAAATTGCAGCTCCTGGCATCATCTACATGGTCATGTGATCAAAATTCAGGTTCTTAGAAACTTAATAAATAAGATTTCAGGGGCACTGCAACTTTCACCACCATCTTTTTCATCCATCACAGCTCCTCACCCACATGCAAAGTCCCCACCATCCTTGAGCCCTCAGCCTGCTCCCTGGGTACTTCTTCCCACCTCACCCATCTTTGCTAGCTTTTGGGCCAGAAAAGGGTCTTTGTAGCCACCACCAACACCCCCCACCCACCCCCCAAAAAGTGCCACTAGTTAGAGCTAGTGAGAATGATATTTTTTTTTTTTTGAAGACTAGAAATACAGTTTTCTGGCCAAAAGCTAGCAAAATCAATTGTTCTGAAGATTAGAAAAAATCTTCTAGGAGCTGCAGAAAAATCAAAGCTAATTAGTTCTGGAGTGTGATAGGACTGGGAGAGGACCCATGCCTCTCAAGCATGGTGGAGTAGAGAGAGGACCTGTGCCTCCAGGTCTGCAGCATTTTCCCACATGCCATTGGGTACTGTGTCTCCCACGACTTCTCAAATCATTTGAGGCACCCCTGCACCATCACTTAACAACCTACTTTCATTTAACAACCACAACCAGGAAAGCCAGGATTGTGGTCATTGAGTGAAGCAGTCACATAGACAACTTACCTAGCAATTGCTACACTCAACAATTGATATTCTGGTTCCATTTGTGGTCAGAAGTTGAGGATTACCTGTAATATGCAAAAAAAACTATTGGTTCTCAGTTGTTTTCAGATCCTGACAACATGCTTTCTATGAAGCTAAGTGGAATTTTAAAAAAATGGTGAGCACAGTAGTATTTGCTTTCAGATAAACTTGCTTAATATTGTGTTACATTTCACTTTTGGGAAACATGTAGCTCCTTCTGGGTAAACTTAATTAATGAAATAAGTAACTTGTTTTGGATAAATATACATTATAAAAATTCTGTAAGGATATTTAACTCATAGTAAAATGTAATCAAATATTGAAATTAAATATAGCTTATTTAGAAACAATCTACTGAACAAAACAAGATATTTAGGTAGAAATGAACAGGAGAGGAATGCATAATTTTATTTTATTTATATATTTTATATATTAAATTTGCTTGCTGCTCATCTTGCCGCATCTTACCTTTTAAATAATATTACTGAGTGCTTAGTGTATCTCATTCCACTTTGGAAATCACAGTTGCAGTACTGAATAAATGACTGTATTTTGTAATTTGAAACATTATTATTCTTTTTCTTTAAAAAAGTTTCTTACAGCATCAACTTAAATCTTAAAGAACCAAACGTTTTTATTAGGCAGTTCCATGATATTAGAAGATTAATTCACTTTTAGATAAAATAACTGGGAGGAATATTGCCCAAGGGAATACTTAACATTTTAATTGTGATATAAATATGCCACTGCCTTCCTAATTTAAGTAATGCATGTGAGCTTACATAATGTTGAAAGAATTGCATTCATAACATATTGCACCTGTTAGTAGTTTCAACTACAGGAACAGCACAGCTCAAATTACGATCTGTGTTGTTGATAATGCTATATGCATTTGAATTAGAAAGTTGAACAGGCAGAAATGCGTGATCATTTGGAACAACAAAAATAATATATGAGAGCCAGTTTGGTGTAGTGGTTAAGGCATCAGTCTAGAATCCAGGAGACTGTGAGTTCTAGTCCCATCTTGGGGTTCAAAGTCAGCTGGGTGACCTTGGACTAATTACTTTCTCTCGGGCCTAGGAAGGAGACCACTTTTAAGAAACCTTGCCAAGAAAACCACAGGGAGAAGTCTAGACCATCTCTAAGAATCAGAAGCATTTGACCAGAATTTAAAAAGTAATATCCATGATTGATCCAGAGTTAAGAGAATTGCAGAGGTGGTATTCAGCCAGTTCTGACAGGTTCTGGAGAACCGGTAGCAGAAATTTTGAGTAGTTCGGAGAGTTGGCAAATATGCTGGCCCTGCCCCCACTACCTCCTAGCCTCCCAACTCATCTTCTTTTGTTGCCCTGAACAGGAGAACGGAGCTGGAAAGCAGGTTAGTGAGGTGGGGAGGGAATGGGGATTTTGCAGTATCCTTCCCCTGCTACGCCCACAAAGCCACACCACACTTACAAAGCCACGACCACAGAACCGGTAGTAAAAAAGTTTGAATCACACCACTGGATAATTTGCATTTAATTTTCATAAAATGGCACTTGTAATTTAAGATGCTGCAGAGAGTGGGAGTCACAGAGCTGCTGTCCTTGGAATTTTATGTTCTGCATGCTTATGTGTTTCTGGGGTGGCACTTGCCAGCCTGAATGAAAACCAAGCTTTTGGAACTGCTCAGACAATCCTCCAACCTATGCAAACTGGAGGACTTCAGGTTGGAGGAGGGCAACAGTTGCTGTCTTATGACACTGGCCATACTGACTGTACGGACCACGTTTATGAACTTTTACTTGGTTCCTTTGGAAAGATCTATTGTGGAAGGTCTTACTTGGGATGCTCTGCAGAACCATTCAGCTTGTTTCTTGGATGAATGGGCTGAGGAGTGGGCCAGAGAATGGCCCACACTGGAAGATGGGCTGCTTTCATTCTTTTGCTGCAGTTTCCATAACTATATTTTTAAACTTAGTAGCATTATAGAAATAGTCCATCTTTTATTACATTCGCTTTGTTTTTAGATATTGGCCTTTGGAGATACAGTAAAGGCAGTGGGCAGGTTGAGGAATTGCATTGCAGATGACTGTACCTCTTCCCTCCCCCATGGAGGTCTTTTTGCCTTCACTCCTGTAGCCACGAAGAGGGGGGAGAAATGCAGCTTCCATCTAATCGACAAAGGACTGAGATGTTGGAATGTGGGCTTCTCACATTTACATGGGTTAAATTTTTATCTTCAAGAGACAAAAATACTGATTGCATGGGAGACAGAGACTGTTAGAGGATCAGAATATAGTAAGGATGACATTGTTTTGGTGCATATGAATTTTCAGCAAAATGATGTAGAACCCGATACCTCTGTTAGCATACAAGCTAAACAGGTGTCATGATGATATGCAAGAATATTGCTGCTCTTCCTCTGACAACCCACAATTCTTGATAGTTTGCAATTCTCACGTTAAAGGAAATAATCATCCTGTCCCTGTTCATTTGTTTCCACCTGTCCTGGGAATTATCTTTAGATGCATTTGCAGCACAATACTGCAAATGAAAAGAGTGAACATATTAAGGTTACACTTCTTAGTCCTTAGTGGCAAAGCTACTTTTGTTTAGACATGCCCCAAGATCAACACACTTCTTGGCTTCTTATCTCTAGAAGAAATTACTTTGTTGTAAATGTATTTCATGCAAAAAAAAATAGTTTGTATGGTGCCTATTTTATATGGTGCTACAGAGTCAAACTGAAGCTTTTAGTCCCTTTCACCAACAAGTACATGTTGTTTTGAACTTGAATCTGCTTGACTGAATAGTCACTTGTGAAGGTGAATAATAATGTTTCTATCCTTCACCAAGCAGGAGATTATATTTATACTTGACATCTAAGAGTTCCGTTGACTTAAGGGGCTTTCTCTAATCATCTATGCTCTGAATTATAAGCGTCTCTGCTAAGACTTGCTTACGTGACATCAATCTACTCACCTGGTTCATTCCCTGGCTTGACTTTATTAGCTGATCACTGAGGTATTAAGGTAATTATGCTTCCATAACTTTCTGGCACTTGCACTTAAGAATGCACCCACGTATAAGTAAACATAGTTTTATTTATAACTCTGATCAGAACATTGGTAGAAAAAAAGAATGCACTAAAATGTAATGTAAAAGTCTACTTCATCAGCTTCAGTTTTATATTCCTATCCCACAAACCTGGCAAGTAGAGTGATGGAAGCTAATGAATTCATCAGTAAGATTAAAGCATCTGTCTCTATCCTAAAGGGTCAATTCAGAGATTTGATTGGCATAATGATTGGCAAGGAAAGCCAAATTAACCAAATGTAATGTTTTCCTGACCATTAGTCTATTGAGTTGACAATGATGGGGAGCTAACATGCACTAGTGAACAGTAATGAAGCTGCTCTTGGATCAGTTCAGCATAGTTTTTTTTTCAGGCTAATTAGATAGACAAAAATGTTAATTTAATCAGAGGAACATGTATTCATTAAAGAAGGTGTGTAAGACAGCTGATTGTCGAAGTAGAAAATTAGCTCAGTCAATGGGTAAAATACAGCCTCTCTAAGAGATTCGTAGACTCTTGGTTACAAATGTATCTCACACTTAATAAACTCATGGCTAGGCATTCTAGTCCAAAATAATTGTTTAAAATTTTTTTCTTTATTTCAAGTAATTGGTTGATCATGTGCATAAACCAGAAGTAAATTATTGAAGGATGCTTTAATAATTATGATTGGCTGAATATCCAAGGAGTTGTGAGGTTTGTGTCATTACTGGAAATATTGCTGGTGCCTTACTACAAAGGAAATGCTGATAGCAGAGATTCTAAATAAGGGTTTTATTAACTTTTTTTCCCAGTATTATAGACTTCACATAATGGTTTAAAATATGATAATTTGAGCCTTCTCGTTGCTATTGCAAGTGAAAATTGGATTGATTTGTTCTCTGATTCATTTATTTGTCATCTTGGCTGTCCTTGGTACTCTCAAGAACCTTCTGCAATAATAAAGTTCAAAGGCATCGAAGGTCTTTCTATCCTACTTTTTCAAAATTAAACTTTCACTTCTGTAGAATGTCACAGGAAATAACAGTTCATTATGTATCATGCATGGTATTATATTTTGCAGATACAGACATGTAATGGTGTATGAATATTGTTTCTCCAAATCTTCAATTGCTTCTCTAATAAATATTACTGTACAGCATATTCTTTGACTTCTGGTTAGTAGTTTCTTAAAGAAGAATGTTTGAGTTGCTTCTCAAGATAAGGGAATTTGATTTTTGAAAAGTCCCATCCAAATAAATTCTTATAGTTTAATGTTTTTTTTTTAATTAAGTTATAAGACAAAATAAAAAAGTAAATAGTAAAACACAGGAGAGGGGAAGAGGAGAGAAAAGTGTGGAAAACCTGGGGAAAAGAAAAGAAGAAACATTGACTTCCGACAGTAAAAAAAAAAAAAGCATTAACATCAAACCACAACTTTTTGTTTTTGTTTTTCATAATAATATAAACTAGCCATTTCTATACCAAATAAACTCTTAAAATGGGTTATCTGAAAAGGACTGGGAGCCATTTACTGTATAAACATAGTCATAAACACATTCATTTTATTTATACTGACATCAAAATATGCATAATATGCATTATAAAGGATGCACTTTTGGAATACTGCATCCAGTTTTAGTCACCACAATGTAAAAAAGATGTTGAGAGTTGAGATTCTAGAAAGAGTGCAGAGAGCAACAAAGATGATTAGGGGACTGGAGTCTAAAGCATGAAGAACGGTTTCAGGAACTCAGTATGTCTAGTTTGATGAAAAGAAGGACTAGAGGTGACATGATAGCAGTGTTCCAATATCTCAGGGGCTGCCACAAAGAAGAGGGAGTCAAACTATTCTCCAATGCACTTGAGGGTAAGAGAAGAAGCAAGAATGCTCCCTGCATCCCATGGATGGAGCTTCACTGGTTTGTGTGGCCCAGTTTCTGGCATGCCACAGCCTGGAACCAGTCCACCAACCAGGGGTTGGGGATTCCTGGTCTAGATGATTCTTTCTTTGGTTTTTTCTCAGGGGCTGCCACAAAGAAGAGGGAGTGAAGCTATTCTCCAAAGCACCTGAGAGCAGGACAAGAAGCAATGGGTAGAAACTAATCAAGGAGAGAAGCAAGCTAGAACTAAGGAAAAATTTCCTGACAGTTAGAACAATTAATCAGTGGGACAATTTGCCTCCAGAAGGGTGAATGCTCCAAAACTGGATTTTTTAAGATGTTAGATAACCATTTGTCTGAAAAGGTGTAGGGTTTCCTGCCTGAGCAGGGGGTTGGACTAGAAGACCTTCAAGGTCCCTTCCAACTCCATATTCTATAGAGAATATATTCTATATTCTATACAATGCACTTGAAAATCCTGAAAAAAGTTTGTGCTTGTGCCATGCACTTCGGATTAGAAAGAATAAATGCTATCCACACCTTTATTACTTCATGTGTGTATGTGCAGTAATGCATGACAATTTCTTTTCACTTTCTGTTTTCAATAAAAATTGTTTTTATTTATCAGAAAAGTTACTTCTTGCTCATTTTGTTAACAAAGAAGTAGAAAAACTATCAATACTGGTTTGATTGAGCATTAATATAGATAGGGAATAATTACTCACTTATTAATATCATAGATAACCTTTTGTCAATTGACAGAGGAATAACATCTGATGTTTCTTGTCTACTTTAATATTATTGATCCAGAATTTAACAGGAAAAAAATATCCTTGTATTTTATATGTTTGTTTGTGATCTCTTTTCATGTATTTGGAATCCCCAAATAATCCTTTTTCAAGGGATTCTGGCTTTAATAATAATTGGCATGGTTCTCATATTAGCATTGTTGTTATAAGAAATAATGGTTTTATACTATTTTTCCTCCATTTATGGAATTTGGGAGAAGTTTATTTAAGCATTAAATAAGTTCTCAATAATGAAGGAATTGAATAGGTGGGATGTAATGTTATGTTGTTGCTTAAGCCCTATTAGTCCTATTAACTTAGTGAATTAATTTGGTGAATAAAATCTTGCTATCAGTACTGGGGAGTGTGGCAAAAATACAGACAGGATTCATTTTAATAATGAATAATTTTACAGTATCTACTAGAACAGAATACTCCATTAGAACACAATGCTCCATTATAAATCCAAGGATGAAATTGGGATGATCATAAGACCCTAATAGCATGGAAAATATAGAATGTATTTATATTCATTTTATATTTATTAAATATAGAAATATGAAATATTAACTATATAAGTATAGTTTAATGCTATTTCCTAAAGACTTTTTGTTGTTAACTACCATGAATATTTTACTAGCTGTTGGGGACAATTTTCAAAGTGGGAAGCTAATATAAAATTGATTAGAATTAATCATTTCAAATTCATATTTTAGCTTGATATATGCCAGTAGTTAAATGCTTTTACATATGTTTAAAATGGTAATATATTTAAGAGTCACAGTAATTTTGTATAGTATATCATAGCACTGTGGTCTGACATGGGAGCAGTTTAAGATAAAATCCCTGTATCCATAATAATAATTAAAGAATAATATGAGAAATGTAATATAATATTATACAGAAAGCAAAAGGGGAAGGATTATTTGGGGCATAAAATAAACTGATTTATTTGTAGAGGTTATGTTACAGATTGCCATTAAAAATGTATTTACTAGTTCTAAGCTAATTGCAAAATTAACTAGCAAGCACAATTTACACTTTCTTTTCTTTGCTTAAGAAATTGGTCTACAGTCATTTAATGGCTGTTGGATTTTGCCCTAAAGCAAATAGCATAATGGCTAAGGTTTCAAATAAAAGTTGAATCCAGCAGTGAGCTACGTATTCCAGCCAGAAGACAAAAATATTAGCTGATTTTACATCCACCTTAGGAAATGAAATTATGGCAATAGACTATAAACCAAAATGGAATTTATCCAAATCCGGTTGGCTTTTACTCACACACTTAAGATGAACATTGACTTGAAATATCCAAAAACGAATAAGCTTATGAAAATAAGATTCTCCAAGCTGAAAATGGTTTTGGCCAGTTTAGCATTCTAATGTGCCCATTGAACAAAGCAAAAATTGGCATGAGATAACTGCAGATGTTACTGAGCATATGTTTATTGTATGCATATTGTGCGCGAAATGTATTTGATGATAAGGATTTTTTTTAATACTTTGGTATTCTTTCTAATTATCATTAAAACTGCCTATTTTCCTCTGTTTTCTCTTAATCCTGGATATGGTATTCAACTAGTAATTTTACCCTGTAGATTCATTTTTCTCGTGTGGTTCAGTGAATAAGCAATAGCAGCCAAGAATAAAACAATCAAAGCAAATATGTAAAAAGAAAGGATGAACCATTTCTGCTGAATTTGGTTCTTTCATAGAGACAAAAGGATAGATCTCATCTATACTTGATTATGATTTATGGCTGCATCTGCAAAAAGTATTCAAATGTGTCTTTGTATGAAACACCTTCTGAAAATGCTATCTGATTGTGTTTTTTTAATTACTTGTTGATTTAGAAGTAGCATATTACATATAGTATATTATATTCCAAATATAGTATAATGTACTTTTGCTAAAATGATGGGTGTTTAAATGTAAAATAGGACTGAGTCTAAATAGGATTTTTCATTACAAGGATACAACTTTCAAGGGTGGCTTGAAGAAAACAAAATTCTTGAAGACCAGCAAGTAGATGTTCAGTTATATTTGGCCAACAGCCATGTGGCCATGTTGTAAAAAAGTGATCCTGAAAATCATTTTTGCTAATTATTCTAGTGGAGAGAAAATACAGGACAACAGAAGAATCCAAATTTCACAAAAAAATCCTACTAAAAAAATCCCAAAAAAAGCTATTTATTATAGAGAAGCTGGAATATGTAGTTCAGAGCTGTAGGTATCAGGAGCAAATGATACCTGCAGAGGGACATGTCAACTAAAAGTGAAGATGCAGGGACATGTCATTGCATGTCTTTCCTTTTTTAAAAAAATCCATCCCCCCCTCCCATGGATGCCTCATTTTAGGAATGCTAAAATGAGCTTATGTTGATGCTGAGACAACTATTGTGGTCCGCCAGCAGCCTGTAGAGCTTACAGCAGAGTGAGGACAGTGAGGAGGTTGGGGAGGAACATGGGCCAGTCCTGGAGTCTGGGGAAGGCTTGGACGAGGGTTCTGCATCGGAGGCAGAGAGAGAGCCAGAGCAATCTGGGAGTTATGTGCTGCGTCCGGAGCCTCCATTGTCAGACAGCAGCAAGGCAGAGGAACAGGCTCCCCCTGTTCTCAGTGTGCACATGCACAGAGCTGCCAAAAGGCAAGAACAGTTAAAGCAGAAGGGATGACTCGGAAGTAAGATTTGGAGGTGATTGGCCCCTCCCATAGGACATAAAGGAGGAGCAAAGGCACATGAGCCTTTGCAGGAAGCAACTTGGTTAATGGTAGTCAGTTTACCTTCTGAAAAATACGTTTGGACTCTTTGCTCTGTGTGGCTTTGCCAAGCTAATTGTCAATTAAGTATTTGTAAGCCTTTTCAAAGAAGATAAAGGTGGGTGCTTATCAGCTTTATCCCAAAGGACTTTGGCAGCCTGCTGTAGGACTCTTTACTACTATTTGGAACTCATTACGGGCTGTGAATGAATATAATTAACAGCCTTTGAAATAAAAAGAGGGTTTTTGGACTTAATTGTGTGCATTTTACTGTATCAGGAAGCCTAGGTCAGAACAACAAAAAGGAACCAGTATATCAGTTGTTTAATGTAATCAGTAAATTACTAATAGGTAATTTAACAGGGACACAGTGGCTCAGTGGCTAAGACGCTGAGCTTGTCAATCAGAAAAGTTGGCAGTTCGGTGGTTCAAATCCCTAGTGCTGTATAATGGAGTGAATTCCCGTTACTTGTCCCAGCTTCTGCCAACCTAGCAGTTCAAAAGCATGTAAAAATGCAAGTAGAAAAATAGGAACCACCTTTGGTGGGAAGGTAACAGTGTCCCATGCACCTTCGGCATTTAATCATGATAGCCACATGACCACGGAGATGTTTTTGGACAGTGCTGGCTATTTGGCTTTGAAATGTAGATGAACAGTGCCCCCTAGAGTAGGGAATGACTAGCACATGTGTGAGGGGAACCTTTATCTTTAAACAGAGAAAAAGCAAAGCTATTCAAATCTTGTTTTGGCTTTTCAAACAAGAGATTGATGTTCTATCTGAAGATTGTGGATAGAAATATAAAACAAAACATGAAAAATTAAATTTCAGACCAATAAAAAGATGGACAAGAAAAGTCTCTTAAATCATTCTAAATCTTCAGGACCAAATTGATTCACTCTTGAGTGCCAAGAAAAGTTGCTAATTGTTGATAATATTCCTGAGTAATCCTAATTTTAAAAAAATGAAATCAAGGTGGAGCCAATTCTGACCTTAGTTAATTCATGTTTTGCCTCTGATCCTATTTTCCCCTCCCTCCAATATGTGTCATTAATCACATTCCCCAATGAACAATTTCGGGGGTTGTAAAAGTCACTGCCCTCCGGCCACTGTGGGTTTCCGTGGAGACGACCTCAGGGTATCTCAGAGTCCCTTTGGGGAGAGGGGGCGGTTTATAAATTTAATAAACTAAACTATCAGATGGAATGTGCCTTGTTTTGACTGAGATACCAGCTCCTTGATGCAGCTGCGAAGTTCATTTTCCCATCCCCCTTGCCTATGGCAACTCGACAGCAGGCCAGGGATGCTTTGCGAGTTGACACATACCTTCTTTCTTTTATTTTCCCACAACAACAACCCTGTTCATGCCGTTGGGCTGAAAGTAAGTGTATTGGCCCAAAATCACCCAGCTGGCTTTCATGGCCAAAGCAGGACTTGAATTCACAATCTCCTGCTTTCTAGCCTGGTGCCTTAACCACTAGACCAAACTAGCTCCCAATAATGCCCATTCTTAGATGAGCCAACTGTTTATCAACTCAACAAATAGGTTAAATGTTCCAGAGGAATCAAAATGATGCAGACAAGGACCACATCATGTGGGACTACCCATTATCTTCCTTTTATAAGCATTCCATATTTTATTTCATATTTTTTTCTTACCCCTGAAAGTCTGTTATGGAGAGAAAGATGGAAATGCCTACAGTACTTTTCATAAGTACTCTCCAATTATAAACATGCTGATAAACTTGAGTATTAATGAAAAGGATTTTCTTCTCTAATATCTATTATCTAAGTTGGAAAAGTACATCTGATAATGTTGACTCTTGTCAAAAGTCTACTATGAATATTATTGTCCTGCCTGAGCAGGTTCAAAATTAACAACTGAACCCATTAACTTTCTCTTTTATAACTTTATATCATCAGAAATGGCATTTCCAATGCATATATCCTTTACCATATTTCTCACACTGTATATATTTAACATAGCAGCAGAATGAAGGAATTAGCTCCATATGACTTCTTTAATTACATAGCAGATACTTGAGTTTACAGAATACGTTATGGCTCTAATTACTGTTTTAGTGTAGTGCATACAAATCGCAAGGAAAGAATTATATGTAATTCTAACATGTTGTGTTTGCTTTACATTTTAATAAAAGTTTTGTTCCGTGTTGAAAATATATAGTTAAATCATCTCTAGAAGTAGTAGTCTTATTTCACTCTTCTGCAATGACTTGGATACAACTTTTTCTGATTGTTGGAAAGTTTTTTCCCCACTGAATTTTAGTTTAGTTTAGTTTATTGCACCTCGTACAACAAAATTAAATGCCATCTTCAGTGTATTATAACCATAAAAATAAAACACAAACACACATCCTTCACATTCTATACAATTGAACTGAAAACATGATATTGCATTAATATTGCACTATACAGTAGAATTCAATATAGTTACTGCCCTGGGATAGAAGCTGTTTTTCAGCCTATTTGTCCTTGTTTTTATTATCCTGTACTGTCTTGCCAGTAATGGTAATAATAATAAAAAATGCTCAGGATGAAATGGTTCTTTAAGAATGTTTTGAACTTTGAATGTTTTGAATTAGGAACTGCACAATTTTAGGTTTGTGGATTTAGGAACCTAGCTTAGGTTCCCAGAGCTGAGAAGCTAAAACAATGCCTGACTGAGAAGATTTTAAGATAATCATGATGGCTAAGGATACAGCCTCTACTGTAGTCCTGAAATCAGAAATCCAAGGTTAACACCTCACTTTTTCCCAAAAAAAATTCAAAGCAGGGTATCTTTCAACTCTTTTTCTCTTCATGTCTGCTACTAAACCTGCTCACAATATTGTAGGATGAGGGGGGGGGGAGAACAAGGGTCTTCCTTCTTTGTTGGGGCATCCAATAAGAAAAAGAATTTTATACACCTTGTATTGTGAATCTTTAATAGAATTTACTTGCATCATTAGAAACTGTGTACAGAAGTATTAATAGTATGTACTTAATGCACAGGTAATTGTAGAAACTTTAAACTATATTGCATGATTGAATGAATAAGTAAGCAAAGCAGCTTTCCTCCACCCTCCCAAAAGGTATTTTATTCTACTTGTGTCTGCCAAGAGAAAAAGAGGAAAGAAACACACTGAAAGTCAGACCTTTTTCTTGTGGTCTTCCTTCTCCTGGCTTAGACCCACAAACTGTTTCTTGTAAAGCAAACTGTTTTTTCCATGTAAAGCTGTTTAGGCCTCATCCTGACTTGGTTGCCCGCTGTTCTTCTGGTTTCTCCAAAGCTTCATACTTTTCTCCATTTCTTGCTCACTGATAGCCCTTTTTAAAGCAGAAGAGCAGACTCTGTTGTTTCTACCCTGTGTTTCCAAATGCATTTTCTTTTTCTTTCCCTTGCTTTCTTTTCTCCCTTGCCACACTGACATTCAGGATTTTTATATAAGTTTTGCAACAACCTCTTTCTCTTCCTCCTCCCAGTCTAGCTTCCTGTTCTTCACACAATTCTCCCCCTCTTTGCATAAACTTCAAGGCTGGGATAATTCATCTGTAAGCTTAAGAGATCCACCTGTCTTCCCAAAAGCTGCCTCCTATTTACCTACTGACAGTGTATCTCTGAAAATCCTAAAATTAACATTTTTTTCTCTCCTGCATCTCAAACCCTGGTTTCAATTAAAAAGAAAGAGACAAAATATATTAGTAATTTAAGATCTGATCACTGGAAATATAAAACCAATATTTATGAAGCAAGAACAAAAGTGTCTGTTATCATAAGGCAAATGTGAGGACTACCTATATAATAAATCTAAATATAAAGAACAACACTAATAATAATATGGAAATTATGCTTCTCTTTATGTGGTTTAAATTTTATTTGTTTGCTATATTATACTGCTGGGTTATATTCCTTCTATAATCATGAAAAGATAAAATGTGCAAAGGGAAAATGAATCTAAATGGGTTATTAGAGGCTATATGCAATCCATAGTTGTAGATTGTCCATCTGTACATAAATTTAGAGTACAGAACCTTAGGATGGATGACATAAAGTAAAGATATAATGGAAGTGGTAAAAGCTAACATGATTCTTGAACTTCTTTTATCTCTTTCTCTTTTTGATCTCAGATAGCAAACAACACTTGATTTGTTTTTGGAAAAAGAAACTTGAAGATTATGGATCTACAAATTTTTCCTTAAACCCATATTATTCCTTTATTGAATAGGAAAGCATTTTCACCTGTATGTGAAAAATTCCTTTTTATGCACCATATAAATATGCCCCTTGCTCAGTAAAACTCCGTATTTTCCATAATATATCCAAAGCGTTGCCCTGCAGGTCCAGTGCACAGGCACGCGCTGGCCAGCTGACTTCGTCCTTCATTTTCAGCCATTTTTCGCCCTGTGGAGGCTTTCCTAAAGGCTCCGAAGGGCGAAAAACAACCCAATGTGCAAACCGGAAGTTCAGGAACTGACTTCCTGTTTCCGCGTTGGGCTGTTTTTCTTTCTCCAGAGCCTTCAGGAGGCTTCCCTGAAGCCTCCGGAGGGCAAAAAATGGCCTTTTGGGCAAACTGGTTCTGGGTTGCCCGTAGGACCATTTTTTTGCCCTCCAGAGGCTTCAGGGAAACCTCCTGAATGCTCCAGAGGGTGAAAAACAGCCTTATAAGCAAACCAGAAGTTCTCTCCTGAACTTCCGGGTTGCCCATAGGGCCATTTTTTGCCCTCCGGAGGCTTCAGGGAAACCTCCTGAAGACTCCGGAGGGCCTCCGAGGGAGGCAGGTGAGACTTTTTTCACCCTCCCCAGGCTCCTAGAAAGCCTCTGGAGCCTGGGTAAGGCAAAAATGGGTCCATCACATGCCAAAAGTGGGCGCAAGGGCAGGGGTCATGTGTGCAAGCGTGGGGGTCACGCACATAGAATTATGGGTGTGGGCACATCTGCACTCCTTCACTTTTGGCACACGATGGGAAAAAGGTTAGCCATCACTGATCTAGACCAGGGATCCCCAACCCCTGGTTGGTGGACTGGTGCTAGGCTGTGGCATGCCAGAAACTGGGCCATGCAAACCAGTGAAGCTCCATCCATGGAATGCAGGGAGTATTCAAAACCACACTCCCTTCAGTCCACAGAAAAACCTCTTTCCAAGGAACCAGTCCCTGGTGCCCAAAAGGTTGGGGCCACTGATCGAAACTGTGTGGAATTGCATTGAATGCCTTCCCTAGATCAGTATTTCTCAGTCTTAGTGACTTTAAGATGCAGGGATTTCAACTCCAAGAATTCCCCAGTCAGCACCATAAAGTTGGTAAGAAGAGGAGGAGAAGAAGAATAGACCAATAACATTGTCTTGAAAGTTAGCTTTCAGCAATCCTCGCTTGTGCACTATACTGTAAGCATGCTTGGAGTTAAAATACCTTTGGTTGTTCTAGTGGGGTGTACTGATCAGACTTCTCAAACTCTTTAATGTTAGGAGAAAAAGCTTCTGCATTACCTTGGACATATTTCTATATACCAACCTTGAGTTTTTCTTTTCCTATTTCAGTACTTGCTGTTTGTGTGCATTGATCTTTCTTTTTGTGTTCCACATGTTTGATCTTGGATCACATTAAATTCATTAAATATTATATACAGTTTTATGGTAGCGAATGTAAATGCTTATTTTATTATACCAAATATTCTACACTGTTTGACTAACTACTTTAAGTGTTTTATTTTATTCATATTCTGCTATTCTGCTATAATATATTGCTCTGATAGTCTTAACAGTCAATAATGTCAGTAAATACCATTTGTACAATTAAACCTTAATGTTAAAGTTATACAGTGTTGTAGCTGTAAGGTTGATATGATTTTGTATCTTAAATGCTAACTTCATATAGCCTAATGAATTCACACTAAATTTCTTATGTCATCAAGTCTCTGAGAAGATGAGTATATAGTTTTGTCTGCCATTTCTACTCCATTTTCTTTTGTTTTTCTGTTTTATTTATTTTTATATTGTATTACCAAATCTTGGTCTTTCTAATTTTAACACATATTCTCAGCCCAACTCACCTCACAGGATTGTTTTTCTGGGGAAAATAGGAGGAAGAAGGAATATTAGGTATGTCTACCGCAGGGGTGTCCAAACTTGGGAACTTTAAGACTTGTGGACTTCAACTCCCAGAATTCCCCAGCCAGCCATGGACTGGCTGGGGAATTCTGGGAGTTGAAGTCCACAAGTCTTAAAGTTCCCAAGTTTGGACACCCCTGGTCTACCACCTTTAATTATTTATTAAAAAATAATAAAGGTGGGATATGAATAAATCATTTCCATAACAAATACAAATATTATCATTTAATTTATAATTTAGACTTAGTTTTATGGTTCTTTGTTAGTAATCCCTATAACTTTGTAATTAACATCTGATTTCATATATAAAATCCTTATTCTTTGAATGGTTGTAATTCCATATATTTTATACCCATCTGCAACCAAAGTAAAGATTGACCAGGATCCCCTGATACCTCACCACTCTTTCCAACACCAAGAACCTTTAAATCATACCCAAACAATTAAATTGAAGGAGAAGCAATACTGTTTCTTACTGTTTTGGTCCTGCCTGTCAGCTTTGTTTATTTGTTTGTTTGTTTATGAAATAGATATAGCCATCCATCTCACCCAAGGTGACTTTTGGAAGTGCACAACAATAGATAAAAACCATTTAGATAAAAATAGCAAATATAAATCTAAAAGATCGTCATAATAAATATCCTAAAAAACCTCAAAATCCCATACCTGAAGTAATAAAAATGGCTCCTTCAACAATGGAGGATTCTAGATCAGTCTCCAGTTCCATGGGAGACCCAGGACTGGACATATATCAGAATATCGAATGCCATGGAACAAATCTAATTTCAGGGACAAGAATATTCCATAATGTGGATTCCAGAGCAGAGACAGTACGTCTCCTGGAACCAAGCAAATATTGATTCCTAGCCAAAGATAACTACAGCATGCCTTTTGTGTGAGATCTGATGGTCCAAGCTGATATAAGCAGGAAAAAGCAGTCCCTCAAATAGCCCAGTTCCATGCCACAAACCAGCACATTGAATTGGATCCAGACTCAGACTGACAAGTAATGCAGTTCACAAAGCAGAGGTCTAATATACATTGGCCTATGTGTGCAAATAACTATCCATGCACTTTATTTCAAAACTTCTGGATACTAGAGTTGTTGGCAGGATCCTTAGAAATGGAACTTCAAGGGAGTAGGATCCGCCAGTTAAACCATAAGAATCATTTTAACTAGTGCTTGGTATGGCAGACAACAAGTTTCTTGATAATCGGCTTCACTATCAAATTTAATGGCTAGGGAAAGGATTAGTCCTCAGCCTAACTTCAAAACTTTCTGTAGACTATCAGTTCAGATATTTGTCAACAGCAATTCATTCTAATCTACTTCATGTGAAAGGAGATAAAAGAAGATGGATGCCAAAGAAAAAGCAATAATAGCCTTAGCATTCATTTACATGTGGTCATCTATAGATTTCTAAGGAGATGTAGCCATCCACAAAAGAATGATGCTCAGCCCTGTGCTAAATTTTACAAAGTAAAATAAAAAGCTACAGATTAAGGGGGAAGGGTATAAAAGCATTCATTCTGGTAAATTGCTTTTTGGCACTTGAACATTATTTTTATTTGTTTTTTATTGTAGAATTCTGATGAGCATATTTAACTATATAGGATATTTGTAAGGTTGTTTGGGCAAAGTGAGGCTATTCATAAACAAAAAAAGTGAGTTATGCAGACAGAAAGAGGGTTATGCTTCGTTTTTATAGCTTCTCTCCCTGATGACATAGTTCACCTGAATAAATGTCTTATTTAGAGACATTAATTCTAGCTTGTTTGAAACACAATTTTCTTACAAAACCTATGCTAAAAGAAATGATTGAATAGCAAAACTTATGTGGTGTTTTCTCTTAAGATTTTGTGTTTTACTTTTTGCAACCTTGATTTTATAAAATCATAGTAATGGGACTCCTTTCTATATTTCAGGATGGAATGGGAAATCTAAGGATTACAGAAAAAGGTTTAAAGCTAGAAGGAGATTCAGAATTCTTGAAACCTCTCTACGCCAAAGAAATCCGGTCCAGGACAGTAAGTCAAAACTTCTGAAAATGCTTATTTCTTCATAGGACTAAAAATATGCCACTACTACATCATGACTAGTGCAGTTGCAATTTTGAAATCCAACCTGCAAATTTAGAATTTGCAGTTTGGATTTTGAAAAAAAACAAGAAAAGTTGTCAGTATAATCACAACTAACTGGGGCTTATTAATGAAAATGCAGTACTTACAGCATCATAGACCATGGGTCTCCAACTTTAGCAATTTTAGGACTTGTGGACTTCAACTCCCAGAGTCTGGGAGTTGAAGTTCACAAGTCTTAAAATTGCCAAGGTTGGAAACCCCTGTCATAGATCACTCACCATGAGCCAAATCGACAAGCAGGAAATGTCATGCCATCTACCAGTTCTTACAAAAGAGTTGCCTTTAGGGTCAGATCTTAGAACTTCTCCACTCTTCCTTCCATCCCTTGGACTGTTCATCCTGGTCTAGGGAAGAGTAAGCAGATGGAAACCTAGAACTAAGGAGAAATTTCCTGGCAGTTAGAACAATTAATCAATAAAATGGGAGTTGCTTCCAAAAGTTGTAGGTGCTCCAACACGGAGGTTTTTAAAAAGATATTTGCCAGTCATTTGTCAGGCATGGTACAGGTTTTCCTGCTTTAGCAGGGGGTTATACTACAAGACCTCCCTTCCAATCCTGTTATTCAGTTAAATTCTGTTAAATCTCAAAAATTCTGAAATTGGATGTTCTATTACTCAGCTTCTAAAGAAGAAGAAAAGGACATTTAGGTGAACAATAGGAAAAGCGAATAGAAATGTACACAGTAGCACAAGCAATTTCCCTTATAATGTCATTTGGCAGTGAGGCATGAACCTCATGGGAGGAGAAGGAAAATATATATCAACCGATTAGGGTCAGAAAGAGGAGCTTGTTAGTTCACAGCTCCTGCTTGGTAAGCGAGCAGCACACTGCTCAGGAAAGCAGCTTAACAACAGCTAGCTTGTTGAAACAATCTTTCTTCCTCTGTTAACTGAAAAAGTGGATCAATCACAGGACAACTAGCTTATAGTCAATGTGAACTAAACATCAAGTCCACTGCTGTAAAGACAGGAAGTTATGGGGGTTGTTATTGCCTCTGAGATTAAAGAGAGGGATTTTTTGTAACAGAAATGTTGATTATGCCAATAGGCGTCTATGACAATTTGCCACAGCCCACTCGCCATGTCCAACTCACTGCAGCCAATTCACCATGGCCAACTCACCACTGCACAACTTGCCACAAAACAAGAGTTACAGTAATATTGAAGAAATAGAGGAATAGAATCATTAAAGAAAGGATGCCAAGGAGAGACAAAATGGAATGTGAATGACAAAATTTAAAATATTTTAAAACTATTTTAAATAATTAAATTGTTGAATTGTCATGCAGTGAGTTGACCTTGGTGAGTTGCCTGTGGCAAATTGACCATGGTGAATTGGCCATGGCAAGTTGTCTTGCAGCAAGTTGACCCATTCCGTGCTAATAGTCCACTGGGCCTTTGCCCCAAGGTCCAGAAGCCAAACAGGATGTCCGTTAACATGAAAAAAATGCCAGTTTTAAACTGCTATAGGTATGAACATCATACTCTTATCTTGATAGCCAATGGCTTAAAGTGGCTTCATTTGAATATACAGTCTAGCTGTGTTTTAGGAAGCCTTTACTGAGTTCTCCACAGGAGAAGGAAGAATGTGCAACATTATTCATTAACAAATAGAACAGCCTTCTTGGTTTTCACCAGTTTCCACAAGTCAGGTACTCCCCTTCTACCGTTCCAGTTACATGCTGTGGCAGATTCACAAGCAAGAGATATAATTCCTTGATTTGTCTTTTGTCTCTAGTAATAAATGCTATCCTAAAGGTTCTGTGTTGGCTAACATCTAGAGAGAGAGATAAAAATCAGGCTGAGGAATTTTATATGTTGTATGCTCCTTTTTGGTCATAGTTCATCAGAAGTGAGAATCTTCTTCTAAAAAAACATATCTTCTAAATATTTTGTGCCATGCATCTTGTTGGAAATTAGTTGCAGTTTCCTGAGAAATTCTGCCTTCTCGTTCCTCAGAAGGCAATTTTGTTGTTTTGTACAACTTTCAGGATTTTGATTTGACTCTGCTTCTCACAAGCCACCAACATTCCTCCTAAATATGAAGCTGCAGAGTTCCACGGGAAAAATATTTGGAAATGCATTATTATTATTATATTATTATTATTATCCCTCAAACATATACACCCATTTCCAGAAAATCAGAAATGTGGCATTTTGAGCTCAAATATTTTGGATTTGAAAGGCATTCATGTCAATATCTCAAGTTGTTGTGCTTAAGAAAAGTAGTTTGATATTAAGCCCAACTCTAAGGAACTGATTAGTGTACATCACATTTACTATTTAATTTATCATATATGTTTTAATATATCTCCTTATTTGAGAAACATTATACATGGGTTTTCTTGGTTCTTGTTAACTGAGGGAGATGGACAATGCCTGCTCAGAATATCCTGAAAAATTATTAGGAAATGATTTCAAGGACAGAGAATAAGGATAATTTGTTTCTTCGTCCTTTTTTAGAATCAATCTTTTTATCATGAAACAAAATCAAACAAAGATATGGCACCCATCTTTTAAAAAAATACAACAAAGCTGTTTGCTCAGAAGGCCAAACTAAGGCAATTTGTCCATAGAATTGTCCAGGTTAAACCATATCCAGGTTAAATGTTAGCTTTCCAAATATATATTGAAGGATTATCATATTTATATTATTTATATTATTCCATACTTTTCAGCTAAGCATTACCTAACCATAATCCCACTGGTTCTTTTTACAAAAATCCTTGATGTATAACTTCCAATATTTGATAACATAGTTTAATATTCTAAGGAAATAATAAAAACAAATTAAGGAGAAGCCACAATGTCTTTCATTACACGAGGATTAAATGTGTTTTAGTCATGTTTTAAAGGGAAATGATAAATGAGTCAGGGTTTAGAGAAGCAAGCAAAGTATCTAAAAACCCCAACTCAACATCTACCACACTAAACATTCTTTTCAATGCCATTTGTGTGCATCTTGATGTCTTTAATTAAGAAATGAACTGGACCATGAAGCATTGCCTGAGTAAATAGAAGTGATTTGTGCTTCATCAAGAAACCACATTAGACATCTGTGTATTATTTTTTTTTTGCCTGTACATCAATTACACAGATTATTAAAAATCAGAAGGGTCATCTGTAGCCTGGATTCTTTGCAATTCCTAGTACATAACTGTCTTTATAAGTGTTATAATTTATTGTGGGCTAATGCGCAAACCATCTGCTAGCTTTAAAAAATTGCATTCACAAAGTCTGAGTGAAAATTAGACTTTGCATAATTTGTTAATTGTATGTTCTATGAATTTTTTATAATCTTGCATTTCCTCATATATATGAACTGCCATAGGTAATAATGTTAGAAGATATCATTTTTAAGAAATAACTTTCCACATTTGTTACAAAAATATAAATATGTTCTGTCTTGAAACAGATCCATCTATTTATGTGCTGATAAACTGCTACAGTATTTTGAGAGACGCTTGGTGTCCATTAATGAATTTATTTGTTTTTTTCCTTTCTGCAGCATGCTCAATATTATTCGGTAATTTGGATCAGATAAATATCTAGATACACAAATTAGATGATTAGAATCTTTAATAGGTGCTATCCTTTGTCAAATGAATACATTATTATATGTGAGAACACCTTGGCTTATATTTCTTTCTGATAAAACTAAATAAGTCTACCAAGTTTTAGTTGCTAAGCATCCAACCACAGCAAGAACTGCCACTAATTTACTGTGAGCGACAAGCTAGTACTCCTAGCTTCGCTTAATATATATTTACACAGTGAACATAACATTTCGGCCGAGGTAAAAAAAAAAAGCAAAACATAATAAACTAAAAAAATCAGTCACCTTTTGAAGACTACATAAAGTGAGGATAGTAGTTTTCACAAACTCTGAAAGCCCTTTAGCGATCAAAAAATGTCAGAAGTAAATCCTTGCTTCCAGTGTTATGCAGGTCAGTAAACACCAAGACCAAAATAAGTTCAGGTTTATCCTAGCATGTACTAGATACCTGGAGGCTTCTTTCAAGAAAATGCATCACTACTTCTGAAGAAATCTCCTGTATCAAAAATTGTTCAGGTGTACTTATTTATTTATTTATCCGACTAGCTGATAACCCAGCATTGCCCGGGTATTTCTTTATCCTAATCCTGTATTAGACAGGAAAAGCCCTGATGGTGTTGAAAATGTCCAGACCAAACGTAATTTCTAATGTTGGATTTTCCCCCTTACCAGAGGGAGCCTCCTTGTGGAGTACTGTGAAACCGTTACCATGGCAATTCCACTGCGCCATTTTAGAAGCCATTTTACAGCAGTAAAGTAGAAGTCATTAGAAGCCATTTTACAGCAGTACAGTAGAAATCATTTTAAGGCACAACAGGCTGTATTTTAACAGAACATACATCCCGAGGGGTGTTAGGGGTGTCTTATCCCCACAGTGTTTGTTTCCAGAGAATAAATCATCTGTGTACCAAGTTTCCTTGAAATTGCTCAAGGCATTCCAAAGTTATGTTGGAACATATAACCATGAGTGCGGCACGTACACACACACACACACACACGGTGACAAAATTAGAAATTCAGTGTGCAATCCTAATCCAGGTTGCAATCATGTTCGTACTATTTTAATAACATGGCTATTGTGTCTTATGCTGCTCATACTGGCATCAGTAGAAAGGAATTTCTTGCCATTTATTCCTTGGAATCCCAAATTATACAAACCTGGGTCAGTTGTAAAGAAGCTGTGTGATAGGTATGCACATTTTTTTAAAGAGATGCTTTGGAATGTATGGGAATGCCTTACAAATCCTCTCTTTAGGAGTGATTAAAGCAGCTTTTTCAAGACTGACCAAAAGTGCTTTCTGAAGTGTTCCAAAGTTATGCATGCATATTGAGAAATTCAAGAGCAATTTCTGAAGATCGGACGAAATGCATATAGTTGCCACCAGTGGTGAGATTCACTTACCTTTCCTACTAGTTCGCAAATGTGAGTGTGCACATTATGTTAGGGCAGGTGGGCAGTATTATGTACTTATATTAAATTAATATACGGTTAGTGTTGATTGACACCTTTGTGTTTGCTTGGTTCAGACACAACAGGCAGAGCCTCCCGCAGCCGCTGCTACCGTTTCGCCCAAACTAGAATATCACCTCTGGTTCCCATACATTTCCAAATTTCTTTCAAAGGATTTATTAATAGATCGGCAGTGTGGCTCCTGAATGGCCAATCCTCTTGGCTCATTTTGCCCCATGACAACTCACCTAATAAAGGCATTGCTGTCATCTATATTGTCAGGAAAGTACAAATACTGTTTGCCTAAAGTTAAGCATGGATATATGTCTGTGGAGATTCTCAGTCATCTAGGTCCAGGTCTGAAGAAGAGCTGAAAAAGCTTCTTGGATAAGAAGGGAAACGTCTTCAAAGAAAAACCAGAAACTCCAGTTGCTTTTTGAAAAAACACCTCTGTGTAAAGCATGTGTAGTTCCTGCAAAAGAAGTTCTGCAGCATTCTGTTTCAATACGACTCCACCGGGGGTGGGGGTGGGGGTGGGGATCATAGTGACAGACAGATGGATAGTTGGATGCTGAGTTTTGTGAAATTTAGAACTTTCTATAAATCTCTTGCTAACCTGCAGATTTCATTCTACTCTGTGGATATACAATAAGAATGTATAGATACATGTTTTCACCACATCAGACTAAAGAATTTTAATTTTGAAAAATGAATGCCTCTAAATCTGATCGAATAATTTAGATGCATTTGTGCTATGCTTCTTCTAAACTGATTTTGGAAATCTGAATTGAAATAATCCAGTTCAACAATTTTATTTCAGCATGCAAACATAACAAAATTATTTTTTCCAAATTGAATGAAGAATCTGAGTTAATCAGTGCCTGATTCTCATAGACCTATTGTTCACTTAATTAAGGTTAATCTTTTGTTCTGTGTTTCTCTTCATAAAAATTCCTGCTTTTATTATTTCTTACACGTTTTCTTTACTGGGAAATAACAATTTTGCAAACTCACTTGTATGATGTTAAAATACATGTCAAGGAAAAATCTTAACGTTGAATGTGTTTCATAATTCAGGTTATTATACTACTTTATTTGTGCTTAGAGAAAAGCTCTCTTGGATAGGCTTACTGAGCACTAAAATACTAATTTGAATAACAATGATATCCAGCAATTCTAACTCTAAGATATAGGACTGTAACCTTCTTAGTAGAAAAGAAGTACATTGTTGTTTCTTCTATTTATTATTATTTCTAATAATATTAATATAGAATTCTCATTTGTTGAGGCCATGGAAAAGGTTTCAGAGCGTTATAAATCTTTCAAATTTTGACTTCTGCCCACCCACCCACCCACCCCTGCCTTCATATATTTACTACAATTATAAGTTTCCAATCCATAGGGAAAAATCAAGCATGGAGACCAGTAAAAAGGCAGGGAGATAATTTGATATTTTATTGCTTTCTTTCAGTATCAGGATCCTTTCTCTTACGTAAGAATATATTAGCCAATCCTCTTATGGATTTATGATGACCCACATTCAGCACAGATATTGATCCTCTTTCATTTAATGTAAAAGCAAGTCTAAACATTTACCTATAATGCAATATAAACTTTCTTTCTGAAATTCATCCCAGTCTGGACTTCTAAAATAGAAGATAGCTGTTTTTACTGTTAAACAAAACTTAAAGTGTGATGGCCATATAACTAATTCACTCAACAACTGCAATTCCAGCACTCTTGGTTGCAGTCATTAAGCAATCTCCTTCATCATAAGTGGACAGACTGGAGAACTGCCTGCTGAGTTCAGCTTCCCTTTATGTGTAGAAAGTAACAACACAGCTTTTTGAGATTTGAACTCTTTTTCTGCCTCCTACCAGAGAAGTTCAGTTCATCTCTATGTGCACAACAAAAGGGCTCTGGTGGCTTGCAAGACAGAGCTCAGCTTTTTCAGGGTCTGAGTTCCATTTCACCAAGCAGCTCTTTCAACCAGCCCCCAGAGTCCTCTCTTCAGGTGTAGCAGCTCTCAACCTTGCCTGTCAGCTTCCCCATTGACTTTCTGGGGAAGCCAGCGGATAGGGTTGCAAATAGCAATAGCACTTAGACTTATATAACGCTTCACAGTGCTGTACAGCCCTTTCTAAGTGGTTTGCAGAGTTAGCATATTATCCCCAACAATCTGGGTCCTCATATTACTGACCTCAGAAGGCTGAGTCAACCTTGAGTCATTCAGAATCAAACTCCTGGACTGAGCAGTGAGGTAGCCTGCAGTACTGCATTCTAACCAATGCACCACCATAGCTCATTTAATGGGGATTAAATGATCATGGAGCACTTGGCAACCATTTGTACATGCAAACATGTTGCCATGCACCCACACTATGATCATATGACTGCAAGGGGTGGTATCATGTTTTATGATAGCTGGAAGTGCTTTACGGGCTATAAAGCACACTCTCAGAAGCCATTGTAACTTTAAATGATCATTTAGAAAATGGTTGTAAGTTGAGGATAATTTTTTTAGCGTTGGATTGCAGAGTGAAATCTGATGAGAATATTTATATTGGGCAATTAAGGTCATACTCTTTCTGAAATATAAAACAGTTCAGTCAATGTGGAGCAAGGCAGTGGTTTGAAGTCACATGTACTATTTGTTGCTTCTTGGTTTTAGAGTTGTGCAAGCACAAGATATTTGTATTTTAAAACACTAGTAAATTCATAAAACATTCTACTCAGCTGCTACTAATAAATGTATATTTTGCATAGCAAAATCTAGCTACTTACTACTGAAACTTTATGGGGTGATATATATCTCTGTTTCAAGGCAATACAATTATTTCCCTTGCATTGTGGGAAGTTTGACATGTTTCTTTCGATTTAATATTTTTTTTTGCCTCTGGCCAAATGTAAACAGCAAGATAAGGAAAGACAACCAGAAGAATAAACCAAGCAGAGACCATTAATGTGGCAGCTGTTTCTGTTGCAGGAACTGTCAACTAAATACAACCATCACAAGTTGATATAAAATCTTTATTGGCATTTGTATAGCGTAAGTGAAAGTTTTCAAGCAGAAACTACTGGATTTGATGCACATATGTATGCTTTTTTTTAAATGTAAAAATGCTAGCATGTATAAATATTGAAACTTAGTTCAGCATCTGTTTTTGCAGTATGAGAAAGAGCATTTTTATAGCAGGAGAATTTGCTCAGGTTTTGTAATTTAATTAAAAATTACAGCTAAAAAGGTAAAAACCTATACAAACAAAATCAAAGAAAAAAATAGAAAGGACAAAAATAAGAAAAAACAGAAAAGAAAGAAAAAATAATATAGTAAAGAAAAAAAGAAATATCTAAATAAACACGTCGATATTTAAATAATATCTTGCCCCTTTATCACAAGTATGACTTATCACCTTCTCTTAAAATACAATAAATTATCTTCCCACATACCGTCTCTTATCTATAAACAAGTTCTTAAAGACTTGATATAGTTTCTCTCAAAATTCTTCAAAGCTTTAACAAGGTTTTTTTGTCTGTGTGTGTGTAAATTCAATATTGGAACAATATCCAGGTCACTCTTTTGGTTTGTTATTTATATATTCCTTTTAATTATTGAGACATTAGCTGGTTTCACTTGTATATCCAATGCAACATATCTTTTTCCATATCATTCTTGTAACCTGCCATTCTTAAATCTATGTTCAGAGCAGGCTCCGTCTTTTCGGATAAGATGTACTCCTCTTTCATAACATTTTAGACATTTTCTGTTGAACTTAAAATTAACTTCTGGGTCCATTGTTAACAAATATCCTTCAATGCATCTGATGTTAAAGTATTTTGCTCCATTCTGTATTACTAAGTCAAATTTAAGTGTTCTTCTACTTTATTGGTAATCTTCAGTTCCTTCTGGTTCCCTGTAGCGTCCAGCCTTCAGACTTTCATCATTTTTTTAAAAAAGAAAATTGAAAACAAAAACATTGTATCCACATGAAGAATTCCAATAATTAATTTTAAAACTTATTTCAAATCCATCTCAATCCTTAGCCCATTTGTTATTTTCCAAAATCAAGATCCTAAACACCTTTTTGCCGTTTATTCTAAAATATTTTGAAGTCCTTAAACTTGCATTTAAAACCTGTGTTGCAAGTTTGAAGGAAATGTATTTATTTTATTTTATTTATTTATTTGGCTTGTCAAGCATGTATGAGAAAACAAGTATAAGTATGAATATAACATATAAACATATAAGTATAAGCAGGTATATGTATATACATAAGAAATGAGTACAAAAAATGGGAACAGTAGGACAGGGACAGTAGACATGCTGGTGTGTTTATGCATGCCCCCTTACAGACTTCTTAGGAATGGGGTGAGGTTGACGGTAGACTGTTTAAGATTAATGTTTTGGGGGTTTGAAGATGTAAAAACAAGAGTCAGGTAGAGCATTCCAGGCATTGACCACTCTGTTGCTGAAGTCATATTTTCTGCAGTTGTGTTTGGAGCGGTTTACTTTGAGTTTGTATCTATTGTTTGCCCGTATATTATTGTGGTTGAAGCTGAAGGAGTCATTGACAGCTAGGATATTGTAGCAGACAATTTTGTGTGCTAAACTTAGGTCAGACCGTAGGTGGAGTAGTTCTAGGTTGTCCAGGTCCAAAATTTCAAGCCTAGTGGCATAAGATATTCTATTGCGAGCAGAGGAGTGGAATACTCTTCTCGTGAAATACCTCTGGAGTCGCTCAATTGTATTAATGCCCATTAAACAGTGAGGATTCCAGGCAGATGAGCTGTATTCAAGAATTGGTACGGCAAAGGTTTTTTATGTTCTGGTTTGCAGTGCAATGTTACCGGAGAAGAAACTTTGCAAAGTTGGGTTAACAACTCTTAATGTCTTTTTGGCAATGCTACTACAGTGAGCTCTGGGGCTTAGATATTTTGAAATGAGCACTCCTAGATCAGGGTGGGTTTCTGCCAGCATTACTGCCAGTTTTGTGCGCATGCTCCACATACGTGCGCAGTGGCCTTTAAATAGGTCTGCGCATGTACAGAACATTAAAGTGTTAAAAAAAGATGTCAAGGCAACCGGGGAACCAGTTCAGGGGTGTGACAAGCATGCCGTCCCTACCGGTTTGGCAACCCAGTCACTATTTCCACTATCAGTTCCATCGAACCGGTGCGAACTGATAGGAACCCACCTCTGTCCTAGGTCCTTAACAGAGTGGGGGTCATCTACGAGGTCGAATCCGCCCAGCTTGTATTTGGTGTTCTGATTCTTGTTGCCAATGTGTAAAGACAGAGCATTAGTTGGTTGAGATTTGAATTTGCCAATTGTTCGACCATTCTGACACATAGTCAAGGTCGCTTTGTAGGGCAGCAGCATTTTCAGTGGTGTTAAATAGTTTTACGTCATCAGAGAAGAGAGCGTAGTTGCTTATAATATGATCACAAAGGTCATTTATGTAAATTGGAAAGAGAGTGGGTCCTACAATGCTGCCTGGGGGGGGACACCGCTGTTAACTGGTGCAGGGTTTGATACTCACTGCTCTAAAACGTATTGATCCAAAGTTTCCTAATAGCTGAAAAGCAGCTAACAAGCAATTTCAAAAAGTGATTAGAAAAGAAAATGCCATCTCAGTGTCCTTTTGAAGGATGATTTGAGCAAATTGTTGGCTTTTCCATCAAACCTACCAAAGGCTGTGTCTTACAGTTTTCTTGGGAGAGGCAATTGTGTGGAGCACTCGTGGGTGGTCTCCAGTCCTGTCTTTGTCCAGAAAATGACTTAGAGCCTGTCTACTCACCAGGTATTCATTCTGTCATTCTGCTCATCTTCAATTTACCATTTCTTCCTCAGAAGTCCAGAATTTGTTCATGATTTTTTGTTTTACTTGTAAAAGTCTAAACAGTTACACCAAAACTGGTTTTTCATTCCTGTGTTCAAAATAAACTCACTCTTTTTCTGCCACTAAAACTGGTATGATTTAATTTTCCCATTCCTAAAATAGAAGAATATACTACAAAGATAAGAAATTAACAAAACCATTGTATAACTGTATTTTATTTATTCATCTTCGGGAAAGACCTTTCATTGAGAAGCTTATAAAAGGATAGAAACATATTGGTGATTAACATACTGTTTAAATGAATTTGATGGAAAAATAATTATATTAGTAACAATAAACCTAGTTAAATAGGTAATTTGCAATCTCATTGAAGCTACCCATAGCATAATGAAAATAATTTCATTAAATCCTCCTAAAATGTCATAGGTTTCTTCAAATGGAAGGTTAATGGTTCATGACATTTGTAAGCTTTTTAATTTCATGCAATATGAACAGCATAATCAGCCTATTAAAGTCTATCAACTGGCCCAAGTGGACTACCTGCCTTAGATTTGCCTATTCACATTGGGTTCGCTTGATTGTAAAATACAGCATTTGCACCATATCAAGAGTGACTACCTGTTAGACAAATTGCAGAGGTATTTGGATGCAAATACATGCTTAAATGGCTAAAATCAGAAAGTTTGATGATAGGCCTTGCAATTTGTCATAAATTCTCTTTTAAGCAATAGATTAATCTTCTGTTCACTGAGTTTCTCAAAATTAAATATGAGAGGAAAGGAATTAAAAAGATAAATGATCATGTGTTCTGTCACTGGATTTTGATAGAATCAGTGCTGTTAAAGTTCATCACCAACTAAGATGCATGGATGGAGAGGGGTAGCTTTTATGTCTGTGCAATGCATCATAGATTCATTCTGACAAAGTGGAGGCTGCATGATCCACTTCATCAAAGTGAAGAGACTATTTGATTTGTTTCAATGATGTGTGTGTCCTTGAATTGCTTAAACTAGTGTTGTGGAAGTAACTCTTCTCGGTCTTCTCCACCAGCACAGGACAAAGTGTTTTCAGGTTCAGTGGTTGTGGGTGTCAGGCCTGTAGTTATGTTCTTTTTAGGATCTTTGGCCTGCCACACTTTCTTATAATTTTCTATGCTGTTTCAATAGTGTAGTAGTAGGGAGGGGGGAATAGAAAGGAGTAGGATTGTAGAATGGATTGTTGACATTCTTTTGTAGAAGCCAAGGTCATCTTTTGTCTTCGCACCTCGACACCTGGCCGGAAGAAGATGGGTGTACATGCCAGCGTGGAAGAATATGATTGGAACATGTGATGGATTTGTGGGTGTGGGGAGAGATCATGAACTTTCTACTGGGTGAACTTACAGGATGTAATTCAGAGTTGAAATTTTCCATAGCCGTGCTAACATGCCTGCGGAATAAATTGCACCATTAAGGATGTTTTGCCTTGGACAATGATTTATTTCTGCATGGTATTTAGAACCCTAACAGTGGGCTTCTTTACAGAGCATCTAAAGTGGCCTAATATGGAAGACCTTTACCACGTTCACTAAAAGGTGTGATACTGGAAGAAGTGCCTCTGTCCTGTATCAGTGGGGATGGAAAGATTCCCCTTGTTGCAATTGTAGTGCTGATATGCAAACTATTAGGAATAGCAATCACATTTAGACTTATATACTGCCCCCATAATGCTTTGCAGCACTTTCTGGGTGGTTTGCAATTCAGCATATTGTGTTAGCATTCCAAATAATGCACCCATTGAAAGCAGAACTCTGAGGCAGGTAGATTTCTCAAAGAACATGTTTACTAAATACATCATCTAGGCACAGCTGGTGAAAACCAACTCTAAAAGTTCCCACAGTTTTCACCTAATTTTTAAAAAGTAAAGGTTTCCCTTCCCACATGTCACTGGTCACATTGTCCAATGAAAGTGCTGGCAGGCTGCTTGGTCACTCCTCTCCTCCTTTCACAGCCATCTGTTAAGATGACCTTGGTTCCCACAAGAAAACTCTTTGTTTTGATGGATCAGCCAGTCTATCTACTTCCCCCCTCCCTTCCCCCTCCCAGGGCTTGTGGCAACTATGAGGCAGCAAAAGATGGCTTCAGACTGGTTCATTTCAGAGTTGACATATTGCTCCCAGCAATCTAGGTCCTTATTTTACCAGCCTCAGAAGGATGGAAGAGTGAATCAACCTTGAGTCCTGTCAGGCTGTCAATAGACTTTGCCTGAAATACTGCACTTTAACCATTGTGCCACAATGTTAAACATATTGTACAAGATTGCCCACAACATGCATTCTCTGGTTCCCTAGAAGATCTTCACAAAGAAACACCAGAAGCGATCGCCTAGACAGCTAAATTGAACATCCAGTTATGAGGCCATTGCCATATCCCCTTAGAAGTTTTGTATATAATTACATGGATTGTGTACATATGTTTATTTCTCTGGAAATACTTTGCAAAAGTGGAAGAAGACTCCTCTCAGTTCTCAGAGATTTCCCTTGGACTGATCATCTTGGGAAGAGTCTATATCACTCCAAAACAGAGTGAAGCTCTTATAAACAAGAATATTGTCCTATTGTCTCACAAAAGAGACATTAAGTAGGTGCTTCTTGTCTTTGAAGCTTTTGCTTTCGCTTCCAATTGTCTCACAAAAGAGACATTAAGTAGGTGAAGCTTGTCTTTGAAGCTTTCGCACCCCCCTTCAAAGTCTGTGGGCAAAATACAAAATTGGGAATTTAAAGATTGCTGTAATCTGATTTACAAACAAGATACCTACCAGCTGACATGAACCATCCAAACAGTCTTCTACTCTAGTTGTGGCAGAGAACTTCCAGATTATATGTGTAGCAGCAATTTTCACTGTTGTAAACATATTTTATATCCCATAACAATAAAGCCTATGAACCATAAATGTTAGTGTGACTTGCTTGCTCTTATACTTTACATTTTGTTACAATTAGAGGCTTCTGCTGCAGTACCCGAAAGTCAGTCTGCTAAATTATTAACAGATTTTCTTTGCATGCCAATTGAAATGACTGAACTTTTACATTGTCATTGAGCTATAACAGAGATTATCTAATTCCTTGCGTACTACAAATTTGCAAAGCAGTATATTCACTACAGTATATCTTCTCGTTCTTTTTTTTTCAGATGTACTAACATTATAATATGTACAATTCTCCAGGCACACGCTTGGGAATTCCCCAATCAGGAAAATCACTGAATACTCAGCCTCCACTGTATGAATCTACTAATGAATAGCTCAAAAACCCTTACGGCAATTTGCCTAGAGTTGATCAGCATTCACTATTTTGAATTTTCGTTTATTGATATCCATTGTTGACTAGTCTACATATTGTGATCTTCTATAAAAGAATCTTCTGTGTGTCTCCCCCATGATGATCTTTGAAAGGGAATACAAAGAAAGATAAAACCTGCTAAAATATTAAAGCTTTGGTTCTTCATTTTGTGTATTTGTTTTGGTTGAAGATTAAAAATAAAGATTTGTAAGCTTACATATAATAACATGTTTTGTTTTGCATATTATTTCTCATCTGTTGTTGCACTGATTGGATTGGAAGAGGTCATTTAGGTCACTGAGTTCAACGTGCATTCAGTGCAAAAACCAAAACCATCCATAAAAGGTTGCCATTCAGCTTCCTCTTATACATATCCATGAGTTACCTTGGCAAATTGCTATTACATCCTTTCTCATTCTTTTCAAGATGATGCATTCCAAGATCCTTGTCTGGAGTGCTCTGAGGTTGCATAAAGATGCTTTAACTTACTGTCAAACATATCTTAATTTCTGAAAAAGGGCTCGCGACTGAAGCATTATCAGTAACTGCGACTGAAGCATTATCAGTAACTACTTTGATTCTGATTCATTGTGTCATATATTAGTTAATGCTCAAGTGAACGTATGTTGTCTCACTTATATCTCACATTGAAAATAAAGACAAGATTAAAAAGAAATCTCAACAGGTCTTCCTCCTCCTCATCCTCTACTGTTAGCAAGAGGAAAAGGAAGAGCAGAATAACAACAGCCATCATGAAGCAAGCCCTTCCTATTTTCTGCACAGAAAATTGGGAGTTTTGATTTAAGTCGGGGAGATTAATTAGGTGTCTTAACAGATGACACCTGACTAGATCATCACCAGAGTTCTGCTTTTACTTTGTAGCATATCACCACCCCAAAGAGAGTGGTAAAAGGCAATTACAGTGAGTTGGAGAACAGGCAGGATAGTGGTCTGTTTCTAGTATAAGTACTTGTTCTCTTTTCTTTTAATACTTTCATCTTATCTTTGGCATGGTCACTTTATGCCTATTGCTATGTTGTCATTGTTGTTTCATATAATGACACAATTCATTGTTGCATTCATGAGATGAATTAGACATAAAGTTATAATGTTGTATTTTCTTTTAATGGACAGTATTTTCTTGCTTGTTTGATTCGTTGTCAGTTTTAAGGACTCATCATTACTGGGATCAGAAAAAATAGTAAGCAAAAATGTGTCAATTTCTCCTACTTGGTGGTCTTTGGGAAGCTTTCTTTCTCTCCTTCCCTGCCTCTCTCCCTCCCTATCGCTTGTTCATATGGATGCCATTCTTACAAACAGTTACTCTAAATGGCAAATAAAAGACTAAAACAAGCAAAAAACACCAAACTAATACATTTTATTAAAGTAAACATCTAGAGACTATTGTCAGAAAATATGCCTAAGGTATATAAAAAAAATCACAATCAGTGACAAAATAGCAACTAAACAAAACTTTTGTTGCCTAACATCTTGGCCCAATTATCAAGGGACCATCAAAACACAACTTCTGCATAGTTTGAAAAGAATACATTTAAAATAACTTTTGTGGTGAAGTTTCCTAAAAGTGACATCAGTACAAAAAGGCCTATATCTCATTTAAACAATCAATCTGGGCCATTTGAAATGCTGGAAGTGTTTCAAAGATAAAATAGTGAGTTAAAGCAAGGGCCTTTTCAAATGAGAAAGGCAAGATCATGTCTTTTGTTTCTGAAAACAGAATCAGATAATACCTTTTAAAGATGTCAGAAGCCATAACTATAACAGTCAAAATATCGTAGTATGCACATTCAGATTAATAGATACTCCTAATAAAAGCATTTTGCATTGTCTTCATATGTATCTGCATATCCTTCTCTAATGACCTTTGACAACACTCACATCACAGTCTATTACATCTGCATACTTAATGATAGAATTGTAGTTAAGTATACAATTTTCTTAAGTTTTCTTCTTCCTAAATCATACATGTTGTAAATAAAGTTTGATTGTTTTAAGTGCAAGTCAAATAAAGATAAGTAATGTTCAGAGGCTAACTGTAGGAAATCACTAGTCATCCAAGCATCAACAGCAAGCACCTAAGGAGAGGCCTTGAAAAATAAAATAATCTTTCACCTGTACAGGTTGCTGGGAAAGACTTTATCATTACCAGCCTATTTATATAAAATATATGTTTGACAAATTTGTTACTGAGCTGAAATCAGTGTGACTTATATTCCTTACAGCTTCTAATTTGAGAAAACCTTAGTCTTCATAAATCTGACACTATATTTCATCAATTCCTTGATCAACCATTACTTGATAGGAAAAAACCCTGCAATAAAAATCTGGTTTGATCCTGATGTAATCATGGTGGTTGTTACTTCATTCTCATAAAGGCCATTGAGCAGCCAAACTCTCTTGCTATAATTTCTCATTTTCTCTCTAATTAAGCAGGCTTCAAAAACAACCTTATTCTGAATGGTGTGGAAGAACATTTCTTATATATTAGCCATCAGAAAGAGATATATTAGACTAAATCTGATTTCTTTCAGTCCTCTTCTAGTTCTTGGCCCAAGTTCAAAACATAGTAAGAAGTTTCAGTTAATTAAATGAACATATTTTATGGTTATAGCCTGTAATATTTAAAAATCAAATATAATTATTTGAATAAGTTTATTTCACATCGTTGCAGATTACTACTTAATCCATACCACTGAATTCTGGAAAAATGCAACTTGTCCCACACAGAGCATTAAAGCAACCCAACTGAGAGATGACTAAATTATTGTGAGCAGGGTCAGTTGATGCAGAAATGGGTGAAATGGACATACATGGTCATCAAGAGGTGCAATTAGTACCCTCTCAGTGTTGTAACCAAGTCTGAAGATCAACTGAAAGATATCCACTTTCTCCAGGTTCTTCTGGAGCTTCAAGTAGACCCCTTCTCAACAACCTTCTGTAAAAAAAAAGATATCTAATTAGTCATGGATCTTACTGATCTCGGAATTGGTAATAAAATTGGTGTCAAACTTATGTCATCATGTTGTCATCACATGACATACTGTGACTTTTCCCCCCTTCGCTAAAATGAGGGTGAGCATGGCCAGCACATGATGCATCTGACCTGCAGCCCATGAGTTTGACACCCCTACTTTAACCTGTATCACTCTATTTTTAAAAAATGACTGGCAGAATTGACAACCACAACCAAGGAACTAGTGAATAGACCAATTCCTTGGAAACTTTCCAGATAAAGACATGGTGGAGATCTCCCACATGTGCTCCAGACAGCTACTCTCCATGTGAAGACTACAGGACAGTTTTTCTTGGCTTAAGTGCCAGGAAACAATGAAATTAGTCATATTGCTCACAACTGCAGTGACTATTAAGACACTAAGTTCACAAACATCACTTTCTAATTACTTTTGAAAGAGCTCATTAACTATTTCTAAGCTATTAGAGATGCTTGAACTAGCAAGTTTGAAAATGATGGGTAAATCTGTCTTTAAACCTGAATGAAAGAAAATGTTAATCATAAACTTAATAATTTAAAGAATTTGAAATGAATAGCAAAAAAAAACCCCAAAATAGATTTTGATCCTAGAAAGTTATAAATGGACTGTTTCCAGATAAAATTGGAATGTTGAAGCTACAATAAAATTTTATAATTAATTATAAAGCATAAAAAGTGTTTATGTGGGAAATAAGATCCTGTTTTGGTTTTTACAAAATATAACATAGATAAAGAATTTCATGATTTTAAAAACTGTATGTTGATGGGACTAACAGGAAAGATATTTGAAAGATGACGCAAAACATTCTAACAATAAAAATACGAAAGGAGACTTCTTAATAACGGAATTAGAAAATTGTAGCCATTAAATCAACAATATCAATAGTGATGTCCTTCTATGAAGAAACTACTGTATATTCAAAAGATATCTAAAATAAATATCAATTTTTATTTGCAAGGTAGAGATAGTATCGAAAATGGATTTTGCAACTGAAAGGCTACTAGAGTGATTGAAAAAGGGATGCTTCACAAAAGAAATTATCTGAGATTTTAAAATTTAAAAGGGAAATACAAATGACAACTAAGAGAGTGACCTGGATAATTTTTTTCTACAGGATTTGCAAAAGAGGCTTGTTAAAATTTGAAGAACACTCTATGATAGGATAAAAAGAAATAAATAGAAATCAAATCTTACAGCAATTTTTGAAAGAACTGTTAGAAGTAAAAGGAAGGAATATATATATAATATTGGTTTATTTCATAAACATTAAAGCAGATATGTTGATATTTCTGGAAATTCTTTATGGACTTTCTGATGAGACCAGGATTGAAAAGAGATGTTTTATGGATTTGTTTACAGATAAGAGATGGCATATGGGATGAAAAGATAAATGTTGTAATGGGTTATTATATTTAAAGCCCTACATTGATTAGGATCAAGTTATTTGTGAGACTGCCTTCCCCCAAGAATTTTTGACTGCTGTATATGCTCCCACATGGAGGACATACTGAAGATTCCCTCTTTAAGTATTAACATTTCATAAAAAGGATTCCTTTCTGCTCTATCCCTCTGATACACAACAGGTCCAACTCTGTTCACCTCTAGAAAAGTCAATAATTCCTAGCTTTTGTCCCAGAAATTTGTGTCCTGTTAAGTGGTGTCCTCTTTTAACTGTATTTATTGTTGTGCTTTGCTATCATCTTATATTTTACATATTGTATGGTTCTTTTGGTTAGTTTTTCTTTTAAACATTTTTTTCATTTTCATAACAAATAACCACATATATTCTATTACATAACCAACATTCTATTATATTGTTAAATGTTTACATTGATTTGTCTTACCATCAACCCCCAAAAACGATTATTGGCTCTTCTGCTCTCCATGCACCATATTTACCCATATTTTTCAGAGTATAAGATGCACCGGAGAGGCACTCATTTTTTGAAGAGGCATTTTTTACAAAAGTACGTAGGTAGATAGAGGGATAGAGAGGGAGAGTAAGAGAGAAATACAATAGGTAGTGAGGGAGAGAGAGAGAGTAGGTAGGTAGGTAGGTAGGTAGGTAGGTAGGTAGGTAGGTAGGTAGGTAAAGGGATAGATAGAGAGGGAGAGAGAGAAGTACAGTAGGTAGGTAGGGGAGGAGAGAGTGTGTAGATAGGTAGGTAGGTAGGTAGATGGATAGTGAGAGAGAGAGAGAGAGAGAGAGAAATACTGTAGATAGGTAGGGAGAGAGAGAGAGAGTAGGTAGGTTGGTAGGTAGAGGGATAGAGAGAAAAAAATAAAGAGAAATACAGTAGATAGGTAGGGGGAGAGAGAGTAGGTAGGTAGGTATATAGGTAGATAGAGGGGGAGAGAGGGGGGAAATACAGTAGGTAGAGAGAGAGAGAGAGTAGGTAGGTAGGTAGGTAAATGTTTCCAGGTGTATTTATCCATGTGCTGGAGAAGGAAATCGCTGACAACCTGTAGCACCTTACTTTCTTTCTGCCAAAATCTCGTTCTGTCCATCGATATTATTTATACTCTCAAGGTTCTTTGCCTTTTCCAAATTCTGATTTATGTCGGTTGGTTAATTAGATCTTCTTACCAGGCTTTTCATCCTATCTCCTACACACTCCTCCTCGATGCTTTGGCCAGAAGCCAGCAGCTTCTTGTGCAGCCATGCTGCCTCTCCCGACACCGATTCAGAGGGCAAATCTCTGACCTACGAGGGACCTGTTGCACTCCCTTGGGGTGTGATTAGATGCTGCCCCTTCTTCACCCCCCCTCCCCACACAGGGAGGTTCTGATCCAAAAGGATCTTGGCATTGGTTTGTCAGACAGAGTTCATGTGAGGCTCTTCTGAGCCCACACCTCTCCCGTCTGGCTAGCTGAGGAACTTCCGGTCGAACGCTTTTGGTTAGTTTTTCTGTTGTTTGCCATACTATTTGAGTTGGGTGGCCCTATAAATCAATTATATAAATCAGTAATAACAATCTGTTGAGAATAAAAGCTGGAGATATAGAACCTTCAGATCTTTAAATATTGTTCAATTATACTACAATTCCCAACAGTTCTCATTATTGGCTATGCTAGTCAAGATTGCAAGCTTGTTCAGTAATTCTGCAATAAAACCTATTCCCTGGCCAATTCTTTCTTAAATTTAGATGGAATGCCTTCTATAGTTTGTTCTAGTTATCATGAAGCATGCTGGCTTGGGTAGATGCAAGTTATAAAAATAGGGAGAGTGATGAATGAAACTGAAGTTCCAAAGAAAACTATAATCTTTGCACATTGGATATTACATTTATATTCTTTCTACAAACATTTCTCTGAAATACACTTACTTGTATTGAACAATTGATCTATGATTCCTTCTCTCTTTGGTAATAATCCTTTATTATTCTGTTTCAGATTAGTGCACCTAATATTGAATGGCTCAAAAACAAATGTTCTTTTCTAAATCATTTGCTCCCAGAGATGTTTGCTGCATTGTCCGTATCTTCAGAAATCAAAGAACAGCAATTTGGCACCATATAATGCAAAATCAAAACAATATTGTATGTATACAGGTTGAAAAGAAAGTCCCAGCTTCCTGCATGTGAATTTAACCAATATTTTCTCATATGTTTATCAAGTACCATCTGACTGTAACCTTACTGGGGCTTATTGGCTTTTCAGTGCTGTTCTAAGCAAGCCAGTGCCTTCTGGATGAGTTGAGTGACAAATCTCAGTATTACAATCAGCAACTGGACCAAACTGACTATTAATGCTGGGAGGTATAAGACAACCCATGAGGAATGCACAAACATCAGGAAGACTGTTCTGTAACTGTTAGGCTAAATTATCTCCCTGCAAACTGCAGTTCTCTTATTTCCAGTCTCAGCATCTTTTTCTTAAAAATTGTTCATGCTTGCTGGAAAATATTCTTTGCTGCCTGGAGCTATCTTACCTCCCTATCTCCAAATGACTCCAGGCTCCATGGTTGTGCTCCAGTCTCATAATTGGTTTGCTAGTTCTTTAACTGTGTTAATTTCACTGAGATTAGAAGTTAGAAATGGACCTAAGTTACTCCTATTTAGGCTGATTGAAGTATTACAATTGATTGGGAGAAAAACCTTGGAGACTTTCTTAAGTATTCAGTGGACCACTCAAATCAGCTTGAGTACAGTTGTCCCACATAGGCAGCGTTCTTCATGCTTGTCTTTTAATATAATCTCAATGATCCCTGGCAAAAAAAAATAACAGTCTGTTCAGCTGACAAGATCCTACAGTCTCTCTTTTTAGCTATGCAGAATGTCCATTATAACTAGAGATTGGGGAACATGTTTTATGCACAGATGATAGCAGTAAGATATAAAACCTAATTAGATCTGGATAAAATTTGGAGACATGAGCTTGCATATCATTCCCACTCTTCACAAATCCCTTTTGGAAATGCATTTGTATGTGAGCTTATTCTGTTGTAAATTCATACAGCCTACAGGAGTCAGCCTATCTTATTTCTGTTCAAATCTTTTGAGCCAAATAATGCCAAAAAATTCAAATTTGGGTCATCATAAACGCATTTCTGTTTGTGGTAATGGTTTATTTGATCTTTTTGGGGGGGAGGGTTGATAATTTTTAGGATGCTGAATGAATGTAGTACGTGCATCCTTTTCAAATGATATGATTAAATAGCAGCATTACTGGCTTCTTAGAAATGGGCACTTTCAAAGATGAAAAAGTTAAATGCATGTCATATTTAGATAGCCTGCAATTTTGTTTCGGTTGAGAATAGAATAGAATAGAATAGAATAGAACAGAACAGAACAGAACAGAACAGAACAGAATAGATTCTTTATGGGCCATGTGTGATTAGACACACAAGGAATTTGTCTCCGGTACATAAGCTCAGTGTACAAATAAATCTACCTTGATTACCTGCCTTCATGTACATAGATTTTCTCCAGAACAATCTTTCCCAACCTGGTCCTTCAGGACTTCCAATAATGTGCCCACTGCTGCTGTTATTGGGTGCATCTACTATGCTGCTGGTCATCCTCTCTCTATCCTTCCACTTTTTCCAGCATTATAGCCTTTTCCATTATGTTTGCATAATATGGTCAGAATATGATCATTTGAGTCTGGTTATTATCTCCTTGAATGAGAACTCTGGTTAATTTGTTCTGTGATCCATTTGTTTATTTTCTTTATCCATGCAATCTTCTTCAAAACCAAAGTTCAAAAACAACAGCGCTCTTTCTTTATCCTGCTTCTTCAACGCCCAATTTTCATTGTTATAGAATGACACAAAGACAATTATTGAAGTTTTTATCTTTGTGGGTTATAGACTCATCCTGACACTTGATTTTTTTTTCCTAAGGCCTTCATTGCTACTCTACCAAATCGTAGTCTGTGGTTGAATGCCAGTTCCATGACTATTAATAGTTGATCCCAAAATACTATTTTGAAACTATCATTTCAAAAATTTCACTGTTGATTCTATGACTGATTATTATACCATTTGATATAATGATCTTTATATTTAACGTCTTTATATTTGACCTTCATCCTTTCTTTCACTATATTTACTGACTTTCTTTACTACAGCCTGCACATCAGTTGGATTTTGAACTATCCGAATGGTGACATCAAGCTTGAGGAGAGGTTATAAATGTTTCTTTCTCCAGTTTTAGATCATCATTATCTTCTTCCAGTCCAGCTTTCCTCAATATACTGTACAGGCAGCATACAGACTGAATAAATAAGGGAAGAGTATACAGCCTTGCCACATTCCTTTGCCAGTCTGGAGCCACCTGTTCTGTTCAGTCTATAGCTTCTTGAACTAAGTACAAGCTTCATGGGAAGACACCAAATGTTCTGGGATGTTATCTAAGCATGTTCTACAGCTTGGCATGATCAGCACAATCAAAGGCCTTTCTGTAATCAGTGAAGATATACTAACTTCTTTTTACCTTTCCTTCCCTCCCCGCCTCTCCCCTCCCCTTCCTTTTCTTTCTCAATTATTCAGCATATGACAACAATTATGACTTGCTCCTCAGTCTTTTCTTAAGCCAGCTTGAACACTTGAACATCTGTCATTTCTCTTTTCACATTGGGTTCTGATCTGTATTGGATCCAAAGCACAATTTTGCTAGCATGTGAAATTAAGGAAATAATACAATAATTTGTGCACTTTATTCATCACCTTTCTTTGACATTGTTATGTAGGTTGACCTCTTCCAGTCTGTGGGTCACTGAATCATTCTTTAGATTTCTGACATAGTTTGGTTAGAACTGTGGACTCTAAATCATTCAACATGATGCTATAATTTTCTCTCAAGGGAAAAGGTAAATGAATGTAAGTTTCTTGTTAATTCCAAGGAGAATAACCTCTCAATATTTCAATGAGGGCAAAGGGTAATCGGAACTTTGATCATGCGTTTACTATATGTAGTAGACAGGGTAAATGTCCTTGGGAGACAGGGGGAGGAGATGCTGCTTAGGAAACAATCAAACAAGAGAGGTAGGAGCCCACAGTGGCCTAACAGTCAGAGAAAGAAACTTAGGAAAGACCCACCTAATTGTTCAGATGATTAAAAGTGATGGCAGGAGATTTATACCTTCAGACTTGCAAGATTGTGTTAACACGGGTTTACAACAAAGTAGAATTACCTCATTTAGCTATGTTTCCTGTCTGTTTTACCTGGAAGGGGTGACAGTTCAGGCCAACAGATTTTTGGCCTGGTGGGAGAGGTAAACAACTTGCTATACAAATATTGTTGGATTACCATTTGAGCTACATACTGCTATCCTTAACCAAACCCATATGTAAAGTTTCAGAGTTTGCTCCCTGCAGGTAATTTTTTCTGAGTGATGAACAGTCAATTCTTCATTCTTGGGAGGTGAGGAATGCCACTGGGAAGATATGTTCATTGCCTCTTGCAAGCTAAAGCCTTAAACTGCTGATTTGGTTGTTATCTAAGGGAAGAGTTATTTGAGGAATTTTTAAAAATTGGAGGCATTTGAAAATAATGCTGGTACAGCATGTAAAATGGAGTAGTGCATTATAGACAGCTTTATAGAAGGTCATAGAAATGTAGATATTGCAAATCAAAACTGTTACCATGTCCTTCCAGATCAGTACTGTACCATTGAAGAAAAATACCGAGTAACATTTTAACTCTGTTTTTAAGAAAGAAACAGTGGATTTTAGCAAAATCTTTATAAATGGATGTGGGATATAGTGTGCTCATTTTAATGTATCCCATTATTCCTTCCATCCTAATCATAGGCTGTACTTATTATTATTCTTTAAAACCTATATATTTTGACATCCCCTCCCCATGGTTTAGCTATATGAACATCATACCTAAATGCTCCAAAATGTAAAGTCAAAAACCTAACAAATATGTGAATAAATAAAAACAAATATATTCAACTAACACTCTGTGTTTGTGATTGCATTAAGATTAATTTAAACTTGGTATTCTGTGTTGATTGTCACATTGTTTTCTGTTAAAATTCTGGTTTCCTACATTGGTTAAACCTAAAACATTGTTCTAGCAGTATGGCACGACTTAAAGCAATTTTCATTACCTGATTTCAGTTACTCTAAAAGTCTAGAAGGCCACTAGATGACAGAGAAAAAAAGTTTTCTCTTATCTCTTTGCTGTTATTTAATGGTTCTCCGAATTCCATAGCTCAAATCTGGCAACTTTAGTTTCCTTCTATTTGACTGATATTCTCTTGAATTTATATTCTTTTCAAATGTATTCTTTTCTTTAACAAAACAAACCCAATACATTTTCTTCATTGTTAATTAATATACCTTTTGGTTAATTTTGTAACAGACCAATACATTTTAAAAAGCATCTTTGTTCCTTCTGTCAAATTCAGGATAATTTGTGCTCACTTCGCCTTTGAATTGCTCCATTTAAATTGCTGCATGATGGTCTTTAATCAGCTTCTTAAAAATAAAAATAAAAAGGAAGATTGAATTATTATGAATTTGTAGGCAAACATACAACATATAAAAATCGCTTTCCTCTTTTCTATATTTTTTCTATGAATTATATCAAAGAATTATATCAGTGTAAAATATCTAATAAATGTTAAGAAGAATGACCCTTTGTTACCTAGCCTTCCATTTCTAAACACAATGATTTTACTTTTTCTTGGAAGTGAAGCAAACAAAGACATTAAGTGGTACTTACTATATTGAGCCTAATAACCATCAATCAATATCTTTTCTTCATATTTGTAAAATGTTTGGTTGAGTGGCTCATCCATTGTTAAGGAAAAGCCCACATTGTACTGCTAGATTTGCTCCACCTTTCAGATATTGTTTTCTTCAATGCATCTAATGTGTTTTAATGAACTGAGTGCCTGGAACAGTTAATACAGATACATGTCCAACCACACAATGTTACAATGAAATCCTAGTGGGAAGCCTTAATGAGAGGCTGGTACAAAAGCTAAAGAGAAATATGATTTTTAGAATTGTATTGCAACCTTCCAGGTTCCATTGAAGAGGTCAGATTCATGAAAAATTCTGCTGAATACAGAGTGGAATGAGCAAAAAAATGAGTGGATTTCTTCTACTAGAAATATGGGGCAAAAGATGAAGAGACAAAACTTGGTTGGATATGAGTGGGGAAAAAATGTGCATTGCATTCTGTTTCTAAGTGAGAAAGTTGTGGTTGTCCTTTTAGAAATGTGTGTTTGTGTAAGTGAGTGTGTTTGTGTGTTTAGTAGGAGATGGAGATTTTTCTTCTATGGAATGAATTAAGCCCCTTTCACAAAGAAAGCAAAATTACCATGTGTGAAAAAGATGTTTTGTTTGGCCGAGATGAAATTTGCCTTAGTGAAATAAATGTTCTCTTAGAACAGAAAATGGTCAATTAAATAATTCTTTAGTATTTTGGAGATTTGCTTTTTGTTTCTTGTTTGTTTATTTTGTTTTGCTTTTGTATTCAGTTTCTTCAGCAAGTTATTACGTTTCATTAGTTTATCTGATTTACTATTAATGCGGAAGGCAAAATTGTCAACAATAAAGCAGTATTTCAATCTACACTCAAATAAATGAAAGGCTATAAACAATTTACTATCATTAAAATAAGATTCTTCCAATATAAAAAGAAAAGGAAATCCAATAGTAGAGAATATCTGTAGCTCGGGGTTCAACTGCAGAGTCTTGGTGCTCTCTGAACTTGGTTCTTTGCTTTCAAACATTTCTTTACCTGACTAGGTAACTTCATCACTGCTAGTAAGTATGGGAATTGCTCCCCGTTTATATACAGTATCTTGCCTGCCAATGTTTGTAGGGTTGTGGTTTTCTCCTTGGTAGTTCCTTGATAAGGTTATTGTTTTCTGCAAATTACCAGATTATTACATATATATTCAAAACCATCTCAGAAACTGCCAACAGACTATCACAATCACATTCACAATGGCGTCATCATAATAATTAACTACAGTGCTCCAAAAAATCTTAAGTACACAAAAGGCCCAATAGCCAAAGAAGAAAAAACAGGAGTCATACACAATATACAATGTAAGGACTGTAACAGCCACTTTGTAGGACAGACATACCAATCTGCATGCATGAACACCAACTAGGAGTCAGAAATTCTTTATCTCACAATTTACGGGCAAACTCAACCATAGTTTCAACTGGAAAACTGAGATTCCTAGACAAGTTAAATCCAGAATTGCTAGACAATTCCTGGAAGTTTAGTATTTAGACAAATCACCCATCAATAGACACTTAAATCATGTTTGCACACCATTCAAAAAAAGTCAATAAAAAACAAAAAAGGGAACAATAAGAAGACATTGTGTCCAGCAGTCTATATTCAGATAAGCAGGGATAAATACCAGACAAACAACCAGAAGGAAAACAATATCTCCACCAGCTCTGCAAAGGATCTGGCAGATATATTAACAGGCATCAAACACCATACTCACTAACACTGATATTACTTAGTCTGATCATAAAATGTCTGCAAGTATACATCCAAGTTCAGAGAATATCAAGGACTCCACATGAATTATTTTTCCTAATTTAAATGTACAAAACATTCTGGTTCTGAGTCTGAGGCTAATGTATTTGCCTTCTAAAAAAAAACTATAGTTTAGACTGTCCACATCTATCCCAGCTGTCATATTGTGGGTACATTGTAGCCCTTTTGTGAAAGTATTGTTGGGAGGAAAATCTATCTGGTTCAGTTCCAAGCCGGGAGAAAGGCATTGGAGACAACATGGAAGCTGATTGGAAAAATGGTTTATTGAACAGAGCCACAGTTCTTGGTCAGCTGAACCAATGGTTTAATGAATGGATGGATCTTTATAGATTTTTATGACTTTGAAGTTTGAGCTGTTCTGGAGGTGATGCAATGAAAGGGCTTGTGTTCTGAAAATGTGTTGGGCAATTCCTATTGTGGCTAATGGTTTTCATCCTGTGTTGGATCTTGGGTGAGGGGCTGCTTCTTATCCTATCACTCTGCTTTTGTTAGCTGTCAAACTTTGCTGCAAGCAGTTTCAAAATATCCTGTCTTGAATGGATTTCTGCCTGCAGTATTTGCTTAGCTTATGAATAGAGATCGAGATAATTGTCTACTCTTTCAATAAGCTCTTTATCTCTTAAGTGCTGGCATCTACTGTGGGCTATTAAGAAAGATTTGGCGGCTGTTTTTTGCCTCTAAAAACATGTTTCTCTATTTCTCCTTTAGGGAAATATAATATTCTGCCTTTTTTAATATTTCCCAAAATTGGGGTTGGGGGTGGGGTCTTCCAACAGTATGAACAGTTAAAATCCATGAACAAGGTTCGGGCCTGTTGTTGCACTATAGTACAAGAATCCTTCTCTGTGCCACTTCATCTTGCTCAAGGACCTGCTGTGTTTGTGTTTCTCGGATACCATACCTTTACTAGCACAATGTGTGTGTTTGTTAAGTGTTATGTAAAACTTCCAGGGTACAGGAAATCCTGTGGTTTTTCAGATGCTGCATTTCAAGCATGCAATTATATCTGAATCATTCTGCAATTACCATATTTTTTGGGAGAATGAGACATACCGGAGTATAAGATGCACCAAGGTTTTGAAGAGGCGGGGCTTCAGGAGGCAAAAAATGCTGTATTTGGTGTGTAGGACGCACCCAGATTTTCAGCCTCTTTTTTGAGGAAAAAAGGTGCATGTTATACTCCGAAAAATACGGTAATATTGTGTTTTGCAGCCATGGACTCCTTGTTCTGAAGTTCAAAACAATTTCTATGAAAAGAATTGTCTAGCTGTTTCTAGTTTGAATTTTTTTTTCAATTTTTATTCCTGATATAAGTATGGAACCTATTTCATGTTCAAACCACATCATTAATTCTTTTTCACCTGAATTTTAGGAAAGCCATAGTCTCTTCTTTGCTACCCAAGAGAAAATTCAGTTCTCTGATATGGCTAGTTTTGTTCATAAGCTGTCCATGATTGCATTTGTTTATCACAAGAGAGAGGGAGGGAAAAGCCTAGAAAAAAATCCATATAGTGTTTGCAAACAGTCAGTTGTTGCTGAGGTGCTAAAAACAAATGTTGCACTCTTATGAAGGTGATAATGATGTATCAACAACAATATCTTTACCCCATGAAAGTTAAAAGGCTACAAAAATATTGTAGGGATCAGAATTCAATCATGCTTTTATTTGATGTAAACATACTGGGATAATTGATTGAGACATCATGCTGAGACAAAGTTCTGGTTCACACACTTCTTGAATGCTATGTGATTCACCCCTGAAAATACCAGTGGAATGAACCAGACATACTACCAGCTGTTGAGATGTTCACAATCATTATTATTGTACAAATAGGCACTCTTCCAAATACAGCAGGGCTCCATACAGTAAGAACATACAGTATCCGTCCTGTTATGAGCAACCATTTTTTGCAATCAGTTGCAGTCGATGTTGGGGAAGAATTCTCATTGCTTTATCTTGAAAACTGGGTGCCACAAGTAAATATGAAAGACTCTCTATCTCAAAATAAAACATTGCAAGGTTTGGCACAAGGCATTGGATACTAATGTCTCGTAACACAGTACCAGCCTTGCTTGTTAGCTTGTTTTAGCCTCTAATCATATGAATTATGGAAATTAAGTGGCAGCATGAAAAATCTCTTAGAGACTGTTGCAACTATTACTCTTTCATCAGACAAACTAAGCCTTCTGAAAACCACAAGACGCAAAGGTCTGAATGTGTAAACTAACTATCTTTAAAAGGGTAAGAATTAAATATTTCAAAACGCATCTTGGCTCCTCTACAGAATAGTTATTTTTAAACAACATGTTCCCGTTTTATGTAAATCAGTAATAAAAAGTTCTTTTTAGTAAGGGAGACTGAAAAGTTCATTGACTTTTCCAAAACAGCTCATCTAATTGAAGCAGATGAGCAGTACTGGTCAGAATGGTTTCTAAACAGGAATCTTTCAAAACGGAAAACAGAACAAAAAACAAAAGTAAAAGAAAACCACAGAAATCTCTCAGTATCAGAGGGTTTAAAATCAAAAGTTGCCATGCATAAAATATTTTTTTTTCATTGAGAAGACAGTTATGAGATATTAGAATTGTCAGAGTTTGTTCTGTGTTTATACATCACTCTAAATGGGGCATGTGGGAACAAATACCAATTCTATTTGTATAGGGCTACCATGTTTTCACTGGGAAGATTCAAGTGGTCATTGGATGGTAGCAAAGAGATATAGTTGAAGAGTTTGGTGAGCCCTTGTCTAGAATATTAAAATGTTATTTATGAGTAGTTACTTTTTTTCCTTCCAAGTTTGTTTTGACTGAACAAGTTCATGCCATTTTAGGGGCAACATTTTTAGGAGTGGTTTGCCATTGCCTTTCTTCCATGGGCTTTTAAAAATCACCCAGGTAGCTGTACACCTAAGGGAGGGCAAGAACACGTGGTCTCCAGTTTCTAGATTTAATCACGGTTTATGCCAAACCGTCTTTTATCTGTTCTTCATCAACATACTGTTCTTATAATTATACTGAAGGCAGAATTTTTTTTGTTTTGTGTTTCAATTGGCACTTGGCATTTGCAATTGTATCATCCTAGGTGTCAAAACGATTTGGACTTTGCTTAACTACCTGAGCATTAAAGAAGTGAGCAGCCCAACAAGTTCTTTTATATGGAGCCTTTCAGCCTCCAGAATCAACTGTGAACTCCTGTAAACCCTTGTCACTGTTCAGCAGCTGAGCTGTATCTGAATCTTATAAATTGTGATCTTTCTGTTTGAGATGTGGGTGGACATTTTTTAATTGTCTTACTCAAATCCTGGCTTTTTTAAGTCAAGCTAGCTCCATTCCATCTCCTTTAGCTATAGACTTCATGCCAAAGTAATATAATTTCACAGGTTTTAAATGCAACAAACAGTGCAGTTTGGCAGCTTTGAGATGTGGATGGAGTAGGAATAGGAAAAAAAATTCCCACCCTTTTATGATGATCGTAGTGAATAATTTTGGATCAGAGTGATGATGGTAGTTTTTATATTATTATCACCAGCAATTTGTTGTCATAACCCTTGACTAACAAACTAACTTAAGGAAGCAATTCTTCTATTTTATGGGGAAGTCATGTCTTCAGTTACGATGCTTGCTTACAAAAGGCACTAAGCTGGAGTGGGCCAAGAGCTATTTGGAGCAGGGCTGCACTTTGCTGTGTGAAATAATGTTCTTTGCTGCTGTGGGGAAGCAGTAGAGAAGATTTTGTACATTGGGCTGTACCCTGATATCATCTACATGTGATTTTGAGCAGTCAACATTGCTGTTATTAAGTGAGAATCATGGATTGTTAAGTGAGGACCTCCTTGCAATTTTCTGCTGACTTCCAACAAGCAAAATCAATGGAGAAGTGGGCAGAAAGTTATAGGTCCAGCTGACCAGTGAATAAGTAAATGCACCACTCAAGAACAGCCAGCTAGATGTGCACAGCCAAAAGCGGGAAGAGGGTGCTGCAGGCAGGCATGCACACTGAAGTAGGAGGTCCCTGGGATCTTGTACTCTGTAGCCAGGCTTCTCAGGGGGAAAAAGCGCTAAAAGTGGGAATGACTTAAAGGACTGACTTGTGACTTCTCTTGGTGGCTTCCATGTTGAGTTTGCTTGTGAGAAGACATCAGGGAAGGTTGGAGATCACATGACAACGGGTCCCTGGAACTGTTATAAGTGTGAACCAGTTGCCAAGTGCCCAGATCATGATCCCATGCTGAAACAGCTGAACTTTGAGAATCAGTGGTAACACTTGTTTAGAGCCATTGTCATTTCAAACCATCATTAACCAAGGACTATCTGTAATTCATAGTCCAGAATAAATTCAACCAGAAGGATGACAAGTCAAGTCATGTTACCTGCCCCCCCACACACAGATGAAATATGATGTTTATATTCTCAACTTTGTCTTTCCACTTGGTTTGAAAAGCAAAAGCTAGGTTGCATTTAGCAGAACAAATATATGCCTAATTATATTCTTTAACATGAGCACCTCTAAATTAAAAATGTCTCAATCAGAAAGCAAGTACTACGTGCATAGAAGAACTATAGAAATGCAGATTCATTGATTCAGAGATACTCACATGCTTCCATTAATTCAGAGATACTCACATGCTTCAATGCATGCAACATTTTTCATTACATGAGGGTATTGCTACCAAACAGTTTATGTTCTGAACTGTGACGATGCTGATCACTAATTGAACAATTCCTGGATTTAGTCATCCATCCGGCCATCAAGTCATCAAGAGCAGGAAAGATCCTGGCATCTTTGAAAGGATAACAGATACTGGCATTAGAGTTCCTATTAGGAACATGGAAAGTTGCTGCTAATTTCAACAGATGTGATATATTAAGGGGAAGCTGGAAAATATTGGAAGAGTCGACATAAACAATCAGTAAATCAATTGGCAATCTCCCACCACTATCTAGAAATCTGAATCTTTTGCTTTCCCCATCACCTCAGCCACTCACTTTCCAAAACTTTAGAAACTTTGATCCTCTAGACCGGGGATGTCAAATTCGTAGCCCATGGGCTGGATGCGTCATGCGCTGGCCACGCCCACCCCCATTTTAGGGGGAAAGATGTGATACATTGTGACACACAATGTGACTATACAAGTTTGACACCCCTGCTCTAGGCTATGTGAGACTACAGCAGCAATAGTATCCATGTGTCTAGACTGAGTCGAGCAAACATAGTTCTTTGGTCTTTTCTACATTGTTTGTTAATATGTGTAACTTTTCTAAGACCCAAGATATAACCCTGCTTTGACTGTCCTCGCATGCAGATGGATGCTTAGGACTATGTTTCTTGTTATCATGCCTATTATCAAGGCAAGTCTGTTGTGGCCAAACCCTTCCATCCTAGGCTAGAATTTGGAATAAAATCTTATGGGATGTTATTACGCATCTGTCTGACTTTATGACGATTGATCTGTTTACCGAGATGGTTCAATTTATTACCTGTATGTAACTCTCTGCAGGACAAACTGTCAAGCTCTTTTTAACCCATGTCTTTCATTATAGGTATGATCATTGAGCCCAATTTGCATCCCTTTTTTGGAAATCTTTCTTCCAGATTTTTCATATGCAAATTCATTTATCGTCCACCAACCCCCTGAAGACAGATAGGGAGACAGAGAGAACCAACACAACCCTTTACCAATACTTACACTGCTATGTCTTGTATCAACAGGTCAATTGGTTAGACTTGGTGCCCAGAATTTGCTTATAACAACCCTTTGCATGCCACAATTTATCCAGATGGTTTATAGCTGTAATCTGTACCATTAATCTTCCAAGGTGCCCTCATTTGCAGTTTCTCAGATGAGAATACATCCACCTTCCTAAAGGAAAAACAAGCAGCACAACTCCTTCTCAAGGAGCAGCTGGATCTTGCCACAGTGGCTCATAAATATATGACAGATGGCCATAGACAAGAGTGCTTAAGTATTGCTGTGAGGCTTCAACTACGTTTTTGCCATTTTTATGCCCTTCAAGGAAGTTAGTTTCAAAATTTATCAGCCCCTTTTCTTTATCCACACCAATTGGTGGTCACCTTTTGTTTACAAGTGCCAACTTCAGTGAAGATCCATCTGGCCTTCCATTGATTTCTATTCTTTATTAACTGCTGTTTATTAAGAACATGTTGCTCTGTAACCCACCCGCCCCTCCATTATTCCTTCCCTTTTTTCTTGGCAGGAACAATATAAAGTAGAGTGTATTTTAGATTTTAAACAACGATGGGGCAATTTGGAATACTTAATTCACTAGATCTACCCTAATAGATTTTGGGAAATTGCAATTAGTATGCATATATCCCAAGCTGTGCATCTGCAGTAACTCTGTAAATGGAAACCCTTGAAACTGTCTTTGTCTGGTTAATGATTATTGATTCAGACTGAAATATAGTCCTTGTTCTTGTCCCCACTTTCATCATAGTCTTCTTCCTTAGACTAAAGAGTCTTCTTTCTTGTACAGGAGTCAGGCAGCCAATCCCGTTTCTTCTGCATCTTCTCAGTAGAATTTGGCCCAAAAAGTCATCTAATCCCTCTCTGGACAGGAAGGGGTGTTCACAGAATTTTCCTTTCCATTCCATGGTGAATAGGGGTAGGGAGCAGGAGAGGGGAGTTGTATGGGCATTTCTGGACAAGCCAGGGCAGGAATGGAAGAGAAAATACACATAAGCAATCTAAAGAGAATGAGCAAGTCAAATATCAAGTTATTGTAGTGTAACTTAGACCAGGTGGAGATAAACCTGTGAAGCGGTGTTCCAAATCATTCAGAAACACTGCTTTATGGATTTGCTGCTAATGGGGGCTTATGGATTTACTGTAGATGGGGATGGAAAATCCCTCTCACAGTTTTTAGGATTCTGTATCTACACCTAACTAGCTTAAAGAGATCATTCTGATAATTCTTGCTTCCTTGATCTGTGTAGAGCTTGGGAAGAGCGTGGCTGGGCTATCTTGGTAATGCAAAGATCAAGCAGTGGAAGCAGTCTCCATTTTCCACTATAAAATGTCCAGTAGGATAGTATCCAGTAGGATATTGGGATTTAAAAAAATTCGGCTAAACCGTATGAATATTTTCATTCAGTTTTGATTATTTTCATTTTTTTCCCCAATGGAGATTCAATCTGCAAGTAGCAGGGACAGTGACATAATGGAGTAACACTTGTAACCATGTCCATGCCACAATTATATCTTTTAGGTTTGAATACCACTTTGTGTTTTTAAAGATGAACTTTAAAAATAGCCAATCTGAGGCAAGTCTCTCATGATAGCAGTTAGGAATGTATGTTGGGCAAGTAGCCTAATAGACGTCCTTTAAAAAAGAAAAGTTAAAAAAATATGGTATAGGAAAATGTAACTTGAAACTATAGCAAATCAGTGTAATAGCTAGTAGTAGCATTCAACATTCCATTCAATCTCTTTTATCCTTCTATCTATTTTGATTTTTTTTAATTACCAATACCAGGCAGAACACTATTAACTATGCCTCTGACCAAACTTCAAAATGTGATTTGCTATCACATATCTATCCAAATCTATGCAAATTTCTACCACTTAAAAACAAGTTGGTCATATTGTACAGTGCTCTACTTTCCCAGGCATTATATTGAGCAACTGAAAAGAAGCCATGGAACATTTTACCAAATAGGTAAAAAACTGATCTAGGCATTTCTGCCCTACTGGGTTAGGAAAAAGGTCAGAGAAAGTGCATTTTCTTATGGGAAGTGATGTCCACCTCATTAATTTCTTTTTCTTGTGCTCCTATTGTAGGGCAACCCTCTGTACTTCCAGTCTGCTCAGAATGTTACAGTGAACATTCTCAATGAGGAGAGTAAAGTTCTTACACGTCTGGTAACAGGTAAGGCAAGGGAAATATCTGAGGAAGAGAAAAGGGGAACCAAAAGGGCAGGACGATGAGAGCATTAGCCCTTGGAATAATAATCAGTAACATACCTCCATTGATACAAACTATGACCCCCAGCTTGCCCTTGCAAAACTGAAGAAAGACAAAGCCTGCATGCGAACTGAAGAAGCAGGCACGTTCAGGACACTGAGAATTCACAGATCTAGAAACTAATGCTCCCTTATTCTAGCAGAACTTCAGAATAGAATTGTCATTTCTGATACCATTATAAATATTAAACAGTAAAGTTCCAGCTGTCTCAAAGATTTGGAACAGGTAGAAGACGATCCCTGAATACTTTACACATACCTGAAACAACTGGAACCAATCTGATTAATATTCATAGCACAGAAGTCCTCTGTCTTTAAATGATTTCTAAAAATCTTTTAAAAAATCCCTCGTGCAGATGAGTACCATTTATGTTCACAAAATGCTACACTCAATGTTTGACAGGGAAGTGGAGGCTTCTGAAATTCCCCAGCAGACCTGTCATTTCTAAGCATGGGTAAGCTTTTACAGTAGCAGCAGCAACAGCAGCAAAGAATGCAGCCCAGGATTGGGAGATGGGGATCACTCAACCACATATCATTCTGGGTGAAATTAGACCACCTGGCTTATTTTGTGTTCCAGACAGCAGACTAAGTAATTCAATAAAGGAGCTTGGTCAACACTTGCTTTAGGGTTGAATGGTTGGTGACTCATCTGCTGTTGGAGGGCAGAACTTGTGGAGTTGTACCAATGGCTGAATAACAGAAAATAGTAAGAGGAGCAAAGGAATCACAAACACCATGGAGGTATTGCTATTAGAAGACTTGTGCCATCTGCCAAAATGTCTGGAGTGTGAGTTTCTCTCAAAAAATGCAACTTCGCTTTTGAAACAAGAAGAGCAAAACAGGGGAAGCCACATCCAGTGTTTTTTGCATGCATGTTTTGCAGCTATGCAATCATTCTTCAACGTAGTTGATTTTAAAAAGAAATGCATTCCAGTTTTGTAAATAAGAAAAAAAAAGTGTAAATGGCGTAGGCATCCGATAGGAAGAAATCTGTATTTTCTCACTCTTTGTTTCCATTTCCTCGAAAATGGAGGGGCTGGGGAGGGGTCACACTGGAGACTTTGCCCAGTGCTTTTGTAGCCAGACTCTTCTATTAGAAGTACTGAACCATGCCAAAATACAGTAGCTTTGCTTTGAGCTTTACAAGCAGAAGTTCTCCTTTTTCCATGCAGCAGCTTCAAAGGAGTATTTCATCTGAAGTCCTAACAAAACTCACTACCTTTTTTCAGCTTTATACAGTCCTGTAACTATGTACTTTGTGGCTTTTGTTAAGTTTCGTAGTTTGCTTTGAACATTCCAATTTGAGTTTCTGTATCTTGGAAGAAATAGAAATTGACAGGAATCAATAGAGTAGATATTTTACAAACTTCAGGTATTTTGTGTTGCATAGGACAAAGAGTTTTGTTAAAACTCCTGTAGATAAATTATAGATTGATATAAAAAAAAACCATGTATTTGAGTTTGTCAAACACAATCGAGAAGATTTAATTTAAGGCTGTTCTATGCATGCCCATAAAATAATGCTTACTTAGAACTAAGAGGAACGATTTAGTCGTAAGTAAGACTAAAATTAAAAATGTAATGAGCTTTGTGGACTAGTCACAGGAAAGTAATTATTTAGTGGTGTCCATCTCTTAGAGTATGATGTTGGTTTGAACTGGGCTGTAAGTGGAAATTTGAAAAAGGATCATTTCTGGATTGACTCCATTCATTCCTTCTGTATCCTTCCTTTTACCCATAGGGTTTTCAAAATAGCTAACAAGAAACAAGAAAATATAACATAAACCTCTTAGTATACTACCATTTTAAGAAAATTACATGACTAATACTTAAAAATGTAACCAACCAAAGGTAAAAAGCCCAGGATGATTGAAACATCATTGATTTGTTTGGCAAAGGGTTAGGGTTAGAAGTGACACCATCACAACTAAAGAAAGCAGGAAGAACTCCAAGGGTATCGATGAGATTAATCAAATCCATCAGCATTCTAACCCTTCTCATCAGTGTAACTGATTAGTTAACACTAATTAGTCTTAACCTTTGTAATCAGGCTAACCTAACCAGTGCATGAAAATATATGGAATCCCTCTTTCCTTCTAACGAAATACCAAACATATAATACGCTTCTTTCATTGATACACTTCGGATATTTTTGAAATGGGTCCTTGCTTGCCAGAGTGGATATGACCATCCTTCTCAGAAAAGAAGCTTAATACACTCCAATGTTGATATCAAGTTCATTCCAGATTGTCAACTAAGGCAGTGGTCCCAAATCTGATGGCCCCCATCAAGGACAAATTTCATGGAAGATAATTTTTCCACAGATTGGAGAGGATGGTTCCAGTTTTGCTTACTTGCTCGCCCGCTGCTCATTTCCAGCTTTGCAACCCAGTTCCTAACATGGTGGCCCAGTTGGTGGGGAAACTCTGGATTAAGGGATCTGCAAGGGAAGGCTAGTTCAGAATCTTTACTCTTGTACCATTCAACTATGGTAGCCTGCCACAAGAGTGAGCAACCTCCTGAATAGTGCTTTGTGTCATTGGGCCAGTCTGTCCTCTTCTTTTAGACTTAGCCAGCTGTTGTAAGAGATTTGATACAGCAGATGCTGTTGGGAGAGAATATGATCCAAAATATAAGCCGACAAAAACACACACATGCCACACACACTCAGTTTTCCTAATTGGTGATTTCTAGCAAAGACTCATTTTATTTGAAGTAAAAGCAAGATTTATTAAGAAATAGACAGGATTGGAAAGCCCTGCCTCTGTCTAAGCTACATCTTGAAGCGAAATAAGAATGGGAGGAAAAATAACCTTTATCTCTCTTAAACACAGAGACTCACTTAATTTACTATGGGAAAGGTAAAAGATTGACATAGGGACAGTGTGAAAAAATCTTTCCTTCATATCCCAAAGGTGAATTTTTGAGAGGCAACTGGACTTTCTGGTTTTCTTTTTCAGCTCTTGGATGAGAAGCAAAATATCTTCAAAGAAAAACCAGAAAGTCCAGTTGCCTCTTGAAACAGCTCCTTTGGGACAACCATGACCTGGATGACTGAGAATCTCCATAGACTTCCCCTGATTTGAAGACAAATACAGTCTTCAGTAGTTCTAGCACAGAATAACCCAGTAGAGATTAGTTCATATCTCTTCCATCAGGCAGAAAGTGAGGAGTCTATTTATTTGCATGTACCTATGAAAAAATTTAAAAAGTTCATTTAACAAAGTTTTCATAATGACATCTTTGGTTATTAATTCTTAATACCTTTGTGAAATAATGCTGCCAAGAAGTTAATTTCAACCCTGTGACATCTGACTTGAATAATATGTAATAATATTCAGCATTACGGTTAGTATAGTACAGTACTATATAATCACATTAAGATTTTGAATGTGAGTTATTTCATTATTTGCTAGCTTTGATCTTTGACTTTACACTTGTAAAAATCAGCTCCCAAATTATCCTGCAATTGATGAACCATACAGAGTCTGCGATTAGCTAGATAACTTTAAACATTACAATAATAACAGTAATATATTATACTATAATAATGTCCTAACCTCTCTCTTTTGGGAAATAATAGCATAGCAATGACAACTGGAATATGTCAGTGAGACATATTTACAGTTGCAACAATACTACATAACCCTTTTCACTGTGGATTCCATTTTATTGAAGTAATGCAAAAATTAATCTAATTTCACTGTGATAATCCAATACAAAATATATTAAAATGGTAAAAATGCATTCCCCTTTGGAAGTGAAAAATGTCAGGTAATTACCAATGTTAATAAAATTCAACTGTAATATATGTATTTAATTGAAAACTATATTTAGAATGGAAGTAACTTTTCCCTCACTCCTAAATATGTAGACCTTGGCCACGTTGTGTTTGAATGAATTTGTTTCCTAATTTATTCCTTGAACTATATAGCTATCTTTTGTGTCAAATACCTTGTACTCCTTATGAACACACATATTAATTGTTGACCAGAAGTGATATAGGGCATGTCTGTAGAAGGAGAAGCTTAACTTACGATATAGATATAGTTATAGATCAATTTTTGTAAAATGTATTCAAAGAAAGGTACTTTGTACAGTATTATGACTGTTTAAATATGATTTTGCTCCTGATTAAAAGGCAACAAGAGAACCTTAATAGGTATAGAAGTGATGCCCAATCTTTCGTTAAATGAAGAGCAGCTTGTACTTCTTTATTTTATTTTATTTTTTAGGAAATAGGAGCAATCAGAAATTATGGCAAATAAATGGAGATTTGTGGGAGAAGGGGTCAGGCATTTTATTCAAAAAAGATTTAATAGAAGGATGGGAGGCTTCTTTGAGGCTTAGTTTTCTGTTAGGAGAAAAGAATAAACTGCTGTTGAATTATTATTATTATTATTTTGCTGTATTTCAAATCTTTATAGGGCATATTTTTTTCTGTTCTGAGCTCAGGCTAAACAATATTTTCTATAATGTTGAAAAAATAATAAGAACATTTAAGATGTTCTAGTCGATCAAGTTTGGCTAAAATTCTTTTTCATTTCCATTGGCCTTTTGTTTTTCAGGAAAAATTTATCTTTGCCTGTGGTAGTGTCAGGCACACCAATGATTGATGTTGTTGAAAGAACTAAATGATTGATATTAATATACATAAATTTTAATATATATGGAGAGAGATGGGGGTGGGTTGGGGAGCTTTCTTAAATAGAGCTCTGTTCAGTATTTGCTCTTACTCAGAAATAAGGAAAATAAATTACTTTAGTTAATTCCCACTGGTGTAACTTACACTCTCCAAATGTGTTCTCTCACTGATTGATAAATTTGTCAAATATGTTATGGAAGGTAATTCTGGGGAATGCAAAACGTGTCTTCCACCAATGGAATTCCTCACATGAGTAGGTGGAAAGGAAGTTTCCATTCAGAAACAAGATAATTTGTGTCTCTTATTATATATCTAATTTAGTTAAATGGATGAAACCTAAATGCAGGAGAGAGGGTTACAAAGACATTTAAAATATCAGTGATAAATTCAGTTTTCTGTATAGTAAGCCCTTGTTATGAAATGTATTTCTACTATTGCAGTACTAAAGCAAGCCTCTGTTTATAACAGACTATGAATAGGCTAAAACCATATTTATTTATTCATTCATTTTTTATTTCTTGTTTTATTTATCTTTCTACAATCATTTTTGTGTTTTTGTAAGTCTCTTAGAAATGTGTAGGGATGGTTGGTCTACAAGTGTTGTAATAAATGCATGCAGGTGAAACTCAAAAAATTAGAATATCATGCAAAAGTTCATTTATTTCAGTAATGCAACTTAAAAGATGAAACTAATTTATGGAATATATTCTTTACATGCAAAGCAAGATAGTTCAAGCCGTGATTTATCAAAATTGTGATGATTATCGCTTACAGCTCATGAAAACCCCAAATCCACAATCTCAGAAAATTAGAATATTATGAAAAGGTGCAATATGCTAGGCTCAAAGTGTCCCACTCTAATCAGCTAATTAAGCCATAACACATGCAAAGGGTTCCTGAGCCTTTAAATAGTCTCTCAGTCTGGTTCAGTAGAAATAACAATCATGGGAAAGACTGCTGACCTGACAGTTGTGCAGAAAACCATCATTGACACCCTCCATAAGGAGGGAAAGCCTCAAAAGGTAATTGCAAAAGAAGTTGGATGTTCCCAAAGTGTGTATCAAAGCACATTAATAGAAAGTTATGTGGAAGAAAAAGGTGCACAAGCAGCAGGGATGACCACAGCCTGGAGAGGATTGTCAGGAAAAGGCCATTCAAAAGTGTTGGGGACTTTCACAAGGAGTGGACTGAGGCTGGAGTCAGTGCATCAAGAGCCACCACACACAGACGGATCCTGGACATGGGCTTCAAATGTCGTATTCCTCTTGTCAAGCCGCTCCTGAACAACAAACAACATCAGAAGCATCTTACCTGGGCTGAAGAAAAACAGACCTGGTCTGTTGCTCAGTGGTCCAAAGTCCTCTTTTCTGATGAGAGCAACTTTTGCATCTCATTTGGAAACCAAGGACCCAGAGTATGGAGGAAGAATGGAGATTCTTCACACTGCAAGATGCTTGAAGTCCAGTGTGAAGTTTCCACAGTCTGTGTTGATTTGAGGAGCCATGTCATCTGCTGGTGTTGGTCCACTGTGCTTCATTAATGGTCAACACAGCCATCTACCAGGATATTTTGGAGCATTTCGAGCTTTATGGGGATGCCCATAACGTCATTTTCCAGCAGGACCTGGCACCTGCCCACACTGCCAAAAGCACCAAAATCTGGTTCAATGACCGTGGGATTACTGTGCTTGATTGGCCAGCAAACTCGCCTGACCTGAACCCTATAGAGAATCTATGGGGCATTGCCAAGAGAAGGATGAGAGACATGAGACCAAACAATGCAGAAGAGCTGAAGGCCGCTATCGAAGCATCCTGGACTTCCATAACATCTCAGCAGTGCCAAAGTTTGATAGCTTCCATGCCACGCCACATTGAGGCAGTAATTGCTGCAAAAGGGGCCCAAACCAAGTACTGAGTACATATGCATGCTTATACTTTTCAGAGGTCTGATATTGTTCTATGTACAATCCTTATTTTATTGATTGCATGTATTATTCTAATTTTCTGAGATTGTGGATTTGGGGTTTTCATGAGCTGTACGCCATAATCATCACGATTATGACAAATCACAGCTTGAACTATCTTTCTTTGCATGTAATGAGTCTTATCTCATATATTAGTTTCACCTTTTAAGTTACATTACTGAAATAAATGAACTTTTGCACAATATACAGTTTCACCTGTATATACTTTGAATTTTACTCTGAGTTTCTAAATGAGAATTTTATGCAAGCAATATGCAAGTTCTAATCTTAACGGTACTGTCAGAGGTGAGCTGTGTTACTCTATGGCATTTACATAATATACACCTGTATAATACGCTGCAAAAATACAGTACATAAATAGATTCCATGCCACTCAGTCAGTTCTTTCTCAGATTATCTCTACTAGACATCTTTTCTTCCCCTTTATGGAGATATAGGGGAACTAGTGTTTCATTTACTGGAAATGTTGAAGCACCTGATTCATAATTTCATGGATTTTTAGCTTGTAATGACAACTTGAAAATGTTTTTTGACAGTGTTCAAGTCAATAACAAACAACAGAGTAGTGATTTTTTAAAATAATATAAATTTAAAATACATGCTTAATTGATTTAAAGTAACATGCTGTAAATAGAATATAGGCAGGCATGTTTATCAGTATTTCAAGGAATATGTATTTATTTATTCAGGTTTATTAGCATAAACTAATAAGAAGCTCTGTTCATTATGCTCAATAAGTATTAGTTATGTATAATTTCCAGGATTAGATTAGTTATATAGACCACTAAATTCTTTATTTTCTTTAGGTCCCAAAGCAGTGGAAGCCTACAGCCAAAAATTTCAAGTGCTAACCACTTCAGGGAAATTGTTATTTTCTGCAGATGATAATGAAGTGGTCGTTGGAGCAGAAAGACTGAAAGTTTTAGGTAAACAATTTTCATCTAAGCTTCTCTTATTATCAGCATATTGATTACTTTGAAAATAGTTTATGTATATGATTTCTTTTGCAGTCATTATGAAAGAATGTTCTCTCATGGCTTCGGTAAACATTGATCAAATGTTTTTTTTGCAAATTCGTGACATATTCAGGTTTTTTTTAAATTAAATACTTTTAGGTTAAAGATGTTGGGAAATCAATCAGGGTGACCATCATCTTGGGGTCATGGCATATATTACAAAGCACAGTGTTATGAAAGACAAATGTCTTTGCTTCTCATTATTTCACAAGCAGATGTGGGCAAGTAAGCCACGCCATTCCATCTAAACCCATTTCTAAATGGTTTTTATGCCTTAAAGCTTAAAAATGAAATGGCATTCTGTCTTCAGTAATGGAAGTAGCAATGCTGCACATTCCAATCTAACATTCTGCATTAAAGCTATTTGGTTTTGCCAGCATGTATATCACTTTAGAAGCCTGCAATTTATTTCATCCAGGTACACAGCTAAGACTGTTTAAATCACTTAAAAAAATGTGTCTGTACTGCTAGACCTTGGGGCAAGATGCTAGTTAAGCCCCTGTAGGCTGTTTTATTATTATTTAGAGTCTTATGTTAAGTCCATTTCCATTCGTGATCCCCAAACCATAATACTTTTTTTACTTAGGCAATAACATCAACTGTTGCCATTAGGTAATAAAATAGAAATAAAATAGAATTTTGTTTTATATAAGCAGATGTCTGGTTGTGAAATGGAATTTCCATTGTTTTTCTTTTTATCTATGTCTCTCTGCACACCCTTAAAACCCACTCTGGAGAATTGGAAGCCTTCTGGAGGATATTTAAGGGTATGAAATCAGCTACAGAATTCCACTTCCATTCAATTCCACTTTCACTTTCGACTCACAAAATAATATTTTCAGTACTCTTCCCCTAAGGTTTATGATGCAGTTATTAGCAATCAAGTTTTTAGGCTGTCAAACACCTTTCACAAAGCAGCTCAACTATGCATAATTTTGAAACTTCTAGAATCTCTGGTGAAATAATACAAATTGACAATATCAACAGATACTTGTTTATTCTACTTTTGATAAAGATTTTAACAACATTTGCATTAGCTGGTTTCAATCATGCCCCATAAAGCAATAATTAACTCCAAAGGAGGAATTATTATTTTCAGTATATTTTTTGAGAGTTTTGTATAGATGTATATTTATTATTTAAAAGATTTATATTTTATGAACTTCAAAAAAGCCAATAAATCAGATTTTTTAAAAACTTGTTTGTATAGTTTCGGTGAGGTGCTTATGTTTGGAGCAAAATGTCCTCAGCTTTTCTTTTTCTCTCTTAAAAGAAACATCAAAGGAAAATGAGACAATGACATCAAAGCTGAGTTTATAACAGGTTTAATGACCCCCTTGATATGCATTATACTTATTTCTTACATTGATTGTAATCTAATTAGTTTAGGTTGGGGTATGTCTACTAATAAGTTCAGCATTGGCAAAGGTTCCTTTAGTATCTCTTTTCTGCGTGAACAATGTTCAGATACTCTTGTTATTCCCTCGCATGTCCTTGTTACAAATAAATACATACATACATACATACATACATACATACATACATATATACATACATACAAAATTATAATCTGGCAGAAAAGTTGTTTCGGAGAGGTAAGAACAGCAACGATTGGATACATAATCTATTTTCAATCTAGCTAATGATAATTATTTTCTTTTCTTTGTACTTGTTCAAAGCTTGATTTGAAATTTTAAAGCAGTTCAGGGCCTCCAAGTAATAAAATAAGATTGTCTCTCTTTTTTTAAAATTTGAATTATCCACATCTTTTCCAGCATTAAAACAAAGCAAGGAGCGAAAAACAATGTTTAAAACATCTGAAAGTTAGAACTTTTTGTAAAAAAAGAAGACATGAACATATATATTGTTTTGCCAGCTACCAGCTATGATGAGCATAGAAAATATTACAGTCTGTCCTTTTCATGAAGAAGAGAAGTTTGAGAGAAACATTTAAAGATTAATTTACTTTTATTGGCATACATTAAGACACTGATCAGCCTTAAATTATCCTACCTATATTATGTGAAGACCCAACACTGGGGGATAAAGTTTTAATGATGGGAAAGGTGGAAGGAAAGAGAAGAGGAGGATGACCAGAAAAATGGACTTAATTATGGTAGGAATGTGTATATCATTGGAAGAACTGAAGGACCAGATTAGGGACAGATGATCATGGACAAATATCTATACATGTGGTAGGTAACGGTTGACAATGACTTAATGATACATGCTCATCATTATAATCATTAAAGCAAATATAATCATTGAAATAAAGTATATTCATGGCTATTGTATATACACTTTTCTTACTATCAACCACTTAGGTCATTATGTACATGTAATCCAGCATCAACTTTTTCAGGATTCAGTTACCATCATGCTCATTCCCATCAGGGGTGGGTTCCTGAACAGTGGTGGGGGATTACCGGTGCCTGCTGGGAGCACCGGGTAGCGTTCCCGTATGGTGGTCCAGAGGGCCCACCCGCTTGCCCGCACTCCTTACCAGTATTTGAGGTGTTCAGGGCTTCCTCACACGTGAATGGAGCGTATGGCCCCTGTGCAATGCTCCACCAAGCAGCTAGAGCGTCATGGAGTATCGCAAGCAGTAAGTAGGCATGGCATACGCTGCACACGTTCATGTTGTGGACAGCCGGCCCCGCTGCACCGTACCGATTGCAATGGGATCTGGAACCCACCACTGTTACTGAACCAGTTAGTACCAGTTGACTGCATGCACGCTTTTGTTTGGAGATTCAGCCACAGTGGTTTAAATTTTATATCAGCAAATCATTGGTCTCAAGGTAGAGAAACAAATGTATGTTTAAGAGAGTAATTTAAATTATTGATCTGTCATTTTCTCAAAGGAAGAGAGATGAATATACAAAATTAAATCTTTCATTGATGGCTACGGAGACATTTTTCAGATATATGCCTGAAATGTTTAGGAACATATTGCTTGATTGTTCATGTGTCATCAAATCAAATGTCGACTGATAGCAACCACAAAGATCTGCTTCAAAATGTTTAAGAGTATAGATATTGTCCTGGTGTTTTCTGACCCATTGGTTAAGGGTGCAATGGCAATTCTAAATTATAGAAAATTTTTCAGCATTCTTTGCAGGTATTCCTGAGCAAGTGTGCAAATGGAATCCAGAATTACTAGTGATCAATGAAACATGAAACACTTAATTATACTTGTAAGTCATTTTGTTGGTGATGTTGTTTTAGGATTATCCAAAAAAAGAAACATTGATTTGTTTCTTTTACTGATCATATGGAGCAACAACAGTTGTAGCTAAGTTATATTTTAATAAGAAAATATTGAAAATTAGTTTTGATGTTCATTAATTACTTATTTATTTAATGAAAATTGAATATTACAGCACTTACAAATAAAGAGTAATTATAACGTTTGCTCTGTTAATTAGTTATTTTTATACTACAGATCAGTTTTAGATATGTCCTCTACATGCCACTTAGTCACTCACTAGCAGAGTCAAATTATTATCACTACATAAAAATATTTTAATGAAAGATAAAATAATTTAAATTAGAATGAGTTTTTTTAAGAAAAGAAACCACAATCAAATTAGTGTATAGACCAACAATAATTGACATGTAGTCAACACTGATTTCAAACATAATGATATTGGAACCCTAGTGAGAAGAATAAATATGAAAATTGAGAAAGCATGAAGTTTTATTATTGTGACGTTTGTCCAATCTTGCGTAATAAATCCCCTAATTGAAGAATTCAGGTGCTGCTGCTTCTTACCAAACATCAACTCGCCTTTTCAGTTCTATACTAAGCAAATCTCACTTTGAACAGCTGGACTTTATCTAGAACTAGTGCAGAGAGGCTGAAATTTATTTTTTTCATCAATTACTTTCTGATCCATTGATCCTGAATTATTTGTTTGTTGGTGGAAAGAAAAACGGGATACTGATATTTTAAAGAGGTACACAATATCCAAACTGTTGTGATTCAAGTTATGGACAGGCCATTGCCAATATAGTATGCTCCAGGCCAAAAGGGCTACTAACACACAAGTGTTGTGGAAGTGAACTTGTAGTACTATATTTTTTGTACTATATGACCCACTATATGACCCCCCCAAAAAGTGGGTGGAAATGTCTGTATATCTTATGGACCTAATATTGTTTGTCGCCACCACCGCCTGTTGCTGCTACCGCCAGTCACCTCCCCTGCCTATCAGTGGTTAGATTCCATAATACCGCTAATCAACTGTTCTAGGTAGCAGGGATTGCCGCCACTGCCTGTTGCCACCACCGCTCTTCGGCAGTGGTGAGCAGCGGCAATAGGCAATGGTGAAAGGTGGCAAGCAATGGCGATAGGCGACAGCAATAGGTGATGAGTGGTGGCAATAGGCAGCGGCAGCGAGCAGCAGCAATAAGCGGTGGCACCAACAGGCAGAGATAGGCAGTGCCTGGAACAACTGATCGGTGTTATTCCAGAAGCCAGTCCAACTACTGATAGGTGGTGAATAGCGGCAGTGATGAACAGTGGCGATAGGCAGAAAATGCTGGCAAAGGCTCCAGCGTTCTCTGGCAGAGACAGCAGAAATAGAAGAGGCAGTATTAGCATCATTTCTGGGCCAGCCCGCTGATTGGTGGGGCTGCGAGAGGCTGGGATCCATCTGTCTCTTAGCTGACTAGTGGTGGGCGCAATGGAGCAGAGCCTTGACGAGCCATGTGCTGGTGCTGGAAGGCAGAGGCAGATTTTTTGTTTTCTTGTTTTCCTCCCCAAAAGCTAGGTGCACCTGTTTTTTTCCCTGTCAAGGAAATAATGGGATATTTCAAGAACTTACACAATTGGATACTTGCAGTCTGTAATGAGTTTGATTGCCAAAGGGGAATATCTCATTTTATCTCATAGGAGAAATCCACTTCCTAACAATTCCTGCGAAAGAAGTGAATATATTGCTCTCACACTTTTAAGATTCTGGTAAACTCAAATGAAAGGAAAAAAATAGTTTTCCTATCATTGGAAGAGCACTCCTTACAAAATCCCATGTGTCTAATTCATGTTGAACAATAGTGGTCAAGTCCAGGATGGGTCGAAGAGGTATAAACTATACTCAAAGATGTTACAGAAACAATACATTTTTTAATATTCTAGCCTTCCATAAATATCATACCACCTACTGGATGCATTATATCAAGACCTACACCTACATAATAAGGAGATGGAAATACAAATGTGGTTTGTGTAGCTTGTATAGTGCAACCAACTAATAAATTTAATGAATGATGATTAAAAATAATTACACTCCACTAAAAAGACAAAACACTAGTTGGAATCAAATGAATGTGGTCAATTTTCAGATATTTCAGGCTGGTTTGGAATAAAAACAATTTTCAGCATTTATCTGAGATTCTAATATTGTACCCTTAGACCTTTAATAATAGCAACATTTATTGAAATTATCATGCCCATCCTTGTTTCTGAGATGTCTGATGTTCTGTTTTATGGATTAAGAGAAGACTATTATGCACTGTGTAAAGAGGATTGTTAAACTTACCTGAAATGTTATAAATATGTCATATGTCAGCAGTGAAACTTTTTGTTCACTATCAATCCATGCTTGAGAATCCATACCAGGGGTTCCAGCAGGCACTACTGCCGGTTTGCTCATGTGCACTCTTCGCGCGCATGTACAGTGCAATTAAAATTGTTCTGTGTATGCGTAGAACTGAAAAGCAAGATGGTGGCAGCAATGGCGCTGCCCAGGGAACCTGTTTGGGGGTGGCAGGTCTGGGTCGCTGCCGGTTCCAGCAACCCAGGCTGTCAAACCACTACCAGCCGAACTGGGCCAAACCAGTAGGAACCCACCATTGATCCATACATATATCAGCCATCATGAGACACAAGTTTATAGGATGAGAGTAGAAGCTGATATTTTGCATAGAAAACAATAGAATTTTGAAGTCCAGTAGCTAGAGATTTGAATGTCAAAAGCAGGAGATATCTGTGGTGCCAAACATGATAATTGAGAACATTTCCCTGTTAATTAGTAAACGGCCTGTAGATTTAAAAATACATTATTTGAATTCTTATAAAATTTAAATCTCATGTTTTATACAAAAACATTGGATTAGATTGTGTGTGTGTGTGTGTGTTTGTGTGTTTATTGGGCATTTGGACATACATAAAATAGTCTGCCAGTTTAATTATACATAAACATTTCAAACCTCATCTGAACAGATTTTGTTTTTCTGGAGTGAGGTGGAAATTGGTTTCTTTCAAATCAATGATAAAAATACAAGTCAAAAGGGATAACTGGAAGGTATCAAAGGATAGTTATCATATTCCTATAATATGTTTAACCAGTCATTAACCAGGTTGAATCTTCTTACTAACAATGCAGTCATGTAAATGTATCAGAACTCTTCGTTTAGAAAGTGTTATCGGAACAATGATGAGGCGGTTCCTAAGTTTAGAGCTGCAACTGGGTTCCGCCCCTCGGGAGGGCAATAAAATGCCACCATTGCTGTCAACTTGGCCATGGAGCGCCAGAGTGCCTGGCTCCAGCCCCAATATCACAAACGTGTGCACCAACCGCCAGGGCGGTAAAGAGAAGGCCCCAGATGCCACCAGAAAAGAGTCATCTGGGTCACAACCTCTGAAAACTGATCCCAACCTAAGTTGATGAAGAGTCCACCCAATGGGGAAACTTTGGAAGACAACCTGATGGTGAGTGCACCCATCTGTCCCATTGCTTTCCAAGCCAAGTTCCAAGTACCCGAAACAGGGGTGGAAGGGGAAGTTAAAGGATTTGTGGAAACTGGCTGCATTCAATGCTTAATCAGCATGTCAATTGTAAAGCAACTAGGCATACGCACAAGACCTCTAGCCTGTCCCATTCGGGTTGAGCTGGTAGATGGAATGCTAATTAGGGGGGTCCCAGCAATGCTAATGACTGAAACTGGTAAAGTTACAAGTAGGCCGCCACTATTAGCTTCTCAGATTCATTGTGGCTCCAAAGATGCTGGAATTAATTATCTTGGGCCTTGCATGACTTGACAAGTGGACACCAACGCTAAAGTGGGAAGACGGCAGTAGGAAATTGATGGTCACATTTGGGCTGCTACCACCGGTGGAGCCAAAGGGCCACCCAGGGACGATTGGACCCAAGAGCCCAGAACCTGCAGCACCTGCAGCAGAGACAAAACCCCTAGGTATCCAACAAGTACCAAAAAACTTGTTGGCAGATGTTTTGCTGAGAAAATCGCAGTACGACAGTAAGAAGGGAGAAGTTATTCACCCCATCCTTTCTTCCTCCCACCAAAAGGCAGGCCAAGTCACCAACTGAAGCCAGGATAAGCTGATGACAGCGATGAAATTGGTACTCCCAGCAGACCCGTGGCTCAACAATAACAAACATATCCTAATGATGAAAGATGGATTAGCCTGGAAGGGGTCCAAACTGTACATCACCGCGGGGTTGAGGCTGGAAGTTCTACAGTGAAGCCATGAGGTGGAACTAGGAGGCCACTTTGGATTCCTAAAAATGCTTCACATCACCAGGCATCAATTTTGGTGGCCAAAGATGAAATTGGAGGTGGAAGATTATGTAAAAATCTGTGCTACTTGCGCAATGATGAAAACACTGCCAGAAAAGCCCCCTGGACTACTACGAGTGGCCAGCCCTAACCAACCATGGAAAGAGATCGCAATGGACTTCATTATCGAACTCCCAGACAGCAGTGGAATAGAGTAATCTGGACAGTTATTGATTTGATTTCCAAGCAGGCACACTTCATCGCTTGCTCAGGGTTGCCGTCCACAAAGAAATTAGCAAAAATGTTTGTGAAACACATTTATCGCCTGCACAGGGTGCCCAAGAGGATCATTTCAGACTACGGAGTCCAGTTCACAGACAAGTTCTGGAGAGAGTTTCTGAAGTCCATTGGGTCTACATAAGTACTGAGCTCAGAGGTTCATCCCAGCATGAACCATGCAGCATAGAGGGCCAATGTGATGGTGAAACTATATATCTGGCGTTATGTGTACTATCAGCAAGACAACTGGTCGGACTTGCTACCCTTCGCTGAAGTGACGTACAACAATGTGGTCCACAGCAGCACTGGATTAACTCCTTTCCAGATTACCAGTTCCCATGCCTGAGCTGCCTAGAGAACCTCCCTCCTCCATGTCTCTGAATGAATGGATGGACACGCTTAAAAAAGAATGGGAAAATATGAACAAAGCCTTAGCAGATGCGGCAGAAGCCTACAAGAAGCAAGCTGATAAATACCGCTCGCTCCAACTCCCTTTCGTGTGGGGGACAAAGTTTCGTATCTACCAAATACATAAGATTAAGAATGCCTAGCAAGAAATTTGGCCCTAAATTTCTAGGTTCATTCCCAATAGTGAAGATAATTAACCCAGTTATAGTTCAACTCAGAGGTCTACCCAGAAGTCTAGGGAAATTTGACCCAGAATTTCATTGTAGCTTGTTGAAGCCAGTAATTGGGTCCAGCATAAGACCATCCACCCAAGCATTCCCTCCTCCTGTAGTGATAGAGGGGGAAACACAAAATGACATGGAAAAAACCGTAGGCTCCAGGCTGTATAGGGGTCGCTTACAGCATTTAGTGCATTGGAACGGGTACCCTTTGTTCGAAGCTACTTGGGTGAAAAGCTGGGACCTAAAAGCAGATAAGTTAGTAAAACAATTCCATGAGAAGTATCCCGATAAGCCAGGGGGGGGGAGGTGGTTAATTTTGTTGTGTTAACCCTTATGTTATTCTCTTTTCAGGAAATGTTTTTCTTCGTAGGAGAGGCCGCCTGTCAGGCCTGCAGCCGGTTCCTTTTAGGATCTTTGGCCTGCCACACTCTCTCTTATTTTACTATGCTGTTTCATTAGTGGGGAATTGGGAGGGGGGAATAGTAAGGAATAGAGTGTGTTGTTGTCAAAAAAAATCCATTCTAGAAAGCAAGGTCATTCTTTGTCTCTGAACCTCTGCACCTGACCGGAACTGGATGGGTGGAACTGCCAGCTTGGCAGTGGAAGATTGGACCATGTGATGGACTTGTGGGTGTGGGGGCAAGATCATGAACTTTCAACTGTGTGGGGAAACCCAGGAAGCTCAGATTCAGGTTCCCACAGATGTACCAACATGTCTCTCTTAATACATTGGAACTTTGAGGAAAGCTCTGCCTTGAACTCTGATTTAATTTTGGATGATATTTGGAACACTTACAGCTTCTGCACATGCGCAGAAACGTTGTGTGCGAGTGCATCCACGAGCGAACCAGTAGTTAAAATAATAGAAACCCACCACTGATGTTAATGGCATGCTATGTTTTATCATATAAAGCAGGACTTTCTCATATAAAGCAGGACTTTAAGGGGAGAATGACCCCAAATGTTGCTTTTTAAGTGGAATAATATCTAGAGAAGGCATCTATCATCTTCATAAAGGCATTTGGCTCTCTTCAGGGTATCCCGGTTCCTCCTAGTTGGATCACACCTGCAGGGTCTCGTCTGTGGAAACACCAGCAGGACTGTAACAGAGGTGGGTTGCTCCTGGTTTGGCCTGGGTCGCAGAACCGGCAGCAACCCAAGCTGGCCACGCCCCCAAACCAGTTCCCTGGTCTCTGCTGCCATTGTTTAGTAGTGTGTGAGCATGTGCGAACAACAATTTACATTGAACTGCTCACGTGCACGCAGCATGCAACTGATGCACACTTGCAAAGTGTGCACAAAGTGAACCAGTAGTAAAACCGGGAGCAACCCATCTCTTGACTATAAGGACTATTCTAGGCATCTGACAGATTAAATAACTTTGATTCACTTGGAGCCTGGCCATATAAGTCCAATGTAATTGCCTGAAGCAGATTGTAGGAGTCCTTGGAACTGTCAAGTTTGGTCACCTCCTATTCCAAGCACAGTTTTTTTGTGTTTCTCATTATGTTCATACAATACCACTGCTCTGTGAGCTACAATTCACATTTATATTCTAGCTGTGATTCAAAATACTGGTTATCACCTATGAAGCCCTACTTGTACGACCACAATTCTCTCCCCCATTATTTCTGCTCAGCCCACCATATTTGCTGAGAAAGCATGCTCTGGGTTCTCTTTATCAAATAGTATGATCTTGCTGAAGCCAGGGGTCATGCCTTCTCTGGCAACACCTGTTTTGTGGATAAACATCCCTCTTGGGAATTGAATGGCTCTCACTTTCACAAGGTTTTGGAGATCCTGCTGGTCCCCAAGATATTTAGGCCAGAAAGTTATATAAGCTCTGCTATTAAGGCTGTTGTTTTTCGATTTGGAATTTGTTTTAACCTTGAGGATCATGGGTTTTATGGTGCAGTTGTTTTAATTTGTATACATCACCCAGAGCCACTGTTGTGAGATGGGCAGCCATATAATCATTTAAATTAAATTAAACTAAATTAGCTGACCAACATATAGAGTAAAATTTGTTATTTTGAGATCAATCAAGCAGTACTCAATATAGTAAAATAATAAAATTAAAATACACTTGTGCATAATTCTGATTTATTTTATAATTAAAATTTTATTTACATCCTACCTTTCTGTCCAGGTGAAGGTAGAGATTAGGCAACTCAAGGCAGATTTCAACCCCCCAAAAAATGAGTAGTGGACATAAAGACCAGTAAACAGATTTTTGGAAATACCAACTAGCTAGGAAATGAAATGAGATCTTAACACTACTGGCAGTGTGGTCTTCTTAAGTTTCCTTCTCTCTGCTCCATTTGCTTAGGTCTTTTACAAAAAAGTGTTTATTAGGCTTTTGTGTTTTGATTATCCATTCTACTATTGCAGTAAGGAAATTGTCAAGGAAATTATCATATTTTGGGGAGTATAAGGCTCACCTTCCCCCCCAAAAAAAGAGCGTGGAAATGTTGGTGCGTCTTATACACTGAATACAGCCATTTTTGGCCTCCTGAAGCCCCATCCCCACATCCCATTTTTGTGAAAAATGGGTCATTTTTCACAAAAACAGAAGCTTTTTTGCTTTACCTCAGCCCCCAGCAGCACTATGCAGACTTCAGCAGGGCTGGGGCAAGGCAGAAACGGAGTCGTTTTTACTTTGCCCCAGCCATGCTGAAGCCTGCAGAGTGCTGCTGGGGACTGAGCAGTGGTGGGTTGCAGGCGGTACGCCCCGGTACAGGCATACTGGATCCTGCCCGGAGTACTGGGTACCCTTCCGGTATGGTGCTCCAGAAGGCTCACCCGCCCGCCCGAGCTCCTTACCTGTCCTTTGGCACTTCTGCACACCCACATGGTGTGTACAGCGCCTGGGCGACGCTCCAACGAGCAGCTGGAGTGTCACGGAGGCTTGCGAAAGTGTCCCTGGCAGCTACAACACATGCACATACCACGTGTGGGTGTGCACATACCGCACGCATCCATGTGGGCGACGCTGGGCCCGTTCCAACCATACCTGTTGGAATGGGATCCGGAACCCACCACTGGGGCTGAGGGAAGGTGAAAACTTTTTTTCTTTCTTACCTCTTCTAAATCTTGGTGCGTCTTATACACCGGTGCCTCTTATAGTACAAAAAATACGGTAAGTACTTTCATGACATTCAATAGCAAGGATTGGTAGATCCAGGTCTCATCAGCATACTGATAGTACCTGTCTCTGGAGTTTGTATTGGTTACTTCCAACAGTTTCATACAGAAAGTGAAGCTGATGAAGGATTCAAGAGTACTAAAATGGCTATGCCCCCTTTCCTTACACCCAGTTCTCATCACAGAAAATCCACAAAGCAGCCACAATGCCATACCCTACTTAACAGCTTAATTAAATTGGGTTCAGATAATCAACAGCCTCCATAGGGCAAAGCCCCCACCCAACACATTTAAAACAACCAGTAATTTCCCAACTCTTTCACATCAAGGGAAGGTTTACTTAATAAAGTTTTCACCACCTCCTCCTTTAGGCAAAGGGAGGCTTACTCCTCCAACAAGGAAAGCCTAATTATCTCTTGCAACTGTGAGCTCAGCATCCCCCTGCTTGATTAAATCAGCAGGAGGGCTGAAAATTCCGCAAAGAAATGGCAACTCTCCCCCATCCTGACAAGTTGGGTAAAAACTCGTATTTGATATTTTTTTCAAAATGTGATAGTTAAGTACAACAAGAACTGCAGACATGTCAACTCAGAATTTGTGCAGACAGTTAACCTTACCATTCTTATTTGTAAAATGTCTTCATCAAGATATTTACAGGATTTATTTAAAAATGTAATGACCAGAGTGTGTCATATGTAATATAATTCTGTGTTGGGATTATTTCCTGGTAAATGTTCATAGAATTAAAGCAGAGAGCTTTAAGCTAATAGCATTCTTTCCCCTGGTTTCCAAAAGCTGCTTCTTTGTGCAGCCTTGCATCCCCAGGAGCTGGCATTCTTTCTAGAAGGTGAAGAAGAAATAATCTGCCTTGCCCCTAGGATGCTTTTTAGCTTAGTTTGGGAGGTGAATGCGATGATTTAATAATTCCATCTTTGTATAAAATCTTCCTCATTGTCTCAGGCCTTTGCATCACAGGCATTCTCACCCAGGTTTTGCAATACGTACTTAGGTGGGAGAAAGGGGAGGGGGAAGCAACACATCTCCATGAATATTTATCATGTACATCAAGGAACTAATAACTACCCTGTGCATTTGTTATTTTTATAAAAGTATAGTCAGGATTTTATGTAAATTTTATTGTTCAAGATGAAGAAAACTGGAAACTATTATGTACATATTTGGTTTCCTACGAATCTGTTTGAACTACAAAGCCTTGCCTAAAGAATGCTTGTTTTGTATGCTTATGCTATTTACATTTCTGTTCATCTCAGTTATGAAAATCCATCTGCAAAAAAGAAATATAGCCACAATTTTGTAATCCCTTCTGTAATCCCAATCTCTGCCCTGCAAACAAACAAAAGCAAACAAACAAAAAAGTGCAAGATGGGTACAAGGTGGATTAGTACATTGTTTGAAGTTGGTACATTTGTTGGTACAGTGTTTTGGATAACCCTGTAGAAATGGAATGTCTCAACTAAGCCAAATGTTGAATGTTATTTTATTATCCCATAGTGCAGGATAACTTCCAAGATCATCTTCAAAGATGGAATTGGACAGAATAACCATAGTTTCAGGACTATGTATGCTACCAACAAGAAACAGCAGAATCCAATTTTTTAAAAAAATCCACAGATATAATAACTAAAAAATCCTCTGAATGTCATAAATAGGTTGGTTCTGTGTCCCTTACCTCTTAGTAATGCTTCTTTTTACTACTCTCTTACCCATTTTTTTTGTAAGGAGGTGTGTCAGAAGATGCTGTAGCTCCTAGAGAAAGGGCCATGATAAATTGGTAGTCCTCGAGCAAATTATGCTTTATCTATACAACCACTCCTCATTTAACAACTACGTTAGTTAACAGCTATTTACAAATACAACAATGATAAATAATTTTTTTAAAAAATGCATTCTACCACTAGTATATGCATTTACAACCTGATTTTGTGCACCTGACAACAAAAGCAATCAGTGTGAAACTGATTAAGTGCCAGTCAATTTCAGGAAGCCATGCAAACAGATTGAATAGTTCTAATCAACTAATTAAGTTCATAGAGGTGAGGTTGTTAACTTGTAGTTAGCACTTTTTATGGAAAGGCTACACTATGGAGAACAGTAACTCAGGAGGAGAAAGTTTATGTAAGCAATGGGGGACAGAAAAGGAGGGGAATGGGTCGGACATAGGTCATTGAATAAGAGAACTTCGTCTGAGATGGCAGCCATCAGTGATCTTCCCAGCAATCCTCTCTCTCTCTCTCTTTCTGTGTCACATATTCACTTAACCGTTTCACTTAACAATAAAGTCATGGGAACAGAATTCAGTCACTAAACTAGAAGAGGATGTAATAAGAACTATCCACAACTGCACTTAATTTTGTAGCATTTTTTCTTGTCAGTTTCCACATTTATGGAGGGACAAGGAAGAAGCCTCCCTAAAGAGTGTAGGAATCCTACACTCAGGTGTCCCCCAGGCAATGACATAGAGTCCACATTTATTTCTGTGTACTTTGAAGAACAGTGATTGTCCAATATTCTGGTAGTTTAGATTTTTGAGATTATTTTTTTCATAAAAGTAAACATTGCAAAGAAATCTTCAAAATAGATCAGAATGAAGCATCCTCACTGCTCAGTGCACTGGGTGGAACTTCTCATGGGGCAACATATACCCTTAAAATTAATTTAGCTGGTAGCTTTGTTGAATTGCAACCTTCCAAATGATGAAATTAAAAATGATGGCATCCAGTCTAACTGAAATGATGGCATCCAGTCTAAGTGAAATCATTAACTTAATTCCCATTGATTTCATTGAGTTTAACACATGACTAAATGCATCTGAATCAATTCAAAAGCAAATATTTGTAAGAATTGCACTGCATAATTGCAAATAATGTTTTTAAACTTACTAAGGAGGGTGGTTAGGGAGAGGTTTTGACATTAATTCCAAAGACTCTGCTTTGTCTTCAGTCCCTGTTTCTCATTTAATCAGCACCACAGTAGGATAAGCAGTAGCTGAATGAATAAATTTGTCCTCAGGCACCAAAAGCAGGACAGAGTGTGAAAAAAAAAATAGTCCAAAGCAACTTCAAAAACAGGAAGCCTTTATCTCTTTGCCTCTTCACAAGCACTTCCACATATAGATTTACAATAATAAGTAAATGGTATTCATAATCATAACCTGTCTGCTCTGTATCTTGCTAATATTGCAACGGAGACAGTGACCCTTGCCCTGACTTGCTTCAATATTATTAGTTTTCTGACAAATGTATCTCAACAAATGAAGGACAGTCAATGTTCTAGCAGTAATTGAATAGGCAATCCAATAACGAACATACAGAATGTTAAAAGTAGTCTCTGCTAACACCACTTTTGATTTATATTCCTTTGATCAAAACAAACTTCCAAATTACTTTTCACTATAAGCCTCCCAGCTAATTTCTATCCAAATAAAATTAGTCCAGTCCAATAGCTTCTCTCCGTCACACTGTTACAATGAAAACTGCTTAGTTTTTCACTGTTAAATTCAATTTTGCAGGGACCTGGCTTCTCTTGATATGTCAGATTATAATTCCTGTCATTCTGAAAGTTGTAAAGTGATACATCTGGATGCTGCCAGGTTTTATCAAATCACAAAGAGCAGGTGCCTGTTGTCATGGTTGCTATGGGCAGTCATAAAATACCCACTTAGCAGAAGTCAAACAGCTGATGCCATGATCAACCCACCTTTCCTTTAAATAATAATAATAATAATAATTATTATTATTATTATTATTATTATTATTTCTTGGATTTCTAAACCGCCCCCTCTCCCAAAAAGGGACTCGGGGCGGTGTACAGTCAGATAAAATGCATAAAATACAATAATATAAAACAATTAAATACTAAACATTTGGATGGAGGAGATAAGACTGTACAAGAAATAAATATACTATAGAAACCCTAAAAAACATCCCCAATTAAAATACCCAAACCCAATTAAAATATATCCCCGGGAGGCAAAACTAAGAGACTTTAGCAAGGCAACAACCTTCAAAATAGTAGCTATAATATTCTAAAATTGCTTATGTGTCTGTGGTAAGACTCAGGATTATTCTTCTCATTGAGCAACACATAACTGCCAGAGGGATCTTAGACTATCAAAAAAGCCAATGCAGTCCTAGGCTCCATTAACAGAGGGATCATGTGAGATGCTAATATCACTTTATAATACCTTGGTAAAGCACTATTGCATCCAGTTTTGGTGACCATGACATAAAAAATATGTTGAGACCCTAGAGAAGAACAACAAATATGATTAGGGGACTGCAGGCTAAGACATATAAAAATGGTTGCTGATATTGGATAAGTTTAGTTTAATGAAAAGGACTAGGTATGACATAATAGCAGAGTTCTAATATCTAAGGGGCTGCCACAAAGAAGAGAGGGTTCACTTATTCTCCAAAGCACCTGTAGGTGACCACCTGACCAATCAAGGACTAAAGAGAAATTTCTTTACATTTAGAACAATTAATTAGTGGAATGACTTGTATCTAGAGTGCCCCATTACTGGAGGTTTTTAAGAAGAGATTGGACAACCATTTGTTTGAAATAGTATAGGGGTGTGATGGCAAACCTATGGCACACATATTTGAAGTGGCACACAGAGCCATCTTTCTGGGCATGCCAGCCATCGCCCATTGCTCTTCTGGGTTCCAGTGTGCACATATGCACCGGCCAGCTGGTCTTCGCGCATGCATGCAGAAATCGGAAAACCAGAAGCTCAGCTTTCCAGCATGTGCATGTGTGGTGGGGAGCTGCTCTTGTAGTTTCTGATGCTCCCTGCCCACGCATGTGGGTTCCCATTTCGGCACTCGGTGCCAAAAAGGTTCACCAACGCTGGTATACGGTTTCCTATCTGAGCAGGGGGTTGGACTAGAAGACCTCCAAAGTGCATTCTGTTATTATGCTATTCTTGTAAATAAAAGAAAAATATAAAATAAAATTTCGTTAGCTATTTTCATTTTAAAAAGAATGTTAAAATATATTAAATCAGAGCCTGGGGAACTGTCCACATTGAAACCCCCAAATTGTGCAATTTTTCTTACTCTCATCTACTTCCATCTGCATAATAATTACTCTCACCTACTTCCATCTGCAGAAGAAGTATCTATTTGGAGAGGTACTATTTCTAGTTCCAACAAGAACCTTAAGTAACTAGATTTTGCGTCTGCAGACTCTGATTTTCAGAAGCTGGCAGTGACAATCACAAATGATGATCACATGACCACAAAAATACTGCGGGGGTCATAATTGTGAGCCAGTTGCCATGCACCTGAATTGACTACATGGATGATGCAACAGCTGCAAACTACAAGGATCCATAATTTGTCATACCTGTTTTTGTCTTTAGGCTTTTCTATGTTATCCTTATTGTACCGCTATGAATTTCCTCAAAGAAAGTGAACACAAAAAGTCTCATGTTTGTTTTTCTAAAAACAATTTTTAAATAAAAATTTATTGCTAACAATTATTCATTGAAAAGGAAGAAATAATTTTTGGAAATTTGAAGCGCTTGCACTTTGGGCTTGTTTCTCAAGTAAATGTTCTCAATGTACCGGTAAATTGTGCCTTCTTGTGGGGAGCTTTTTGTTATGTACTGTATCTGAGGAAAAATGATTTATGTAGATTTAAATTCTGTGGTGGTTATAGAGATCTGTGATTATAGGACATCCAGTTTTGTGCTATCGGTTTTAGGAAAAAATATTGCTGGAATAGGCAGTGCCTGTAGCATTAAAAACACAATAGGAAATAAGTCAAGGATATTTGGCATTTTCTTGGTTACTTAATTTATTTAATGTGTAAGGAAAATTGTAAGAAATACTTGTGATGATGTTACACTTATGTTACTTAAGAAATTACTATATGGGTTCTGTTGCATTAAGGACAAATCAAGGGATTGACAATGTGTACCACTTATTTATATGATGTAATAGATCTGCATATTAATGTATTGAAGTCTAATAGTTGAAGGAAATGGAGTTGAAACTATTTACTCCATTTCTATATCTCTCCATCTCAATCAATGATTCCAGGCAGCTTACAATTCCAAAAGTATTAAAACAATTAAAAAAAACATAAATAAACACAGCAGCCAAGATAGTGAATGATAGGAGGTGGAGAAAATTAGTGCAAATTGATTAACACGTGCTTCTTGGTAGAATGTTACTAACACTAGGGAAATGGGAGAAGAAATTTTAAAATGTGACAGTGTTGGTAGAAGGGTAATAGGTTGATATGCTATCTGTTCCAAAGAATGAATGTTTTCCAAAGGAAGTAAAAATGACTGCATGATGATACTTTGTCCACTTTGTTACACGAAACTGACATTTGGGTACATCAGAAGAAACATATGAGTGAAGCACAGTGGGAATGGAACATTTACATTATGTGTATGGTAAAACCAGAAAAAAATAGAATCAGTGATGCAGAGGTTCTTAATGAGGTAGATTGAATTAGGGTTTTAAACTTCTTCAAAAAAAATGTTTTTCTTTAATGATAAATTTATTTCACTCCAAGATGGCATATGGTGAGGTGGCTTCATGAAGTAGTCAGTGAGATGGAGGCAGTCTCAGGAAAGATTTCTAAATATACTCCCCAGAGATATAGTGCAAAACCTTAGGGTAGATATCCCCATAGATATTTCTTTCACTTCTGAATATTTAACAGCAAATATTGCAAACAGGAGGGGGTGGGGAAACAGGCTGCAAGGATAAAAGACAGCTTAAATCTGTATGCCACCAATGAGCTTCTTCAAAAGAAACACAGACCTGACATTTGCAAATCAGCTTTTAGAAGTGAAATGGCAGGTCCAGATGTAATGTGAGGATGACCTTGGGAGACAGGAGGAAGAGCCACAGATCAAGCAACAAGTAAGAGACAGCTGAGCCTGCAGAAAGAACAAGAGAATGGCAAACTAGGACTCTTCCTGGTTACTGGACAATGGGGGGCAGGGGGGGGATATTTACTTTCACTCTTACAAGTTTCTGTTAATGTGGCTTGACAATAAAGATAGAGCTAGGTGTGCTTCTTATCTAGTCTACCTCACAACCTGACCCAACGTTATGTAATGGTTATGTTATTTAGTAGCATTAAGAGGGGTTTCCTCTTCACATAACATGTGTCTGTGTGTTTATTATCCCTTTCACAGAAGCAATTTGCTCACTGTAACTATAGTAACTGAGTTTATATGAGAGTGGGCTGGGGGGAGGGGATTGTTGTTTGTTTTGCAAATTGGTTTTCCCACTGCACACCGATATAGGATGAGGGGAAGAAAAAAAGCATTGGCCAAATAATTACAGTAACTCAAAACCTTTTAGACCGATAGTGTCACATGCTTTATAAATTCTTGATTGAGTGCATGGAATTAGGCTGTTGGGCAGAAAGCCAGCAGATGGACTCATCATTGATGAAATCATTTTGGAGAAGCATTAAATGGAACTTAAAATAAAGGTGAAATAGCTTTATGGATTTTCCACTCAAAGTATTTATGAACATTTGTTGCTGATATATAATGTAGCATTAAAAGAAAGATTTAGTATAGTGGGATTGTAATAAAAGTTCTTTTGTAAATAATAAAAGAATACTTTATTGCCATTTAGAATAAGGATAAAATACACAGGTTTGTTGCTATTGCTTTCTATATTTTACTGAGAACATAGGATTGTGAACCACAAAATCAATTGCTTAGGTGAAAGCAGTACTTTAAAACAAACCATACGGTACTTTCCCCCTTGTTCGAAATATAGTGAGAAATGTTTCTAATAGCAAAAGAAATAAGAGATATTGATTTATTAACAACCTGACAGGGTTTGCTTTGTGCTCAGTAAAGATGGAAAAGCAATAATGAAATGTTTTCTTGTTTTCTTTTGTAGTTTATAGATATACAGCAGAAAAATAAAATCTATATTGAATATCTTATGGCCTGCATAGCTGTTAAAAAATCCCTTTGCCCTGCAGCCTTATCTCTCCTTCTCTCTGCCCATCCGCTTTGGTCCTGCAGGGCAAATGTGTTCCAAGTCCCATCTATTAAAGAGTGTCATGCTGCAGGACCCAGGAAGCCTTCCTATTTTGTGGCAATTCCTGAAATGATCCCCCTCTCCCCAGGAAATGGTATGGTTCCTATCTGTACATCATTCAGGAAATTGCTGAAGATTGGTTATTAACCCAGGCCTTGGGGACAGGATGATTATGGGGGCAGTTCAGTGCTTTGCACTGTTCTGCTCTGCTTGTTTTTATTTTAGTGGTCTAAAATGACATGACAAGACAAGACTGTTGGAGTTTGTAGTGATCCAGCCAACACACAAGCAAATAATTCAGCAGGATTTATTATATAGAAGAAACTTCTTTATATACAAAAATATAAAACCTGATGCATGTATACAATACCCATGCAGCTCTTGCAATGTGATAGAAAGAAGAAGAAGCAAGTACTCTCGTGCAAAGACAAACAAACTCTCACAGAACAGTTAAGTTAAGCCACGCCCAGGCTCCAACCCATCTCACATGGCTCACACAGCAAATCCTGTGTCTCAGTCACCAAACAGTTCCCATTGGCTAACTTGTTGCTATGGCTATTCCAGTTCAAAATCCTTATACACTGACAAAGACAATATAAATAATGCTGACCTTCTTAATATACTTAAATAAAGTTTCTCTAATGTGGGTGCTGCTTAATCCTGCAGAGTAGTGAACAGTATTAAGTATCTGTGGGTGCTAATAATTAACGATCTGAACTGGTTTCTCACACATCATTCTTAGTGAAGCATGCAAGCCAACGTCTGCATTTCCTGCATCGGAAGAGGAGAGCACATCTTTCTCCTTCTATCCTGGCCACTTTTTTAAAAAGCACGATTGAGATCGTTTTAACAAACTGCATCACTGTTTGGTTTGGTGGCAGCCGTGCCTCAGATAGAAAGTCCATTCAGAGAGTGGTAAGGACAGCCGAGAAGATTATAGGAAGCTCGCTTCCTGTCATTCAAGATACTGCTTATAAGCGCTATGTGCTTAGAACTCAAAGCATTGTTAGAGACCCCAGAGGCCCACTTCACGTTCTGTTTTTGTTGCTCCCCTCTAGGAGGAGGTTTCAAGTATTTCTAGCAGGACTTCCAGATTCTGTAACAGCTTTGTTCCCTAAGCTATCTATCTGGTAAACTTGCAAGATTTGTTTCTCTCGCCATGTCCATATATACATCCAAAACGGACTGTGTTGTTTCTCCATGTCATAAAATATATGTGGGTACATGCATAATTTTGTATTTATGTATTCATCTATATATTTACTTATTTATTTATTTATCTTGTCATGTTTATGTTAGATGTGGAGACCCTTTGAGAGTTGTTTGCAATGTAATTTCATTTTAAAGTATGCCGATTAGAGTACATTCAAAGTGACAGTAAAGTTATTCTAAGAGTCAGTTTCAGAAAGTTTAATTTATAGATCTGCAGTTAAAACACTTGGGATGAGGTTGATGGAATTCTCCCAAAGTTTCATCTTGCTACACATCTTTATGAATAAAAGCATTTAATATGTATGTAATCTTCAGTTCTTCAATCAGATTTGGTCTTTGATGGCATTCAGGATGGCTTAACTTTGTGTATGTGTTTGTGCACGCATGCACACATTCACACACAAACATGCTTGACCCAACAACTTTTTGTTTTCCTTTGATTCATTCTACTTCCACATTTCCTTTTTAGATGCTTTATTCTGATATCAATCCAAGTATAGTCTTCATTTCTTTTTATTCTTCTACATTCTTTTGAATGTATTCATTCTTTTCTAGAACTGGTTCCTCTCCTACTCTTCAGAAAATTCTAGAGATGTTACTATAACTTCAGTTTTTCCATTTGATCAGCTGAAGTTAAAATTCCTGAAGGCTGTATCCATGATGAAGATTCTTAGATAGCATTTGATTGTGAATGCAAAAACAATTAGAATTGTAACAATTACTTTGCTTTTTTGAGCACAATATGTTTTATTTTTGGGTATTCATGAATTATTTTTTAAAAACTTGTTGTGACATTTGCACAACACGTAGCTTCTATTCCTTTACTGGGAAATAAGCTCTACTTGGATTTAGTAGGTATTAAAATGGAATATACTTAACTAGGTTAAAAGTGTAACTTTGAGACTGGAATTTTGATTTTATGCTATTAAAACATGCTATTTGTGTTAATTATATAGAGGGAGCAATTAAATAAACAGTAAACATTGGGCTTTAGAAAATCGAAGTTTGAAAATTACTTGAACTAAATAAATACAATAGTCTCTGGTAATTAAATTATCAGGTCTTACAAAGTTCTATGCTAGCTCTTATTACCTCGAAATTGCATAGAACTCTACCAACTGATACAAGATTTGGATAAATGTTTGTGGTCTGAGATTCTCAAGATAATACTAAATGACAACTATATTGAAAACAGTTTGATGTCCTCCAAGGGTTCCACTAACATTTGCAGGCCATTTGTGCTAAAATGGAAGTTTGGAGCAAAAACTGGAAACTTAAAAAGAAAAAAACAAGAAAGTCCAGTTGCCTCCTGAAAAAGCACCTTTGGGACAACCATGACCTGGATGACTGAGAATCTCTACAGACTTCTAGCTTTACAATTTGGGATTGTATGAATGGTGTGGGATTAAGAATGGATTGGCTAGGGAACAAATTTCAGACTACAGGAACGCTACTCAGGTAACCCTGAGAACACAGGTAGACCTCCAAGTGCTTCAATGACCCTCTAAAAGGATGCAGATTACCAGCTGTCTGCAAGGAATATAAATCCTTCCATTCCCCACCATCCTGTCAGAGCTGAAGAAGCTTCTTGGTTGAGAAGCAAAACATGTTCAAAAGAAAAAAACCAGAAAGTCCAGTTGCTTCCTGAAAAAGCACCTTTGGGACAACCATGACCTGGATGACTGAGAATCTCTACAGACTTTTGGAGCAAAACCCATCAATTGTATTGGCGTCAGGGCAATTCGATTACAATCTAGATGATTTAATGAGTGATTAGAAGTAATGGTAGAGGATCATAGACATGACTTTGAAAGAGGAGTGTGATGGTTAGCAAAACAAAATTTAAGTCTAGGAAAGAGAATATTAATATAGTTTAAACTTAAACTGCTAGACCTTGATTTTCTTCGATACAAGAAAAGAGGAAAGGAAAAACACCATCAGGCTTTCCAGATTTGGATTCTATGGCTTATATCTATCAAGTATTTCTTGTGAAGTCTTTTTCCTGACTTGGCCTAGCTCTAAGAGCTGACATCAGTCTTGAAAATCTAACTCTTTCTTTTTGCTTTCCCAATTTTCCTGCCCTTAAATTATGCTTTAGAATTATCACATTACTTTTTTAAGGTCATCTCTACGATTCTTCACAATAATAAAAGGAGCATGAGCAGAGACATTGTGTTGTGTTTTTTGTTCCAAGAAATCAGTTTTCAACCTTTATAAACTTATGATGTTGTTTATCTAATCATTGGAGATAAGATGGCTTTATTAATAGATAATATATTGTACTGTCTTCATCCAGTTCACCAACAGCAGCAGTTTCTAAGCAGTTTCTATACAAGGAGATCTTGGCTACAATTATTCATGCAGTTATTATTCACCAGTACTCTTTTTGTTATATTATCACATAAAGTTGCTATTGAATGACTCTATTCAAGTTCATTAGCGTGTCTACCATACAAATACCTTTAAATATTTCATACAAAAGAGAAGACCTTTTCCATGTGTTATCTGACTGTAGAATACTGTATTTAAGGAAAATCCATTGATGCCAGTACTATGAGTTTTTCACAATATTGCACAATAATTTTGCTTGCCCAACAATTTTAGATTTATTGTTCTTGTTTATACAGTGTACTATGGGCATGTTATCTTATGTGTGAATAGGTTATATTATTTCAGTCATATTATACTTTTATTGTTCATCACCATAGAGTTCATTAAGAATAAGGGTAGAGTCAAAGTAAACTAAATAAAACTATAAATGATTTCAGAGTTGTGTCTCTGCAAAAATACATTAGAAGTAGATTTTCCCACTATAATAACAACTCCGCTCATTGAAATTGCACTAAATCCTACAATGTCATTAAAAATGGTTGCTTATTATTTTAGACATTATTTTATTTCTCTTCCCTGCTATTAGTACTTTATTTGCCAATTGTTAGATAGTCCTTTAATACAATGAAAACTACTTATCTGAATTATATATAAAATATTTCTGCATACCTATTTTTTAAAAATAAAATAAGTTTTAATTTTCTATTTATATTCCTTAATACATACACACCTGATGTGTCTGCTCTTAGCATAGCTTCTTGTTGGCTCTCCACATATCCTTGTCTGCATGCAGATATCCAAACAAAACTCAGTTTTTCAATTATTACCAGAGAGTAAGGAATTTGATAGGAAATAGTTTCCTAGAAAGGGAAGGGGTGGCAAAAGGAAACATCTAAAACAACATTCAGAAGAACTCTAGGGAGGACTAGGGTTGGATTGGAACTGATGACTCCTGGAAATGGAGATGATTTTGTATTAGTTGCTGAACATGGATGGTTATGTTCACTGGCATTAAAAAGGCAGCTATTGATCGTAAAATGCATTAGACAGTGTTTGCACCGTTGAAAGCCCATTAGTTTATGAATTGTTTGCAGTCCACAAAGCATTTGAGAGGGTGATCTAGGGAGAAGAAAATTTCAATGCAACCTTAAATCTGCTCGTTGCAGAAGGCCTTCAGTGGGGTGGAAATGTGGTGGAGGAAATAAGGTTTCACTTATCCAAGTATTGCCAGCTAGACTGAGGTCAGCTGCCAATTCATCTGATGAACTAAAGAAGAAGGAAGCCTTACCTCTCAGGTAATCCTTGAGTTACAACCGTAAATGTGGTTTGTTGCTGAGCACCTGGACTGCAATGATATGATCATGGGGTGGGAGAGGGGGGGCAAAAGTCAGAACACTGGATTTGGGTCAAAAGCCCACTTTTTCAGATAGGTTGTAACTTTGAACAGTTACTAAACAACCAGTCATAAATTGAAAACTACCTATACTATAATATCTGTAAGAGTTTCTGTCTGCCCAGTGCAGGAAGCATCATACAAATGGCTGTGCAGTTTTTTCTTAAAAGCCTTCCTTGAAGGAGTGTCCTCAGCTTTGGGAGGAAAGCTGATTAATAGCTCTCATAATCAGGAAATTCCTCCTCCTTCGTTCACTTTGGATATCTTGGTGAAAAGGCTTATACTTGCTGTTTCTTGTCTTACTCTCAGGTACTAGATAAACATCCCTTCATTTATTGCAAAATTATTATAATGTCTCACATTCTTAAAACACTGCCTTATTAGTAAGGAAGGGAGAATCTGTTCAGATGGTGACAAAGTTGTTATAAACTTTGAATCGTTCTTGCATAGCTAAACTGAAAATGAAATTACTTCCACTGTGTATTTTAGCAATAATTTCAATTTAAAAGAAGTAAAAGTGAAAATTCCTCCTGTCTTTTTCAATCCAATCCTTATACCTTTAAATAAATCCCATGTCAATAGAATCTATATATATTTATTCACATAATTATACACACACACACACACTATTAAAACTCTCATGTCTGTTTCATACTTTGTAACCTTCAATTTGATGAAATCATGCACCATAGAGCAACTATTTTTGAAACAACACAACTTAAAGAATGTGTCCAAGATCCAGGACACATGATTCCTGCGGGATTGAAATTTGGCAAAGTTGTAGTTGTAGCTATCTTATTGATGGTGGCAAGAACCAGAAGATGAGGAACCACTGGTTGCTTTGGAACCAAGACTGAAATTTGAAATCTATTAACAGTGGTGGCTGATGAGGAGCAACTCAGATGCCTGCTAGCAAGATAGGGATGGCTGGGAGATGCCAGCAGGCAACTGGTGAGCCCTGTTCCTCTCTGGCCCTTGGGACATTCCAAAATGGGGAGTATGGGGGCAGTTTTCCTCATTCACTGCGTCTCCCTTTGTTCTCTCTAGCCACAACACAATGGCAGAAATTTCCAAGAGTCACTTAACGAGGAAGTGGAGGGAGGAGGAGGAAGTGGAGGTGCCAACAGTGCTCTCCTGAAGATCATGAGGGGAGGGAAATGGCACAAGCCCATATTATATGTGAAAAAAGGAAGAAAATGAAGTGACTGGGATACCTGCCAGTGAGGGGAGCAGCTAGTTGGAGGGAAATTTTGATCTGTACTATTTCTTTCGCAAATAAACCCACAATGAATTTGGGTGTAGGTTATTAATAGAAGTAGGAGTAATTTTAGGCAAAAGGGGGCTTGGGAAAGTAAATGTACTTTGTGTATACATTTAAAAAAAACAAAAACATTGTATGCATGGGCATACACACACATGTGGGTACACATATGTTTCAAAACTAAACCTCCTTCATTAGTGAATGAATCCCCAATCCCAAACCAAAGTAGGCGTATTTTGACAGATTTAGGAAATGTCCAGATCAAAGCAGAACATTTCTGAAGCATCCCAAGTCTAATTTTAGCTCTTTATTAGTGGATTCAGAATTTGGAAGGACACCAAGATACAAATGCTGTCTGCAAAAGTGTATATTCCCCTTTTCCCAGCAGTTCCCCATCTCTTATGCTTCAGAGTAAGGCAATCATCAGGGACAGAACTGTATTTTCATGATGTTTAAAAGGTATACATTTAAAAAAATGCAAATGGCTGCAAAGATGAGGGTAAATATAAGATGAGAAAATTAAAAACTGAAAGAAATTGAAAGGCTCATGTCTTCTTTTCCTTCCTAGTACTGTAAAATGGAAATGGGTTTTTATATTATATAGGAGTGCAAAAATATTCATTGTCCTGGTTCTGGAATTTTTAGGATTGTAGTATTTATATTCTGGAAGGGAGTTACATCAACTGTAAAATATGTGATGTGTGATTTGCATACCATTCCTCTGCTAACAGTTTATAACAGCTATGCCTTGTGTTCTGTTTTGTGGTTTCAGGAGCAGAAGGCACAGTGTTCCCCAAATCTATAGAAACTCCTAATGTCAGGGCAGACCCCTTCAAGGAACTAAGGTAAACTCTGACATTTAGTTCTAATGTAAACGCAAAGGTACCTTGCTTGAATTGTGTGTTCTGGCTGGTGATATTTCAAATCCTGAAGTAATTAAGGAGCATGCAGTTGCATAGATGTCACTGAATAGCAGAAAACAGTTATACTTCAAGTAAATTTCAAATTTTTAAAGAGCATTGGCTCACGGAATTAAAACTCTTATATTTGTGGCTGGAATTTTCTTTGGGTGGGGAAGCTAAAAAGGTCTCTTTGGTCAGTAATGATTGAATATGGCCTCCAGGTATCACAGAATGTCAGCAAGGAGAAAAGTGGTACAGTGGTCAAATTACTTTCTATACAGATAAAATAACTTGGAAGCGGTATTCATCCGTGACAGCTGTCACTAACCTGATTTATGTGTTAGTGGAAAAACAGATTCTGTATAAAAGAAGAATAGGCAGGACACAATCCACAAGCCATTGCATTTCTTTTTATCCAATTTTGCCTGCTTTCAAACTCTCAATGCAGCAGCTATTATGACAGCATGATTTTTCCCCCTTTTGGGGTTTTTCCCACTTTTCAAGGTACATAATGAAGTGGCTCTCAGCTATCATAAAGATTCCTGCTGAAGGCCCTGGCAATCATCTACCCAGCACTTTGTATAGGAAACAGTGCTTTGAAATACAGAAGCTAAATTTATTCCCAGCAGCTGAAGCAGCTGAATTCCAACTATAGTAAATGACTGATGTGAATTAATTCATGCCAGTCATTTGTCTCATCTTCCTTCCCCAAGCACAGTATTTTTTTAAAAGAATAGGATGAATGTCTCTGAATGAAATAGATGAATGAAAGGTCATACAAAGCAAGCATTGTTGATATAGGCACACAATTATATTAAAGTGGTAGCTAGATGGTGGCCTAGTGATGAAGACCTCGTATCCCACTCGGATGGTTGGGAGTTCAATCCTAGGTAGTGGCAAATGTTTCTTTCTCCTAGGTTGCAAAGAAAAATAATTTCCTGCAAACTATCTGTGTGGTGTCAGGAAGGGCATCTGGCCAGTAAATGATCAGCTCCATCCAGTTGCTCCAACACTACTCCAAATCAAGGGATTATGGGGTCATAAAAGGGGAGTTTTAACTAGACCAGTGCTTCTCAACCATAGCAACTTGAAGATGTGTGGACTTCAACTCCCAAATCCACAGATCTTCAAGTTGCCAAAGTTGAGAAAGATTGAGCTAGACTAAACAGTGTCCATAATGCACAGATATTCATTATTAGACCACTCCTTATATGGAGATGTTTCATTAATCAAAGAAAGTTACAGTATGACCTGGTGATATGGAAACCCTCTCCGTCAATCAGTCTTCTCCAACCTAACGCCACCAGCATACCGTATATTGTGCCAGTTCCCGGAAACCCAGCTGGAGATGAACCATACAATACATTTATAACTTCTTTACAAGGAATTGTGAATTACCTAAAGGCTGGCCGTTTTCAGGCTTGATATAAACTGCTCAGACCAATGTGCTTTTCTTCAAAAAAAAAAAATCATGTGTGCACCATCATGTTTCACTGAACACTAATTCTCTCTTTGCCTTGTACTCTTGTACCATCACTGGATCAATGCTTGAAGCTCTTGTAATTCTTTGATTTGTATTGTTTGAGTCCTGAAATGCACATATATCGATATTTTTGGTTTCTTTCATCTTCTCCATCTTTGTTGCTTTTATTGATGCCTTGTGAATCATGCAGAAGAATGAGTTCCAGGTGATTACCTCGCCATCACTCTCCACAGAAATTCTATAATCCCTGGATCATTGTTTTTTTAAAAAAATTCCAGACACGGTACTCTTCTTTCTTGGGAAGACTGGCCTCTTAGCTATCATCAGAGATGCTGAAGGCAGTGGGAGAATTAAAATGAATGTGAAGTATTGTTTGTAATAAACCTTTAGAGTGAATGTCATGGTTGCCATTTAACATAAAGGGAAAACAGCAGGTCTTCTGCAGCTTTCCAGCTTGTTTGACAAGAATGACCATTGTCCTAGCTTAGTTTATGCATTTCTTACTCCAACAAAATTGCTGCACAGCATATGTTCATTGCTTGGCTATTGAGGGGGAGAATAAAAAGATTGTGACTAATTTGCCCCAGTCAAGAAAGGAATTGGAATAAAGGGATCACAAAGATTTCTAGCACCATCCTGTCAACAGAATGGTTGCCAGTATATACTGAAAGGCAGCATGTGTGCAACAAAGCACACACTCCAATGAAGTTATTCACTCCAATGAAGCTGGTGCCATCATAATGGCTATATATTATCTCTAATATCAAAGGCAGTATGCCTCTCAATACCAGCTGCTAGGGAATATGAGGAGACGAATAATATGGAGATATTTGTGCTTACCATCTGTTAGTGCAAGTATGTATAGATTCAGTTCAACAACCTCTGAGGTCTGTGCTGAATTAAAGAAGAAACTTAGAGATGGAAAGTTATTCACCGAGCCACCTTTTACCCAGTGATTGTATCTAGTATAGTTACATGTTTATTATCCGGTTCCCATTATTAGCCCTTTTAAAAAATACAGTCATATTATTTGGCGTATATGAGCTAATCAGATTATTTAAAAAAAAGAAAACCCAAATCTTTTTAGTTCCTTTGTTATTATACCAGGAGCTGCTAATTTATATACTACTGGTAGTCCTTGAATTGCAGCTACAACTGAGCCCAAAATTTCAATTGCTAAGCAAGGCAGTTGTTAAGTGAATTTTGTTACGTTTTACAACCTTTTTTTGCCACAGTTGTTAAGCGAATTACTGCCATAGTTAAGTGAATCTGGCTTCCCCCATTGACTTTGCTTGTCGGAAGTTGGCTGGGAAGGTTAAAAATAGCAACTACATAATCCCGGGACAGTGCAACTGTCATAGGGGAGATGGGCAATTTAGAAATATTAATTATCAATGTAAATAAATAAAGAAATACATTCCAGTTGCCAAGTGCCTGAATTTTGATCATGTGACTGTCAGGATGCTACAACAGTTGTAAGTGTAAAAACCGTCATTTTTTCATAACTGTTGTACCTTCAAATGATCACTAAACAAATGGTCAAGAATTACAGGTACTTGACGTACATTCCCAAGTATTTTTTTTTAAAACCCTTCCTTAGCCCCAAGTACTATGTTTTCAGTGCTTTCTGTTCAGTCACATAAGTCATGGCAATAGTTATTATATTTCAAGATGACATGAATAAGTGGGGTCTTTTTTCATGGCTATTCGAAAAGGCCAGAAATTTGTTTCACAACTGCTGTGAACAGCAAAAGGCTGCATGCTGTAGGCTGACAATGATGCATCTGAAGTTCATCCTGCTTCTTAGCAGGAAAGAGAAGCATAAGATAAAGGCAAGTAGAACAAAAATCATTTGATCCTAAGAGAGCTTTAAGCGAATAATTTCAGGTAGAAGGGCCACTGGCAAAGCTGAGATTTATTCACAGATAAAACCTATCGCTAGAAAGGAAATGGCTACAGCAGTTTTAAATCCATAGAGCTAAAAGGGGATTATTAAAAAGAAATTTCATCTTTAATGAAGGACTGTTAACTGCAAGAAATGTTGCAAACCAACTCTGGCCTTTCTGCTCTTTGTGACATTAGATTGTGGCTTTTGTGAGATACTTTTTTATTAATAGGCTTATCATTAATAGATGTTAAAGGCTCTAATATAACTTTGTTGTTGTCCTGGTGATTAATAATATATATGTGTGTGTGTCTGTGTGTGTGTGTCTGTGTGGTGTGTGTGTCTGTGTGTCTGTGTTGTATTTGTGCTGATAAATAAATAAAGCCATACCAGGGGTTGTAACACACACACACACACACACACATATGTGTGTGTGTGTCTGTGTGTGTCTGTGTGTGTGTCTGTGTCTGTGTCTGTGTGTGTCTGTGTGTGTCTGTGTCTGTGTGTTACAACCCCTGGTATGCCCAAATATGGGAGGGAGCTCACATGGGAGGGTTGTAACACAAATACATACCTATTTCCCTGGCTCAGCTGATAAGGAGAGAGCCTGCTGATCTTGTTGTATTCAGGTATTTTCCCATGTAAGGTTGAGATTGTCTTGGCAACATTTCAGTGAGGTCTCACTCACCATCTTCAGACTGGGATTTGGGCTTAAAGTGTGGTCGGAGCTGCCGACTTTCTATGAATCTTGGGGGGTGGGTGGAGTGCTGGCTTTGTTTCAGTAAGTGGAATGATTGGTTGTGTGGTTGTATCATGATTGGTAGATTGGTGCTGATTGGTGCTGCCTGTTTGTACATTGTTGTTTCGTGTTGTAACAGCCTAGGTGGTGGGTTTACCAACCTAAAATAATACATAATACATAGGACAAACGAACAGGAGAATAAATGCACGCATCGCAGAACACAAGAACGCAGTAAGAAAAAAGAAAAAAACTTCCTTTTCCAGCACCTTAAAGCTACAGGACATGAAATTAATTTTGAAGGAACCAAATTAATCTCCAAAACTGATCACTTCAACAAGAGAATAATTATGGAAGCTATCGAAATAGAGAAACACCCCCACAACATGAATAAACGTGACAATACCTCCCACCTACCAGACGTCTGGAAACCAGCCCTAGTCAACACACACACAGACACACAGACGCACACACATACATACACACACACACACACACACACACACACAACATACACATACAGGCACTTGGTAAAAGTAGAGATTCAAGTCAAAGCTTAATAAGCTTTCATGAAATTAAGTGTCCTGCCGATTACCTCTTTGCCACAACTGCAACATTTTATGCATATCCCATAGGGTAGCTATGCTTCTATGATATTCAGAGAAAGACAAATAGGTTGGGAGAAGGGTGTTCCTTGAACTCTCACTTTTTCCATTTACAGTTATCAAAATGTGGTTTCCTATACAAGTAGTTTTTGACATATGACCCCAATTGAGCCCAAAATTTCTGTTGCTAAATGAGGCAGTTATTAAGTGCATTTTGCTCTGTTTTATGATTTTTCCTGCCACCGTTGTTAAATAAATCACAACAGTTGATAAGTTAGTAATATGGTTGTTAAGTGAATCTGGCTTCCCCATTAACTTTGCTTGGCAGAAGTTCACAAAAGGTGATCACATGACCCTGGGACACTGCAACCGTCATAAATAAGAGTCAGTTGCCAAGCGTCTGATTTTGATCACATAACCACAGGGATGCTGTAAGTGTGAAAAACAGTAATAAATCCCATTTTTCAGTGCCATTGCAACTTTGAACAGTCACTAAATGAACTGTTGCAAGTCAAGGACTACCTGTAATATCAAAATGGAAAGACCATTTGTTGCCGTTGTGACACTATTGTACAGTCATCTATGGGTTTTATCCCCACGATTTTTGTTTTGCATCCTGTTTAGCTAACCTTATATCTTTTCTTACTGATAGAAGCAGTCCAACTGGTTAACTGGTCTATCTCTGAAAGTGTTATGTTCTTATGAATTATAATTTTATCTTTAAGAATTCGAGCTATTTCTGTTCACATAATATCTAGATCAGAGGTGGGTTCCTACCAGTTTGGACCGGTTCGGCCGAACTGGTAATGGTTTGGTGGCCTGAGTTGCTGGAACCGGCAGCAACCCATGCCTGCCACGTCCCCAAACCGGTTGTCTGGGTGGTGCTGTAGGCGCCGCCATCTTGTTTTTTGCATGCGCAAAGCAATTTGCTACCATGAGCAAACTGGCAGTAGTGACTGCCGGAACCCACCCCTGATCAAGATATATAAATACAGGGGGGAGGTGAGGGGGGACGGAAGGGAGAGACATTTCGAACTATTTTAACTGTCCTCTACAAACTTTGTCCAGGAAAAAGGGGCTAGTAAATGCAAGCCATTAAAACAAAAAAAGAACCAGTTCATATACCATAGCAGGCAGGTTCAGACTAGTAAAAATGTTTAATACTTAATTACAAGACTCATCTTTCCCTCAAGTGCACATGACCTTCTGGAGATGAAATTTTACAAGGACATCTGTGGGGAAAATAAGTGGGAAAGGTTCTCAGTTATTCATTGAGAACTCAGCATGCCAATGGCATTGCTGCTGATTAAGAGGAAATTGTGGCATTTGTACGTGAGGAACTCTTTTCACGTATAGACTACTCTCTACTGCAATCTCCAATGCTCTTAAGGATGTGGGTACAAGTTCTGTAGCAAGAATATTAGAATGTAAGTGAAACTTATGTGGCATAAAGATGTCACTTCCTTTGGGATAGACTCTTCTCTCTCCTTCTTTTCTTCTTCTTTAACTCACAACTTATTTTAATTGCCTTGTCTTTAATGTATATTTTAGGTATTTTATGTATGTGTACACATGTTAAAACCATAATAAAGGTTTACCTACCTACCTCTATGATAAACAGTGGTCAGATACAGGAAATTATATATATATATATATATATATATATATATATATATATATATATATATATATATATATATATATATATATATATATATATATATATATATATATATATATATATATATATATATATATATATATATATATATAAAATTTGATAATTTCTGTAAAATATTACTGTAATACACTCTACCTGGGGCTGGCCTTCAGAGCAGAGGTGAAATGCTACTGGTTCGCTCGAATCGGTAGTGGAAAAAAAAGTTTTGAAAAGTTTTGATGATCGCCTGGCACAGCTGATAGTCGCACAGCTGATCATCAGAATTTTTTTTTTACTTTGTTTACCATTTTACTACTGGTTCAGTTGTAAAAAAAACATCCTGCTTTCTAGCTAATCTGAATTGCATGGCACAGCTGTTCCCACCCCTTCGCTGTTCTACTTACCTTTGCAGACTTAGTGCCTGTGGTGCGCATGCATGCATGCGCACACGAAGTGAACCAGTAGCAGACTTTAGAGCATTTCACCCCTGCTTCAGAGGCTACAGCTGATATAAAATAGGATGGCCTAGGCAGTGATAAATATGTCCCAATACATTCAGGTTCTATTTCTTTAGGAGCTGCAATTGATTGCTGGCTTCCAGATGTGATTCAGAGTACTGGTTTTCACTTCAGGTTCTGGATCAGGTTATCCATGAGAACCCTTTACCTGTATTCATCTGCTCACCAGTCAGATTGAAGAGGGTTAACTTTTCCCAGGTCTCATTCTTATGAGAGAATGTCCATATAAATTAGTAGTGGATACAGTTGATACTAAAGTAATCAGGTATTCTACATGTCCCTGTTAATTGATCTCTGCAAGCAGTTAGGTAGTACCCCCTAACTAAGATTTTCAAACTATTTTCAAAGGTATTTATTTATTTATTTATTTATTTATGTGTCTCCCATCTTTATTATTTTTACAATTTTTTTACAATTTTTACAAATGCCACGAATACCTAATACTCCTTTCTCCTAACGTTTTCCCCATAATAACACAACCCTGTGAGTTGGGCTGAGAGAGAGAGTGACTGGCCAAACTGTTCACCCAGTTGGCTTTCATGGCTAAGACAGGATTAGAACTCGTGGTTTCCAGCATTTTAGCCTGGTGTCTTAACTAGTAGACCAAGCTGGCTCTGAAAGGTGCAGAGCAGTTTATAACAGAAACATAGAACCTTCAAGTTGAAAAGTGCCATTTAAGTCATTATGCTGAGATCTCTAGGTACAATTAAGATGAATGTAATCAGAGGTGTTACGCTGGATTGAATCAAGGTGAAGTGCAAGATTTGTTTTCTTAGATAAAGTTATACCTTATGAACTACTGAACTGATAAATGGCATTGCTAGATACTTCATTAATATGAGAGTCAATCTCAGTATATGAGATTTTCTTAATCAAGAAGATAATGCTTTCAAGCATTTTAGAAAGATCATATATCTTCACATGCTTCTGGAATTCAACATTAGAAGAGCCTGAAGCTTTAACTTCTAAATAGCTTTGAAGTTCATCAGCATTATTATTTTTTAATTCACTGCCATCTCTTCTGTGTTTAGAAATCAAGTTTTGTCTGCCATGAAATAAGGAAAACAATTTGTCGTGCCATTTATCCTTTTCTTTGTTGCAGTGAAATATTTATGCATTGTTAGCTGAGAAACAATATGCAATAAATGTATTTTTGTATTACAATACCATGTAGTACTTTAATAAAATCTAAATTTCCAATCACTATTATTATAATCACACTTTTCTCTGAAGTATAGCAAGTTGCTGCAGTTAATAATATGTTTTTAATAAAGCTGTAAAATAAATTATTACTCTTGTTCACATAAAATATAAAGAGCCTACGTTATTTATGTATAGCTAGCTATGTCACAGTCAGAATGTTATCAGTTAATATCAAGTAAAGATGATAAGACTGCATAATCTAATTTCTCTTCAGATCATGTAAATATATTGCCTTTTTGACTATAGAATTACAGATTCAAAGGGAAGTGTATTACGAAACTTGTTTGCAATTTGTATCAACTCTTGCAGAATATTATGCAATCCTTTCCTCTGAATTAGTTTATATTGGATATATGTTTATTCAAGGGGGCAAAAATTGATATGTGGAGTCCTTACAAATTTAGATATGAATCTTGATAATAAAAATAATAATAAAAAATAAAAAGTCTTGAAATATAACTTAGAAACATTTCTTTAATTAATAGCTATTAGTTATGCTAATAGCATAACTATATTTTCTTTTACCCCATCATTCTTATGGGCCACCCACCTTTTCTTGAGTACAGTCATAGTTGACACTGACTTCAATTCATTCCACATTCATAAAGTCATCCTGATCCAAATTTTGAAACGCATCTCCACTGCTATTTTCTATTCTATCCTTTTAAGTCATAACCTTGAGAAGAATCTTCAAAATGATTTCACTATTTTACTCCATCAGTGCTTGAAATCCTCTATTACAATAGTCTAGGAATCTTTATACACATGCACTCTAGATAGATAGAGAGATGAGAGAGAGGGAGAGAGAGAAATTTTGATTTAGTACTATTTTCTATCCTATTCTCTTACGTCATAACCTATAACCATGATAAAGATAGATATTTATATATTTAAATGATATATTACTAAGTCATCTAACTACTCTGGGAAATTATCCAAAGAATTTAGATAATAACACATTTAACAAGCATAAAATGTAACTTACTATAATATATAGCTACTTTGCGTTGCACTATGATCTTTGTAACTTAGTAGTCAAGTAACTGTAGGTTGCATTATGCGGCATTTGCAGAATCATTAAATTAAATTATTTGGCTGATAATCCACTATTGTTATGACAACAAATATCCAGCTCTAAACATTCCATCTGTTGACTGCAGCAGCAATCAATAGCTATATCATAACAGTGTGAAAACCTACAAGAACTAAGTGTTATGTTGAAATATAGTGGGATTTTTCAACATTTCCAAGTACGATGTTTTGTAAACTTAACAGTGTGAAATCCAAATCTTATAACTGCGTCTACAAACTCTTTATCTCTGTTAAAATACCCTTAGTATGAATTGTAGCTGTTTAAACCACCCTATAGCTTAAAGTGATTTTATCTTTTAATAGCAAATTGTATTTATGTGTAACCCCATGCAGATTTAAACATATGGCCATTGGGCTAACTAGGTTTCTTTTAAAAGAGAGTAATTCAGTAGAAGAAAATATCTGTAGCTCAGAGTTGAACTGTGGAGTCCTTGATACTCTCTGATCTTGGTTACTTGTTTGTAGACATTCCGTTACCAGACTATGTAATATCACTGGTGCTATTGAATGTAGGATTTACTCTCTGTTTATATACATTTACTCACTGTTTATATATATTGCTCTGTCAGTGTCTCTATTGTTTATCAGGACCACTCTTGTTATGTCAAAGCTGTCTAACTTCAAAGAGGATTGCAGATTTTTACCAGCAGAGTAGACAGGGAAGTTAGAAAGGATTGATTTTACAATATAACTCAGATTTAAAATCAATATCCATGAAATTATGGCACAGCACTTTTTTAAAAAATATCCTTTTTAAAGTTCCTCTTTGATGTTCAGTGTCAGATATGATTGAAATGTTCTTTTCGATTTTCTTGTCAATAATGGGAGAAGGGCACTAAATGTGAACTTTGTTCTGTGTATTAGTGTGTCTGCGCTAGAGTTCAGTTTTATTAAATTCTCAAATTTAATAAATTTGTAAATTCCTTCAGGTGAAAAACAATCTACATGGGATGATAAAAAGGTTAATATTGAGCAAGAAGTTCAACTCCAATCAAACTTAGGACATTAACTGCAATAATAATCATGAAAATAAAAGATACCATTGGTATCATGCTTCATACTAATTTTGACTGTAAGTTTTGGTTCTGCACAGTTGTTTAGAAAGTGACATTACTCAGCAGAATACTGTCAGATGCTATTTGTTTAGATTAATCTTTTAATTGCAGGCAAGAATGAAACATATTTATACCCTGAAGATTTGCCTACTATAGAATGAAGAAATCAAAACTTATACAGTATCTTACCAAAGATAGATAGATAGAATAGAACAGAATAACAGAGTTGGAAGGTCTTCTAGTCCAACCCCCCAAGAAACCCTACACCACTTCAGACAAATTGAATAGCAGACTTTACCTTGCAGCAATTTCATGAACAGGTTAAAGGAATTTTAAGGACTTTAAAGGGCTTTCAGAGTGTGGGTGCTTTTATTTGCTTTCCATTTGGAGTTATTTTTTTTAATACAGTTCTGATTTAATTATATATTTTTACATGACACGGGGTTCCTTTTTTGTTGGTGTTGTCTGATGTTATATACCATCTAAAATCCTTAGATTTATATTCTAAGCATTTTATTCCCATCTTCCTGAGTCAATGAGACTATTTGACTATTCTGTTGATATTCTTGGAAGGCATGTTTCCATGTCTGATCTTTCTAGCCTGCCAAGCTTTCCAAGAATGTCAAAACAAAAGTCATCCCACAAATTAAGCAAATAAAATCCAAGAGAAGTACTCACAGTCTGAAAGTTCTTTAAAATAACTTGTCCATGAAATTTCAGCACAGTGAGGTCTGGAGATGCTTCTGAAGAGAAGGTATGCCAGTGACCTAATTGTTCTCTCTAGACCAGGAGTTGGTGGTTCCTGCCTTGCCAGATTCTTTTCCTACAGTTGGCATATTCAAAAGTTAATTTCTGAATTATTTAATCACAAATTTGTTGTCACAGCACCGATAAGTCCATTTCCAGTGGCTCAACTGATTTCAGAAATCTCCAATTTAACAGATTGTACTTTGCATAATTTTTTATTATTATTTTTATTTGTTTAATTTGTTGAACATGTACTAGATAACAGGTGCCCCCTTTTACGGACCACTTAGGAATGGGGTGAGGTAGACAGTTTAAGGTTGAAGCTGTGGAGGTTAGAGGATGTAACAATGGAGTCAGATAAAGAATATTCAAGAAGAAACTTGCTTGCCATAATTATGCATAATTAAATTATGTATATCACCTAGGGATCCATACAGCATATATGGATGTCCATTGATTTAAATAATATTCTCTAACCAAAAGTTAAATGAATATAGTTCTGATTTTCCACACTAGTCTTATGTAAAAAGTAAAACTAAATAATATAGCATAACACTAAGTATTACTATAATCTTGTTGGGAACAAAACAGCTGTAATTTTCCTATCAAATCCAAATCTCATTGTCATAAAATTCAATTCACTAGCAGGATGGTGATGATGATTACTTCACATTGATTTCATAAATCCACAAGGAAGAAAAAAATTGAATGCAAATAAAACAAAACAAAATATATTAAAAAATGAAACAAACCAAAGGGAAAAATCTAGATCTAATACACCAGTAGAATATAACCAATACATAATCAAAATTGTACAATTTAGTTCATTCTGTTTTAAACAATTAACTAAATCTTGACCATAGGACTGAAATTGTTATCTTTCTTTTATGTCATTATATTTTTAAAAAAACTTTTCAAGCAAATTCAACTTTAAACAAGTGTTTTTCCAGAAACCCATTATTTTTGGAAAACTCATTATCCAAAGTTATTCATCGTTAGACCAATTTCAGATCTGGGGAATATAATTTAGCAATACACCGATTGTTTTAAAAAAATGGGGGTATGTTCTAGAAAAGATATTTTAATATCAAAGCAGCTAACTTAGATTTTAGTAAACGTCTGTGTGTGATTGATATAGTTCCAACACAAATGTTCTGAACACTATATCAACTGATATAATTTCCCAGATGTTTAAGTACAAGGACACATATTTAAACCAACGCCACAGTCGGTCTTTTATTAGGAAGATTAGGACACTTCCCTGGTTTTAGCATATGGAAATGCTGACATTGCAATGCATTCGAAGGGCAGGAGAAACCATCTTGATTGAGTCTGTAAAAGCAGCAGTTGACAGATGCACTTTAGTTGTTGCTCCATCAACCAAAGTAGCTGTTTGAAATACATGTAAAAAAAAATATGTCTGTGAGAGGTTTTGCTGGCACGTAAAATAATAAATTGATTTTCATTCCAACCATACAAAGACAGGGTGCCCTTGGATAAATAACTCTTACAGAAATGTATTTCATGCAGTATCACAGGACTGAAGGGTGAAGTAGAAAATGCAGAGACAGAAATTTGATTATCACACTTGCTTGCTGAATGCAATCGACTGCCTTGAAGAGAACCAAGCCAAATACTTGCCGCAAATGAAACAAACACATCTGAGGACAGAAAAAGAAAATGCTTTTTCTCAACACGGTGAGGCATAAACTGGAACGAGCATCTGTCAGAAGCACTAAATCATTTTCTTTCCTAATTAAGGCCTCTCATAGGCAATTATCCTAATTTATTTGTTGAACCCAGCTCCTTGTCCAATCAAAATTAATAGACCAAAGAAAAACAAGACTTCAATCTTCTCTCTTGAGAAACTCTCCCCTCCATACATGTAGGGGTTTTCTCATCTAAAATGTATACTGGGAATCCTATAAGGGTTGCAAGCCTGTAGATAATCAAGTTCCTGTCTGCAATCTGAAGTGATCCATGCCAGTAAAAGATATTTCACGTGAAACTATGAATTATCTACAGCAGGTTTTTTAATACTTTGTTCAATGAATTTTTTTATGCCAAAAATGGATTTTTTATCTATTTTCACAAGCACCATTTATGAACAAATCAAATCTTTTAATTAATGGGATTATCGGAATGGACTCAGAAATTGCTTCAAGGACTCACTAAAGATAGCACTAATCAGCATGACATAAACAGAAGAATCAGCAATCTTCTATTCTAATTATATGTATCTCTATGTAGACAGAAGTGGATGGTGAATTCATTGTGTGGTCATTCAGACCCTATGAATGACTACACAATCACACCTATTTTTATTTATATATTAATGTAATATAAAATTAATTGCCCTTAAAATGTTTTTCAGAAACTGAAAAGAAGGATAATTTGATCAATCAAGGAAACATATGTTCATGCTTTCAAACAGACAGTACATTCTTACTATGTCAGCAGTTTTTGATAAAGTTTTTTTTTTTAAAGTTAAAAACCGCAGACCAGGGACTGAGTTAAAAAGAAAGGAAAATCCTGAAGTAATCAGATACAATATTACATTGTAAGCTGCCTTCAGTACTTGGAAAAGTCAGGCCCATAAAAGAGAATTTGAAATAAAAGCGGTTACTCTAGTCCCCTCCCATGAACCTCACAAACATCCACTTAAGACTCAAAATTATGAGGACAGAAATCAAAACATAACATTTTTCAACAGGGAGGATGAATTTTTATAGAGATGAACTACTGTTTGCACTTAGAAACACAAAAAGTCAAGTCACACATAGTGCCAAATTGAGTTTATTTTTTTCCCTTTATGGTTTCGTTGTCCTACCTTTAATATAAGATTAATTTTTCTGAATGGATATTAAAGATAAGTTATCAAAATTACTGAGCCAAGTCTAATACTTTCATGGATGCTCTCAGAGGTTAAAGATTATCATTTCTTTATAAAACAAATTATTCAGTCTCTGTATTATTGTTCTATTTTTATTTATTTGTGTTCTTTCCTCTTGAAAGTTGATAGTGTCATAATAGTGTCATTGGTTTGCTAATATATCTTATTCTGTTTTATTTATTTTCTAGAAATAACTTTTTGAGTAGCTCCTGACATATAGAGGGACAATCAGGCTCTTACTGATTTAATAATGGAAGTTCACAAATATATTTCATAGCAAAAATTACATTTCTTAAAAACAAGGCACTTAACCCTGTCTCTCAAATTAAGCAATTATTAATACTTAATTAATAATTAAATCTTTACAAAGTTTTACAAAGTTATGTAAAACACACTTGTAATCATGATTGCCTTTTACAAACAAGAGAGATTTTCAACATATTTAAAGAAAAGACATTTTTTTCTGTATGGCAGGATAACAAACAAAATCAAGATAATAAAGCCTGCTTTATTAAAAAATGGAAAATACATTTTTGGGTCAGCTTGTATTCCTAGAAATAATATTTAGTTGCATATAGTTTCCTAATGTCATATCAGGCATGGCAGATTTGATTCAGCCTTGTTCATTTCGCAAATTAGTTGTTTTGTAACCAGATATAGACAGCTGCATTTTTACATTACTGTTGACTGAACACAATCTATAAATTCCAGTAGTAAGAAACAATTACTGGTTCATAATTATCCTGTGAAAATAAACTGATGCCTTCAGTAAATGACCTAGATCCAAGGTATATACAGTTTATTGATTAACACCAGCATCCTAAATTGAACTCAAAAATATATTGATAATCAATACAGCACTTGGAACATAGCTGCAATATTGCAAAGCTCTTACTTGCTTGGATATGGGCTGTTGCATTTTTGCATCACTCTAAAAAGGACCACAATGGACTGAACCTGGACCATAGTTTTGCTGTCTACTGACTCAACTATCGTTGCAAGAAGAGCCATAGATCCAATATAATCATAGATCTCATTTAGAGGGAAAATAGAGACCAGCAACAAAGATTTCTAGATAAATAACAATCCCAACTTCTTGTTACTGGGAATTTAGCTTCATCCTTTTCATTGCTGTTAAAGGGAATTTAGCTTCATCTTTTTCACTGCATTCAATCCACTATATCATCCATACATCAGGACAAATATTCACTATAACTCCTGCTTCGTGCAGGATAAACATATCTGGGTATAATCTTTATATTGATGATACCTCACAAGTTCCATACAGATGTTAAATAGTGTGTGGGAAAGAGCCAAACCCTGCACATCCTGTTTTAGATTGCAGCCACACATGCACACACAGTTTCTCAGGAGATTACTCTTCAGCTTTGAAGTAAAACTGATAAACAATGAGGCAAGAAAATATAAACAAAACAAAAACTTGCTTACATAGTTTATGAAAGGAGTGTGCAAAATCAGTCCAAGTTTCAGAGGTAGGTCAAGGTTGTCATCCAGTTAAAGGATCAGGGTTCTAGAGTAAAATCCATACACCAGAGACATGCAAATACTGGTGGTCAGACAGTCACAAGACAGTTTCTTATTTCTAGTCAAAAGAGCATCATCCAAGCTATTTTATTTATTTATTTTAATTAAATTTCCTTATATAGACTTTCATTGTTCTGCTCTGTTCTCTACTCATTAGGTGCATGGGCTGAGAATGGTATGTTATTATAATCCTCTGACTTTTCCAGTGCTCAGGTAATGCCTTTGTTTGATCAGCTCATGTGATTCTGGACTTTGTCTTTTCTGAGGCTGACATTTTCCAGGCTCAGTTGGAACAGCTTCTTCTGCACCAGATCCAGTGTGAGAATCTGAGTTAACCCTGAGCCTGGGCCATGACAGAAGCATCCAACTGTTCACACAACCCCACCCCCATCTCTATTGTTTGGGAAATCCCACAGGAAGAAGTAGAGCAAATCTAGCAAAGTGCCCTCAACACCTGACCCTCATAGGCAGTCCAGAAGGATACCATTGTCTATGAACAGTGAACAATCCACCAGGACCAGGCGGGTCCAATATCATGCATCCAAATTTTGCCATTCCTTGAAATAGGTTAGGTAAGGAAACAACTCCACAATTCTGACTACAACTATGCTTTGTTGATATAGAATATTATAACAGAAACTTAGCCTGATTGAATCTTCCCCTCCCTCATATTATAGTGATTTAAGGAGGAGTCAGTTGGAGCTGCTTCTATGCTTTTGCTGTTTTTCAAGTTAAAATATTTTTCTATTATGAAACAAATCATGCAAAATTGCATCAACAATAAAATAAACTGAATTTTCCTAAAAGTGGATTTTTTTAAAAAAAGTTTTAGTTTAGTTCTCAAATATGGTCTAAACAACATGAAAAATAAAAGTTTCAAACCCAAATACTTTGCTGCTGCAGCAGAAGAACTAATGAGAGAATTAAGCAATTTCAATTTAGCAAGATTGCATGATAAGGGGCCAAATATCTGTCCAGCTAGTGCTGCAATTGTGTCTTGTGGCTATGCTTATAATGATCTCCTTGCTAAATTACAGCCATTCAAATTGATCTGTTTGTGAAGATACCTGCTATACAGGTTTTTCATTGCAAATGGCAATTACAAGGCAACTTAAGTTTTATCTAATTAAAATGGAGGAATGGAGTAAAAGGATTCAGGAAGCATTGCTGTGAAATTAAAAAAAGAAAAGAAAATCTGTCCATCTGGCAACATATTTTGTTTGTTATATAACACCTTATCTAACTTACAATAATGGAAATTATAATAACATGTTTCTGTTGCAACTTTGAACCAAATAGATCTCGATCGTAGTGGAACTTATTTTATTGAATGATAAATATTGTCTTATCTGGTGGCAGCATTGAACTGTCTTACCAGACTCAAAAACTAAGCATTTTGAACCTAGTTGCTACTTGGATGGGAGAATTCTTTGAACATGTAGGATAATTGGCAGGTTAAAAAAAACGTGAAGAAGGCAGTTGTAAACTACTTCTATATTTCTACCAAAAAAAGTACATAAAGATATCTGAAGTGAAATTTCACTTAAAGAAAATTAATTTTACTGTCATGGCAATGCAATGCTTTCCTGGGTAATTTTGCATTCATTTTGATAAGCCACATTTTCAAATAACACTGAAACCAAGCATATTAATCTAACCAAGGAATTAGCTTGATTAAATCATTTTCCACCCACCCTTACTGAAGCAAAGTATTGTATCCATTAGTTGTTTTTCCTTCTATGATATCAGTCATAGCGATTTAATGAATGACTTAAGTGATCAAATATTTTTGCAGTATTTCATTCAAGTCCAAATATTTGTGAAGAATGTGTTAACAAAATATAATGTGACTTTCATGTGACCAATTGGCTTAAAACGACAAGGGCTTTTCCGGGCCCTCATAATAGACTCCTACACTGAGTTGTTTTTAATGTGCATGTGATTGGCTCATCACTTTTACACCAAAGCAAATGTCCTCTGAGGGTTAGTTCCAAAGCTAAAGAATTTTTTTTAGAGTATTAACATTAAAAGAAACAAAAGTACTTATCTGGAGTATAACAAAAGAAAAGCATTTGGACTTGAATGAAATCAGAACTGCAAAGTCATTTGATCACTCAAGTAATTCATAAACCAGTATGACTGGTGTTACAGATTTATCCTGGATGATAGATATAACAAGAATAGTTTAGTGGGGATTGGACAAAATAAAGGGTCTTAAAACTCTCCTTGATGATGTTACAGAATTCAGATCTACAATCCTTTTTATACACTATCTTGTCCTGACACCGAAAGTATTCTTATGTAAGTCAATGATACTTATCGTATATCCAAGTAAATGGAATTGGATCTCAGTTATGGCGTTTACTCTTATTTTACCATCTGTTGCAGAAAGGAACTTATTTATTTCTATTTTACTATAAAATATTTAAGATTTTTTGATAAAATAAAAAGGAGTCAACAGACATTAAATAATCCCCAGTGGGTAAAGATGAGAAAAAATAGTACATTTTAAAATGTTTTTTGGAAACCTGGGAGAATAAAATTGTCTTGTTCCAGGAAGAGGAGACTCTGTAATTAAATTGCTTCTTAGAGTTCCAAAGGGAGGCTGTTTCTCTCAACATCACATTATTTTATGACACAACAAAAAGAACATGATAATAGGCTTGGAATAAATTTGAAGTCATCTTGTTCAATACTGATTCTCATAAACAATGCTTTTTTTTCTCTCAAGGTCATCCAAACAAATAAGAGTAGGCAAGGAAGACTAGGCCAGAAACAGGTGGAAGGGTAGCTACACTACAACACTTGAGTATGAACTAAAATATTCTGTAGGAATTTGTCCAAAAGCAAATGCTCATAGCTTTCATTTCTTTCCTTCCTCATATAGTTATATTCCTGTTAAGTCTCCAACAGTACCAGAGCTCACGATGCTTTACAGAGCCAGTGTATGAGAACTAATAACGGGTTCACCCTCATCTCTCTTAAAATGCATACTATTAACAAATAATGGATCTGGTTATCTCATTTCCTTAAACTTGAAATGGCCAGATGGGAATCAAATTATCCATGAGTGAATAATCTCAGATTAGGAAGAGGATTATATCTAGGCAATTGATTGTTCATATACATTTATTTATGTTATTTAATATGTTATTACATACATGTCAGATTTTCTAATTGAGCCTTTAACAACATTTAAAGCCATGGACCATCATAAGTTGTCTATGTGTACCATAGAGGTTAGACAGAAAAGAATTAAGTATCACCTCAAGTAATGTTATCAGTTGAATCTATCTTGGTGATTCCCAAGAAGTTCATCTCTAATTCTTCTCTCCAACCCAATATTTTTAGAGGCAGAATGAGATACAGTATTCTGTCAAATTTATAAAGTGTCTAAACTTTTAAGTATTTCAATTTCTACTCTATCCTGAGTTAACAACCTCGGAAAATGTTCATCCTGAAAAAAGTTAAAATGTTGAGATTTTTAAAAAAGAATGAATGAATTTGGGAGATATCAGACTGAAGGTTCATTTATCAAATAACTAGAAATAGATTTGAATCTTCATCTGTTTCAAGGGTAAAACTGAATATATATTTAGCCATATATCCAGTGCTGGATTAGGGTTTTCTGCCAGATTCCTCTTCGTTTACCACTACACAGCTGGCATATACACCACATGCAGTGGTGGGTTTCAAAAACTTTTGGAACCTCTTCTGTAGGTGTGGCCTGCTTTGTGGCAGTGGCTTGCCAGCCAGGTGACTGGGTGGGAGTGGCTTGCTGGCCATGTGACTGAGTGGGAGTGGCTTGCCGGCCATGTGATGAGGTGGGAGTGGCTTGGCAGTCAGGTGACTGGGAGGGAGTGGCCAAGACAATATCACTGAATTCTTTGCCCCAATGGATGATCTACAAAAAGAAGATATAAAAAAGGAAATTTACTATTTTGTGCACTTACTACTTAAATAAGATTAAAATAAATACACAAAACAATAAAAGAGCTACTTACAGAAGGAAGATGACTGTCCTTGCCAGTATCACTGACGCCAATGAATGGCCTGCACAAAGAAGAGACACAGAAATGAACTCTTCCATTGCATGCACTGCATTAGGCTGAAACCAGCACACAAAACAATAAAGACAGCTACTTACAGAGGAAGGATGACTGTCCTTGCCAGTCTTCTATATCACTAAACCACACTTGCTCCAATGAATGGCCTGCATAAGGAAGAGACATAAAAATGAACTCTTCCATTGCATGCACTGCATTAAGATGAAACCAGTACACAAAATAATAGAAAAGAAAGATTACTGTTCTTTTGTGTGTTGAAGTCACCCACTGACCACCTTGCTCCAATGAATGGCCTGCACAAAGAGATACAGAAAGGAAGACTTTAATTGCTTGCACTACTATATTAAGGATGAAACAAGCACACAAAACAATAAAATAGCTACTTACATAGGAAAGATGATTGTATTGCCAGTGTTCTACATCACTGACCACACTTGCTCCAATGAATGGCCTGCACAAAGAAGAAACACAGAAATGAACTCTTCCATTGCATGCACTGCATTAGGATGAAACCAGCACACAAAACAATAAAGACAGCTACTTACAGAGGAAGGATGACTGTCCTAGCCGTCACACTCTGTTGCCTCTTCATCCTGTTAAATAATACTAACTGCAGAAGAAATAAAACAATATTGGAGTCGATTGTGATTGTAAGCTGAGGACTACACTACAGGTAACCGAAGGGACCTCTGTTTTCACCCAACAATGTACAGTCTTTTCAGGAAGGATGTCCCCCATCAAACAGGAAAGATATAGTTTTTCATCTAAGAAGTTAGATCAAGAATGAATGTCATAGGTAGATTCACAAAGCAATACAGATTTCTTTTTCTGAAATTTATTCCTCAGTTCAAAAAACAGGAATATATGAATTAGGTTCAGTACTTAGGACAGACCAAGTAGCTATTCAAGAGTTAGTGGTGTCATGGCTTGAAGCAATGTTAAAGCAAGATATGGATTTAAAACCAGTAATATTTTGTTGTGTATTTCAAAGGGAATTCAATACATATTTAATTTTACACATGTTAACAGCTGCTGGAATTGTGTTTGCACAACAGTGGAAAAACAAAGATATGAAAATGAATAAATATTAGAATGTGCAGGAATGAATAAATTCACAATTAAAATCAAGAAGGCTTCGAATACTTTTTCACATGGGATTTGTTTTATCAATTGCTAACTAACAGAAACAGAAATTAGAAATCTAAAAGTATGAAAGAAAACACCAATTATGTAAGGAAAGGTCACTAAAATGTATAAGGAAATATTATTAGTACCTGATCATTATTAATGTGTAGATAACTGCAGGACATTACACACACACACACACACACACACACACACACACACAAACTATGACAGTGCCAGGAAAATACCAAAAAACAATTTCCCCCCAAAAGACTGCAGATGAAACCAGTTTTTTTCCCCTAACCCTAAGGACAGGAAAGACAAAGCCACTGGGGGAAAAACCATCAAGGCATTGTGGGAAATTATAAAGGACAGTGCCAGGAAGCTCACAGAATCAGCAACCACCTCACAATTACTTAAACAACCAGGTATCACACAGAAGCACACAAAATCTGGCAAAGCTGCCTTGCACCAACCTGGCCTGCCCATAGAAAAGAAGCCACTTTGAGACACTTAAACCATGCACCAAGCTACACACTTTAAAGCAACATATTGCACCACAAATAAAACATTTGCAAAAAAGAATAACATTTCTTTTAATAAACATATTATATAAATAATAAATAAATGCCTAAAATATTTTTAAAAGATATTCTATAAATAATAATAAAATCCTTAAAAACCATTTAAAAATATTCTATACACAATAAATTAAAATAAAACCATTAAAAATATTCTATACACAATAAATAAAAAGTTTTTTTAAAAAAACATTAAAAGCATAAAGGAAAAAAGGCAGAATCAGCAGCTCTCCAATGTGATGGATGCAAGGAGCAGGCAGGCAACCAGGCAGCAGGTAAGGTAGCCTGGCTTAAAGGTTGAGGACTTTAAGAAAGGCCTCAGCTGGCGATTCTGAGGCCCTTCCTCCCTGGCGGTGGCTGCGGCCTTTCCAGCTGCTTGGGGGGTTGGGTGCACTGACTCTAAGGCTCCAGAGGCTTGGTGGGCGTTCTGGTGGCCATATTTGTAAGCCAGCAGCCATGTGGAGCCCTCCTTTGCTGGTGCAGCAGCTTTTGGGGCTAATGGGGCTTGCGTTTCCAGCCCACAGCCCCCGCCGCTTCTGGATGTCTATTGCAGTCGCGAGGAGCTGAGGAGAGCATGAAGGTTCTTGGCACTCTGGGAAGCCATGAAAGCGGCTGGGAGAGGCGCACGGCTTGGTTTAGCCTCCCCGGATGTTGCAGCAGCCCCAAGCATGCCCTTTTGCGGCTTCCCGGAGCACCAAGAACTTTCGTGCTCTTCTCCGTGCTCTCCTCGGCTCCTTGCGACTGCAATAGATGTCCAGAAGCGGCAGGGGCTGTCGGGCTGGAAACCCAAGCCCCATTAGCCCCAAAAGTAGCTGCACCAGCAAAGACCTTACTTACCTCCTCGGAGGCAGCAATAGAGAGCCAAGGGCTCTCTATGGGGCTGTTAAAGGCGTGGTGCAGTGGGCGGGAGCAAGGGAATGAGCCGCGCCCAGACAGGCAGAGGTGAACGAGTGAGGGGGCCGGTTCCACCAGTGGAACCAGTTCTAGATGGCACAGTAGATTTGTGGAACTTCTTCTACTAAACCAGTTAGAACCAGCAGGAACCCATCCCTGACCACAACCCTCTTTCTTCACCTTCTGAATGGTTACAGTTGAGTTAGAATTTTGTTTGTTATTTTATATATTAAAACTTTCTAAAATTCACACTTTTCTTCTTAAACAAGATGGAAGGAAATTTACATTTAAAAAGAAATGAATGTGAAAAAGCACAATTTACAAATGCATCCATCCATAAAACAGTATAATCACCAACATGTTTCCATTGGTTCAAATACTCAATCAGGGAGTTTATCGAATGTTATAGCATGTTTCTGTTGAACACTGAATTTGGATACAATCTTATTCCAATGTTAGCAAGTTTCTACAGCCTTTATTCATATCAAACCTTTGCTAACTCCCACTCCCCCCAAAAAAACCTCCAGTAACAATATAAAACAGTTGTCACTGGAATATTCTTGTTCTTTTCTGCAACTGTAAAATAGAAATAAATTAAAATCTCTATAAAAAACATTATTGTGAAAGAAAAGCTTTAATAATTATATAAGCTGCTAAGAATAACAAACCTCGCTTCTCTTTTTTATTATTTCAGTGAACTATCCCTCACGATGACCTTTACCTGTAGGAACTCCCATTGTTTCGTTTCAAACCTACTGAGAAGCCAAAAGGCTGCTTAATTGATAAAACTAATATCTAACATTGACTGTAAACTAAGACATATCAGAGAATTGCATGTATCAGGGAATTGCATGAATGTACCTTGTGGGAGAAGATTCATGAACACAACAAATTAACAGTTCAGTCTTGAAAGCAAGTAATTAGACTTCATTAATTTTAATTTTAATTATGTTTTATTTAAATGTTTCCCTTTTAAAATAAAAGATATGATAACCAATTTGCTGAGAAGAATTTTCTTTTATAAATCATTTTTCAACAGAGCAAATTTGTACACTATTTCTAGTTTATTGTTTGCGCTGCATCCATGAAATGCTTCAAATTGGGGATAGGATATGAAATTTCTTTGAATAGCCGCTAAAAAAAGTGGAGGGGGGGCACAGGCAGGGATGGGTTAAAGACCATATTGCTTGGAAATGAGTTAATACAGCTTGTTTGAGTATGATTTGGGAACAGGAAAATAGGGACATGTCAAAGTGTGATGAATTAGTTCCTCTAGGAGGAGTTACATATGGGGTGTAGATGCATTTAGGATGAAGTGAAAAACAGGCAACATGCCAGAAGTAGCATCATACTATAACTCTTTTTGTTTGTGGATGTGGCACACATACAAAAGGGGCAGGTTTGCATTGCATTTCACACACCAACACACACGCACACACCGGAAACCATTGGGGATTTCTTACTATCCTGTTTACTCCAGTGTCTGAATCCCAAATATCATTTTGTGAAGAAAGAGGTGTGGGTGCTAAGATTGCATATGTGGTACTTTACCTGTGGATTTGGTTATCTTAATTACCGTACCCTTTTCTCTTTTCAGTGGAGAAAATATTTACTAGCATATTTATTGGCCTTGGAACCCATGCAATTATAATGGTTGACAATGTTATAAAAACTCCTCATTCACAGGCAGTTGCATTAGTAAAGTTCCAGGGCCTTTTAGCTTCTTCATTTTCTCTTACTTTGTCTGTTTTGTGTCCCACCAGTTCTTGCTCACAGGAAAATGGTATTTCTTACAGATATTCCAATGCACCATTGTTGCTATTTTGTCATGTCATTTCTAGTCAATCTGTGCAATCTTTTTACAGCAGTTAATTCGGTGGTCCACTGTTTCTTCAGCTTCTTTGCAGAAGTGGTATTGCAGTCTGTGACTCTCTTCTCAATTCTGGCTTTTTGCACTATTATCATTCATATTAACATAATTTATATTATGCAAATTAATAACAATTTTATTATATTAATTAATATTAAAATTAATATCAATATGATTCATCAGTCAGTCAGATGTTTGGACATTGGTATTTTTATCCACTTATTGAACTCTTCCCAAGGACCTGGTATAGCCAGATGTTGCTCTTTGATAGTGTTAAAGATATTATAGAATGTAATCTGCTGTTGTTATCATCATCATCATCATCATCATCATCATCATCATCATCATCATCATCTCTTTTATTCATTAAACATGAAACTCAGTCAACTGAACATTTAAAGATGCATCACAAATGCCATTGACTGGTACTGATGGTTGATACGGATTGCTGCCAGCGTCCTAGGTATCAACCAAGTACCTTTTTAAAATATACAATGTTCTGAGTAGTGCAGTTTTTTGCAGTTCCCCTGGTGTTATTGCAAGAAGCTGCAATTTGTTGATGTATCTTATAAATGGTACCAAGTGCTCTGATGACAATGGGTATCACCATTACTGTTTCATCCATAATCGCGTAGTTTCAATGGCCAGGTCACGTATTTCGTGATTTTTTTTCAAGGTTTTTTTTTCTTCAATTCTGGCATCTCCTGGTACCACGATGTCAATAAATTGTATGTTTCGGTTTCCGACAACTGTGATATCTAGTGTGTTGTGTACCAAATGATGATCCATCTGTATTCGAAAGTCCCACAAGATCTTCACCTTCTCATTTTTGATAACGTTTTCCACTTTATGTTCCCATGACTTTCTGGATAAGGTAAATTATATTTTTTACATAATGACCAGTGGATTAATTTAGCAACTCTGTCATGTCTAGCTTTGTAATCAGTTTGTGCAATTTTGCTGCATTCACATATTAAATATGAAACAGTTTCGACTTTATTGTTGCAAAGTTGGCAGTTTGGCTTGTCGGTGGATTTTTGTATCTTTGCTTTCATGGCATTAGTTTGTAGTGCTTGTTCTTGAGCAGCCAGTATTAAACCTTCCATTTCTTTCTTAATGGTTCCCATCTTAAGCCATGTCCATGTAAGGTTGTCATCGCATTTTCCTTCAGTGTTTTTCAAGTGTTTTCCATGCAAAGCTTTGGTTTTCTATCTATTTAATCTGTCATCCAGCTGTTTTTCCTTATATTCTGCCTTTGTTTCTGTTGTTTTTATAATGTTCTCCATTTTCACAGCAATTTTTCTGTACTTTGGTTCACATAATCATTCAAACTTTGTTTTTCTTCTTCTAGAGTTTGATGGATTATTATTATTATTATTATTATTATTATTATTATTATTATTATTATTATTATTATTATTATTATTATTATTACTACTACTACTACTACTACTCTATGATTCTAGTTCTGCTGAGTCATTTGTCTGGAATGGCAAGAAGCAGGAGTTGGGCTAGAAGACCTTCAAGTTCCCTTTCAACTCTGTTATTCTACAGCAGGGCTGTCAAACTCCCAGCCTATGAGCCTGATGCATCACACACTGGCCATGCCCACACCCAGTTTAGTGATAGGGAAAAAAAACTCCCAATATGTCACATGATGCTGCCATAATGACTTAAGTTTGGCACCACTGTTCTAGAGTATATTCTGATGAAATTTATGAATCACTATAGTATTAGTATTTTGCCATTTTTCTTCAATAGGCTATTATTTCCATATGGTTCCTGACATGTTCTTAGCCTCTATAGTAATTGCTAGTTTCTCAGGGTACTTTTAATTTGTAGGATTAGTGATGTACAGTTTTGATCAGAATTTGGTTATTGTTGACACCCAAAATTGGTTACTTAAATCTTATTTTAAGCGTGTCTTAAAGAGACATCTTCTGCGTCCATTTGTAAAGATTAATCCTATATACCATATCTCTTAGGTACTTCATTTTTTAAAAAAAAATTCAACGTTTTTGCAGCCACATATATACAAAGAAATATTGGATTTAATTTCTAGTAAGTATATTCAAAAATATGCCCTCAATGCCAATTTCTCTTCTGGATTTGACAAATCAGATCTTCACAATTCAATCAATTTTGTTGAAAAATGTATAACTTGATATTTTATTAATGTATTAAATGCCATCTTACGAATGCCATTTACTCCCATTAAAACAACAACATGCGTTTCCGATGTTTTTTTTTTTAAATGTAAGGTCTCAGGGCAAATAACATCTATTGAGAGCTACAAGAAAAAGTTAACCAGAGTGTGAAAACTGACATTTCAGTTAATTTCCATGTCTTTTTCACAAGTCTGTTATCCAAAATAATCTATAGATTTCAAATAAAATGTTTGCTGGGGTGACATCTTGGCTATTTTTGTCATGTTATTAAAGTTAATTAAAAGAGAAGTCACAGCCTAAAGAAATCAAATGGTTAATGACGGCTTAAGTTGGTGGAATCATTATCAATTGATTCTACATAAATGAGCATGCCACAGATGTCATTACCAAGTCAAGTCTTTAAAGTGCTCTTTAGAAATAGCTGTCAGGTTACAGGCAATTCATCACCCAAAGAGAGCTCTTCAGATTGAGTTAACATTTGCACACAACATAAGCTCACTTCAGGAGGTACAAGATACAGGGATTCAGATTTAAATTCCCTATAAATTAGTGTAGCAGCCATAAAAAAATGTTTTTATTTTTATTGTAAAAATTTTATTGGTTTTTACAAATGTTTTAAGGAAAAGGGTAAATAGGTATAGAAAATTTTGACAGCTACATCATGCGGGAGGTAGAAATCCCCCCAAATCTGACAACTTTTACAAAAAAGAAAAAAAACACCAAAATTTGAATAAACATTGGCAGCAGATCGAGTTGTGTGAGCAATGGGCTGGCATGCATGCTCACTTGTGCAAGTTGTGCTGTCCGCCCCTTGCACAAGTTGAGTTGCACCTGCATGTATGTTGCCCTGCCACTCACACGGCCCAGTTCCCCTCTCCCCCGGGCCATCAAGCCACAAAGGTTGGGAACCGCTGGCCTAAAGCAACCAAATCACTTTGAAGATACAACAATTTCATTAGACATGCAACCAATAAAGTGTATGTCAAGTTCCCACCAAAACATTGGCAGTTTGCTGAACAGCCCTGAACAAAAGCAGAGTCATAACTTATATATCTTTGGGCTACAGCAGTACATTTCAAAAATAAAGACAAAAGCTCCCTGAACATTAAATCAATAAACAGTAAAGTTTCGGTAGTATGAGAATAATCCATTTTCATCAGTAATTGTATATGTAGCCATTTGGGTTTCACCATTCTAAGGATTTTTCCATATTCTTTGGAGCCATTATATTTTGCAGTTGGAGAAAAACTTGTAGGTCAGCTAGGGCAACATCTAATTGTTGCAACAACAACAAAAACCTAGAGCAAAAAGAAAAGAGGAAGATCGTCTCACTATTCAGGGGCATTTCTTCCAAATAGCCTCTCCTAAAACCTGAGTCCAGTGGTTATAGTCCAGTTCTGCCATGCTACTCCTTTATGTGCAACCTGTCAGATATTGAAGGTTACTGGGATATCCAGGACTCAAATACCAGTTTAGTTTATTTCCAGAGGTTTTTCAATCTGAACACTTTTTAGTTGTTTCTGAGTTATTTCTCATAGTATTACACCTTCTTATTATTTTGGTTATATATTATTGCTGGTTTTCCTCTTAGATTTTAAGTTTGTGGTTGCTGACTGTTACGTTTTTAAGGTTGTGGTTCCAATTAGTAAGGAATCAATTACTCTAAGAGCTGGCTCTGAAGATATGCAGAAAGAGAAAGACGAAGTGAGGCAAACACTGTCAGATTGTATTCTGAAAAGCATACTGTGAAGGGCTTGATGGCTCGGCATGGATGAATTCATGAGTTAGGAGGTGAGCAGTAAAGAGCAACCACAGACAGTAAGAATAATGTCATACATTGTTCCAGCAGTGAAGGCTTTAATGCTTTTGTATTCAAGGCACAGTTGTTAATCTTTCAGTGCCAGTAAGAAATGTTTCTTACTAATAGAGGTGTGCAAAACCTCTGGTCATTTTGGAAATATTCCAAGCTTAGTTTTGAATTATGACTTTGAGGTAACTTAAGCCCTTTTCCATTTCAACTATTTTTAACCACTCCTTTACTGTTGTAAAAACTTAATTACACCTAAGAAAAATCTTTCTCTTCAAGGAAGCATTCTTATCCCTGCAGTCTTTTCTGACTGTGCATTTCCAGGCATCTGCATCCCTGGAAGTGTAGGAAGATCTCTGCATCAAGCTCAGAAACAGAGCTCCACTCCCCAGCTATGGATCCCCAGTGGTTCTTTCCTCAAAAAATCCTCAAAGCCCTCACAAATCTGATTCCTATTGAATTTGTGAGGCTTTCCCAAGAGGAAGAGTGTTGATATGGGCTCATGGCACTGAAATTTAAGAAGACCATAAGTCTTTACAGCATGCCAATTCTATCCTGAAATAAAATAAGCAGGAAGCATGTTGCAAGAGATGTTCTTAAAATATAAACCACCTTTGTTATCTTTCAATAGGGAATTACTAACTCACATCCTTCTTCCTTGATTCAGTTTTGGTTGTTGAAGGTGTTTCTCTATAGCTATTCTATATCAGGATCCCCAGAACAACATTTATTGGATATAAAGAAAGCCACTGTTAAGATACATTTATGCAGAATGCTTTTTGATGTTTCCCTCCCTAGTCACTTTCTTCCAAACATATCTTACTTGTAAAACTGTCCGTTTCTTCGTTAACAACTTCTTCCTACTATTTCCAGCCTTTGACTATCCAAAAAGTTTTCATAGGAACATACCAATCATATTATTCCTTTTCAGGACAAGCAGTGCAATATAGATTGTAGGCAAAGAGGGATTTTTCTTCTTGTTGTGCCTTATCCTTCATCGGACGTTGGCGATCATGGTGGCAATCCTATTTTCATCAACAACCACACGAAAAAGTGCTGTTGAGTTTTGTCCAAACCAGTCCCTTAGATTTTGAATCCATGATGTTCTCCTTCTGCCTGGATCCCTTTTGCCTTCAATTTTTCCTTGGAGAATTAAGTGAAGTATGGCTTATTTTTCTGGGTGTCGCATTATGTGTCCAATATATTCTACTTTCGCTTTTTTATGGTTTTGATGATTTCCCTTGGCTTTCCCAGGTGACTTATCATCTCCTCATTTCTGATTTTGTCAACTTAACTTATATGTAACAGCCACCTGTAAATCCACATTTCAAATGCTTTTAGTCTCTTCAAGTGGCTTTCTGTTAGAAACCAACTTTCCACTCCGTAGCGCAGGATAGAAAAGATGTAGCATCTGACCAGCCAGATTTTCAATTTTAGACTTATATCATGACTGCAGAAGACCTTTCTCCAAAGAGGGATATTGTACATCCTGTATAAAAGAGAGTAAAGGTGGGATATTTGGATATGGGAAGAGTTTTAATATCTGGATAATATCAGCACCTTCTCCATACATCTCCATGTCTTTGTGTCCTTGCTTCCATCGCACCCATACATTGATTTGTGCATTGGCTTTTGTCTTTACATTTCTTGTATTCTGTTTCACCAAAAATCTTTATTAAGGTCAAAGACCAGCACAAGAAAATTAAAATGCAAACAGTAACAAAGGATATGTAATGATCAAACTTCTTCAACATACTGTAATACTTTTGCACCTGCCAAGTCATTCTTGAACCTGTCTCTCTCTCTTTTGACACATTCACTTCTCAAGCAACCTATTTCCATGGCATTCAACTTACTTTCATTTATTTCCTAAAATACCCAATTATCATTTCCATATAATAAGGTGCATGCTATTATCTACAGATTTTTGCATCTATTTCAACAAATATTTATACACCATAAAGTCTTTCCATCCTCATCTTTACTGATATAGCAAAATGCAAAATTTGCTGCTTCTATATTTTTATTGCATCTTCCAGCAGAATAATTGTACTGTGCATATATATATATATATATATATATATATATATATATATATATATATGTATATGTATATGTATATGTATATGTATATGTATATCTATATCTATATCTATATCTATATCTATATCTATATCTATATCTATATCTATATCTATATCTATATCTATATCTATATCTATATCTATATCTATATCTATATCTATATCTATATCTATATCTATATGTATTTGTGTTACAACCCCTGGTATGTACAATTACAACACATACACACACACACACATACACACACACCACACTGCAGATCACCTTTGCAGAACCTTTACAGTTGTACACCTTTATTGTTATTGATGATATAATGTTAGATTGTTTTCTTTCCCTTGTTTTCCAATGTTTCTCAGATGTTGCTAATATACCTGTGATGCATTGCTTTTGAGGAGATAGTTTGCCATGCAACATATGGTTCTTTACTTCTGGTTGTTGTAGAAACTTTGGTTTATATTACATGGTGATTTCTTACCCTTTTCTCCAAAGTTGATGGGAGGGCATGCAGATAATGTAATATATCTCAGATTTTTTATGCAAAATCCTAGATTTTTGTACACTTGCAAATATCACATTCTTATTTATGTAATATAATGGGTGTGTGTGTGTGTGTGTGTGTATAATGGCAATATAATGGCATATTGGGAATTTGTGCCACATAAGCACCTAAATTCAAGAATAAAATGAATTCACAGATAATATTCCAAGTCCTATCTTTCTCCTAGGGACAAAGGAGAGGGAGAGAGAGGGAGGGAATAGGGGAGGGGCAGGGAGAGAGAGAGAGAGAGAGAGAGAAAGAGAGAGATCAAATTCTGTTTTTAATTCCATTGCTCCAGTAATGGAACAATTGTGGATGAATAGCGGTAAAAGACAGGTCAACTCAGAAAATCTGATACAGGTAGTCCTTAATTTACATTAAGGATGGTCATTAAGTGACCATCAAAATTACAATGGCACTGGAAAAAAGTTTTCACACTTATGACCATTGTAGCATCCCTGTGGTTAAAATTCGGTCACTTGGCAACCAGCATGCATTTATGACAGTTGCACTGGCCTGGAGTTATATCATTACCATTTGTAATCTTCCCAGCTGGCTTCCAATAAGCAAAGTCAATGGGGGAAGCTAAATTCACTTAAGAACTGCCTGATTCACTTAACAACTGCATTGGTTTGCTTAATAACTGGGAAAAATGTTGCAAAATGAAGCATAACTAACTTAATAACTATCTTCTTTAGGAATGGAATTGTGTACATAAGTCGAGGATTACCTGTATAGACCAATGGGTGTCCTTTGTCAAGGATATTCAGTCTATTTAGGTTTTGGTAGAAACAACCTGCCTCAAATTATTTTCCCTACCAAGAACTTGCTTACTTTCCATGTGTTAAGTCAGAGTGGGGAATGATGGCCGTTTTCTGACTTGTGGACTTTAATTCCCAAAATTCCTGAGCCAGTATGGAAGAGTAACACTTCCTTAAAAAATCTGGCCTGGCTGGTAGCACCTTGTAAGAGCCCCTTTCCAAGGTTACAGGAGAAGACAGTCAATGGTTTTAAAGGCGGAAGTAAGTGGGCATTATGCCGCAACAGCAGATAAACCATCTTCTAGGAGAAGGGAAACTCTGGTTACAAACCTCCACTGCCTTGTGGCTATATCCACTACTGGAAAAGGCTTCAGGGCTCAACCTCAAGGCAAAATTGGAGCCGGAGTCCCGGAAGCAGTTCATGACTGCGTACAACTATGCTGAAACCAATTGTATCGGCTCTGCCATTCCATTGAACTATTTCAGCAACATGGAGAGGGGGGGATCTGCTGCTTGGGTAATAGTCTATCCTCCATATTCATCTACCCAGACCCCGTGCTGGAGAGAACACTCCAGCTTTGATTTCTTTCCAGAGCACGATACCATAGGCTTTTGAGACTGAAAGATGCCAATGCATACTATAGGTTACACTGCATATACCTTCTACATCCAAACCCTCAGTCTGTTGCTCTTTTATACACTAATTTTAATTTTATACATTAGTAATTATGTATATTTACCATATTTTCTGTATATAAGACAATACTTTTTGTTTAAAATATTTACCTAAAAATGGAGGGGCATCTTATACACAAGGGGGCTGAGAGGAGAACCGCGGTTGAGAAACTGCCAGTAGCTTATCTCTGCAAACTAGCCTCACAAGCGAAACTTCCAATTGCAAAGGCAAGCTAACAGGTTTCTTTCAATCATCAGCCTTATTTTACTGACATCAGCTGATGCTGTGGAGAGCGTGTACTCGGTGCCCATGTGCAACAGGAAGCGGTAATGTCGGAGCTTTCTGAGCCTATAAAAATGTCAGAAAACAAAAATAAATAAACATCGGTATTGCTAAGCAAATGTCTTACTCTGCAAAATAAATGTCTCCTATTTAATGTTTAAAATATTGATTTCTGAATTTTGGGTAAGAAAAGTGGGCAGGGGGCGCCTTATATATGGGGGCATCTTAAAGATGGGAAAATACAGTATATGTTTCTTTTCTAGACCTAGTTTTTAACAATGTACATGGAGGCTTAAAATAACTTTTGGTCTAAAATTAACTCATCATCAAGAGAGTTTACAGACTTCATCTGTTTTTGAGTTTTAACATCATCAAGATTCAGTGCATAGTTTTAATTAAGCCATGTTTGCAATTATTATTCTCAGTAACTATCAATGATGGAAATTTCATCCTTTATATATCAGAAAGCATAAGCCTTGAGCATTAAACTTAGACAGAATAACTTTATTGTCACTTTAAATGTACACTAATCGGCATACATTAAAATGAAATTTCGTTGCGTACAGCTCTCAAAGGGTCACCACCTCCAATATACACTACATAAACATGGCTAAATAAATAAATAAATATGCATATACTCACATATATTATATGACACAGAGAAACAACAACTTGAGGTTTTTAAGGAGTTTAAATATTATAATAGATAGTGTCTTTTCTTACCTGCCTATAAAAGGAGTTGTAGTTCATTTTAAATAAAAGGTCACAGGAACAAGTTCAGAATCTACTGCCCCAAATCTTGGATATTGTTATGGATGTGCAGTATAATTGTTGGAAACTGTGTGGTGATTAAAGCTGTCAAACAGAAGAGCATGTTATACTAAATCCCTGGATTTATTGCAGAATACCAAGATAATAATGCGTCTTTGTTTATATTTGTAATTAATACTGTGAAAGAAAGTATGCTGAAAAGCTTGTTTGAGCAAGATTTATCTGCTGAATGAGATTACAATTGTATGTCACCATTCAAACAGTAATTGGTGCATTTCATTAGAACATAATTGAAAACAAGATTGATGTTAGTGCCATGCAATAAATGATCTTGATAAATATTTTATTGTGTGCCATGATATTGAGGGCATGTTTACAAAGAGGCTGATTATCTTGGTATTTCTATAGGGGTGTATGCAGTTCATGAACCACAATGATTAAGAAAGGTCTGTGATCATAATTAATATTTATTTCCTTTTATGGGCACTGCAAAAACTCTTAAGCTCCAAGTCATCTTCATACTAAATAGGCCATTTTTCCTAAGTTGAGAAATAGATTATAAGTATATTCCTTTATGGTATCCTGAGACAGCCGAACATAAACTGATTGGTTGATTATGGGCCACCAAATCAGTGTCATCTCTTAGCAACTGCATGGATGTTCTCCATGATGACCTGTACCTACCCTTGTTCTCCAGGTCCTTCAATCCTTATCTTCTTCCAATTCTGCTTCCTTAAGATAGATTCCTAATATAGGTTCAATAAAATAAGCGAAAAGCATATAGCCTTGTCTCATTTCTTGACCAACTTGGAGCCAGTTTCTTCCACTGTGTTCTGCCTGTACTTTGAGTTCTAGATGTGTATATAGTTGTGATACAGAGATTTCCGGAATTCCCATTTTCTAAGTATGTCCCCCAGTTAGACATGATTGACACAATCAAAGGTCTTTCTATAATCAATAGAACATATACTAACTTCTTTCAATTATTTTTTGAGTTCCTCAATTATCCAGGGTGTATCACAATATTGACTCAGGCTCCTTGGCCTTTTCTAAAGCCAGTTTGAACACCAGGCATCTCTTTTTCCATCTAGAGCTCTATATAGATGGTCCTTACAATAGGGCTGTTCCTCCCACTGCAAGTTTCTCCTACTGCCTTTGAGTGAAACATCAAAAGGAGCAGAATGGAAAACATAACTCTGGCCAAGCCATAGTGGTGGGGTGTTGTAATGTGTGCAATCTAATGTTATAAGTTTGCTAATATAGTGGTTTTTGATCTAGAGTTCCCTCTTCTATTTTGAAATATCTTCTCTGTTGTTATATTTTGAAAACAATTAAAATCAATACAGTTTTAGTATGCCTTCAATCTTGGATGATGTGGGTAACTATCAAAAGCAAAACTAATCATGTTTGCTTCTTTTGATCTCTCCCATTATTAAGTTCATACAGTGTTTTAACTTTATATTTTGTTGTTAGCAGTTAAGAATCTTTTTTAAATGGGAAAGATTATAAATCCAATCATAATAAATTAAACAATTAAAACTGATGCATTTTAAGACTTATTATTAAGTTCATCATTAGCAGATCTATCGTCAGTACAACAAGAAGCATGACCCAATGGCAGGAATATTCAAATCATCTACAGACTTGCAAACCAGCCAACTCATATAATTGGAATTACAAAATGTAGCTGTGGTGATAACCACAATCACAATGATGCTAGCACTATTGCCTGCCTTTGTTGATCAATGCTGCCCTACAAATATTGTTTATAAGATGATTTCAGAACCCCGAGCCTCCTCAGCATTGTTTGGCTTTTCTATTTTATCAGTCTTTTCCCCAAGTTTAGGGTGATTTCTACTTATATTTCTATGGCTTTTTTGAAGAATATGGTTTCATGAGTACATTCAGGCATCAGAATACAGATGAACCAAAGTAACTGTTTAAAAGGTGTGTGTGTGGCACGCATGTGTGTATTATACACACATACACACACACATACACACACACACACACAATATCTTGAAATTATGCTCCAGCATGTCATTCCAAATTCAGTGAATCCATTCCTGAGTTGTTACACACCAAGCCATAGAATGTCTCTCTAGTCTAGGCTGTTCCATATAGTTAGAATCCTCTTTAGCGTAAGTAACAAGATCCTTCATTGGTTTCACTGTTCAATCTGCCTTTGTGAGGTCAGCAGAATAAAGTGAAAATTTCATTGTGAATCTTACCTGTATCTCTTGGCAACATCTTTTCCAACAAGCTACCTATGTACTTTCATCATAGGAACATTTTTATTGAATCCTCATAATCAAAACAGGATGTTCAAGTATTAGAGTGAAACTATTTATAGATGCATTATTTAAAAATAAGAAGTGTGTTGACTAATTAAGTTCTGATCAATGGGTATTATTATTGCTTTTGTTCTTGAGTCCTCCTGGAGGGAAATCGTTGTTTTTTGGATGAGGAGACTTAAATATCAGAATCACAGAGATATGGCTGAAAAATTATTGAGTTTAATAAAATAAAGATTGCATTCTGAGAGGACTTGCTTAAACAATGATTTGACTCTAAATAATTATGTCCAATGATTTGGACATAATTATTTACCACCAGGAAAACCTGGTTGATAATAATTGCTAATTTTATGCCCAAAATGGAATGCTACAGTGATTTTTAAAAAAGAAATAATTATATCCATAAGATATAACAGCCTCCTAAAAAAGCACCTTTGGGACGACCATGACCTGGACAACTGAGATTCATTGGCCCTAATGATTTAAGGATGAATTCTACGGTGATTCTCGGGTACCTCAAAATTCTTGAAAAGTTTCCAACAATTCAGAGGGGATCCTTTTAAAACCTAACAACATTAGTAATAAGGGGAATTTGGTGTTTGATATATAATAGCATTTGAAAGTATTTGATACATTGCTATTGTGACTGAAAATTAGTATTTTGAAATAAAAACCGTCTAAATTAAACACATATTATAGCTCAAATGTGTATCACTTGTTGGCTAGTTGAGGTAGAATTCACAATAATATGCGAATTTGATTTTTCTTGCAAAGGTTATTGTTCAAAAATTATACATACTTGTGAAGATTCATTTCAAGTCTACTTAAGGAAGAACAAAACATCACTGTGTGTACCATTAAAAATAGGAATATTGCAAAAATGATGATCTCAAATGCTGTCTTCCTTCTGAAATGATTTATGAGGCTCCATATGATGTAGGAAATGAAAACTAGAAATCTGGATAAGTAATGATTGCTTCAAGAGAATGGATATCTCTGAAAGCACACTACAACCTGATAGGTTGACGTCCAATAAATTACTCTAGCAATTTTCAAACTGAGAAAAGGAAATCTGACTGATTATAATTTTCTAGAAACAAACATGAAAGAAAAGAGTATTTAAGCTAAGTATTTAGGATCACTCACAAAAAAAGTCAAGAACCAGTATAGCAAGGAAAGTATCCAATGTCAGCATGTTGATTTCCATAACTAAGTTCTATACCAGACCAAGATGTTAACTGTTCTTCCTACTTTTTTTCCTCTCTTTCATTGAAATATATTTTAAGAAAAAAAGAAAGGAAAAGGGGAATAAACAATTAGAATGTTAGGAAAAAGCAGAATGTATAAACAGGAAACAGTATGAGTAAAAGATAGGTTGGAGCTAAATTTGGAGGGAGCTGTCAAATAGTTGGGAAGAGACTATTTTGCCATTCTGAAGATCTCAAAATTACCTTTTGTTCTTTCAGGATTTGGGGAAACATGTGGTCTGAATCCTACTGAATGGATTTTCTGGTTATATGTTGTCTTGGGGATCACTCATTTCTTTTTGAGTGTTGCATTTTTATATATATTTTAACTGTATTCCTCCCAGAGTTGTGAGTTGTTGGAAGTTGAGAAGCCCATAAAGTCTTATTTGTACAACTATTAAAGTAGTAATACCTCTTTGTAGTAATATCTTATTATAGTAAAGAAATTCTTGCCTCCCAACATAATAATAATAATTCATCTCTCTCACCTTGACAAATGCCATTTATTTCTGGGCACTTGTTAGACATACAGTAATAATTTTTGTACCTATGTATTATTGGGTTGTGTGTATAAGGTGTGAAGATTATCAGGCAGTGACATTCATCTGATTTTTTTTCAATAGCATTAACAATCTATCATTGGAAGAGAATATTTGCAGCACATGGTACAGAAATTGTGGAATCTTACAAAGGTTTCACTGGCTTGTGTATTTATTATACTTAAGGCTCTTAAGGGAGGCTTATACAGTTTAGATGTTATATTAGCTCGTGACCAATTGATACACTACCCAACCAGTTCATCCTTACTGGGACTCTTTAGGGATAGGTAACCTCCTTACTAAATATTTTATGTTCAACATTTAAGTAATTCAGGGCCCAATTCATCAGATGCTATGAAGTTTTATTTGATGAAAAGCAAGTTAGTAGACTTGTTCCATGCTTGTATTTCATGATAATTATTTTTAGCACAGTTGCTAATCCAGCAACTTTGGTACGAATCTAACCACAAGATAATTGTGTGTTAAAGGCCACAGTGAAAGCTTCAATATCCTTTCTAAGTGGGTTTGATAAAAATAAAAAAGATCTAAAGATTTTTAAAGTATTGATTTTAAATATTAACAGAAGGCAGCAAGTATGTCTTATTTGTAACCTATCATGCTCACCACTGTCTAATGTAAATCAGGACTATAAATAACTATCTGTGGGTTTCATAGAAACAGATGATCCCATTCCTGACCTAGAGATATAGACGTTTTATGCTATGTTGATGATGACTAAATAGTATCTTAATAGAGTTCAAATATTCTACATTATGTCAACCTACATTCAAGATTGTTTTTTGCTGGCAGAATTTTTTTTTTAAATGAAGAACAAAATGCAGGTATTTTTCATTACTTTTGGAATGAAAATAAATCAAACCATTACCTGGTAGATAGCAGACCATCATTAGTGGGGCCATATATTTTCCCCTTTGGAGAGCCCTCCCTCAAAAATTAAAAACTTTGGGAGAAAAAGTTAACTGCTCAAAAAGGGCCTTTTTGAGAGTTCCCTGACTAAAGTATATTCACTCCCCCACCATCCCGCCACTATAATATCTTATCAGTGTAATTTTTATATTGTTTTTGTCCACTGAATTCAATGGCCCGGATTATTGGATAACAGTAGCCACCATTGTATACGTCATACAAACAAAAATTAAGACTAGCAAATTAAGCCCTAAAAATCCAGATGACTAGTAGATGCAATAGAGCTACAGTTTTTGCTATCAGTAAGCGGCCATTTCAATTTTTGTAACCCAGATCTGGTAGATTTAGTTGTTATCCTTGAATGAAAAGTATTGATCCATCTGAACAAAGTCTGGAAAGGGTATGCTCTTTTCCACCCCTCCTCTTAAAATACAGCCCTGTAGGAGCTCCATTTCTGCTTTTCCAGTTTTGATTCAAGAGATTAGAGATAAAATAACATGCTGAAAAAGGAGCTATGCAATTGTTTTTGTACAGGTAGTGAGAATATGAAGATGATATTGTATACATATAGAAGATAGCTGCACTGTTGGGAGTTCTTCTGTGGATAATATTTTATTTATTTAGAAAATCTATATAGCCACTCACTTCACCTAAAATTATATATTCATGTGATATTCCCAATTTTATATGCATGTGAGAAATGTGCATGCATATCTATGTTACCAAGTTAAAAGCAGTATATATTAGGAATAGTTCATTTCTGGGTTAATTTCTTAAAAACCTTTTTCACACACCATTTAGGCTCTTCCTTCTGGGCCTACATATGGGGCTTTTTTTTTTCTATAGTAAACTGGACACCAACTCTTATTTATCAATTGGCAAGTAGATTATGTCCATCATATGTGAAAGTGTTATGAATGCTTGCTATAGAAAGGTTTAGCTTGAATGGATGAAGAAAATATAACATCATGTCATTGAAATACTGGTATTTCAAGAGCCGTAGTGGCATAGTGGTTAGAATGCTGTATTGCAGGCTACTTCTGCTGACTGCCAGGGGTTCGATCCTGACTGGTTTAAGGTTGACTCAGCCTTCCATCCTTCTGAAGTCAATAAAATGAAGTCCCAGATGGGGGGGGGATATGCTGTAAACTGCTTAGAGAAGCCTATAAAACACTGTGAAGCGGTATACAAGTCTTATTGCTTAGCGCTATTTCCAAATGAATGTATTACCTTAGATTCAGAATCAATTCAGAGTAAATCTTTTCAAGTTGTAAATGAGTCACCTCCTCCTCCTCAAAAACCCAGATACTGATGTGAGCCCTTTTTGATATTACAGACTTGAGTCTCCGACACGCTCTTTGGTGATGGAGGCTCCCAAGGGAGTTTTGATTAATGCTGAAGCTGGCAACCTGGAAGCAACGTGCAGGACGGAGCTTAAGCTGCAATCCAAAGATGGTGAGGTACGGAGAAAATGTACACCTCAGAGCTGAGATCAGGACTCTGCTTTCATTCTATTGTCAAGGCTGTTTAATTTGCAGTGAGTACAGAACAGAGCTTAGTACATTTAGGCAATTTTTAGATTTAAAAATTGGATGTTAATTCCATTTAGCACTGGAAATTCTCTTGGCAATTCCATTGAGCATTGATTTTAAAAAGAAATATGGATAGTTAATATATTAAAGTTCCTCATCAAGATGGTGGAACTCATTGTATGCAAACTGTGTTTCTCTCATACAAAGTGGCAAGTTGATTCAATAGTGTTAAAAGGCTGGGATAATAGCAATGATTATAGGAAACAGATTTATGTAGCTGTAAAAATGAGTAGTACCACTAAATTCCCATTTTGTTTGACGGTTTAAAGTGAGTTTTTCTTGACCAGTATAATTACCTCTTATATCATTTATTTTGTTAGTGAGGTGGGATTAACTCACTCCTATTGATCTGTAGAGCCTGGCAGCATTTTTAATGGGTTAAAACAAACTCTTTAGATCTTTGAAGGTATTTAGGAGTTTGCAATTGTAGTCCACAAATTTAATAACTCAGCCATTACCCAATAATCAAAGTGTATCAAGCCAGTTTCAATATAATTGGAACTATACAATATTTTAATATTCAGTTGTAGTTCAATTTCTTGTCATGCAAATGTAAACTACTAGCACCCCATTTAACAGCTAGGGTTTTGTGGTAAGGTCTTTGCAGTCAAGATGCAAACAGCGCTTCAGAAGGTATAAAGGCACAAACACAGGACCCACCTGCAATCCCTGGAAACAACTGCATCTTTTCCCAAGATTGGAAAAAACTGCCAAACTATTCCAGATAAAAAACGTGTAGCTGCTTTAAGATGCTGCATTCTGGTGGTATGTTTGTGCTGATGCATTTTATAAAGCACGATTTCAAAAATGGAATCCAAAACACTGCATACTCATAGGGCGTGTCAAATTTTTCGACTTTCAATTTCCAAACAGTAGGGGTGCTCAAAAGTGACATGCCTTGCGGAGTGTAAAGATATCTTTGTTACTTTAACATAATTTAAATGTGTTGGGTAAGTAACTATATGAATATCATAACTTCTTAACATTTTGTTAGTTTTATTTGAAGTGAATGTGCATAGTCCTGATTTTTAGTTTTTAAAGGTGTAGATAAGGCAGCAACTATAACTAGCTGTTTCTGCAATGAAGGCTGTAAAAGTTTAACATTGCCTAATAATGAAAGTGTCAAGCCCAGATACATTTGTGGCTGCTTGGGCCTTGGGTGGTGTCCTATTCTTCTATCTCTCCTTGGTTTTCCCTACTGATGATGATAACAAACACATTCCAATTTTCAGCTCAAGAAAGAACAACAATTTAGTCATTTCCACCTTTTAGCCTTTCTCAACCTTTTTATAACTTGCAGGAATATTGAAACAATTTTCAGGTCTCAGGGAAATGTTGAATGAATATTATATCTACAACTCACAGTACATTCGTGTAATCAGTAAGTGGTACATATAATCCTAGAAGAATAAGCAGTGCTGTTTTGAATTGAACAAGTGTTTTTTTTTCCTTCTATCTTTCAACATACTTTCAAATCAGCTTTATTTCACTATTTTTTTAGTGAAAAGAAACTTCCCATATTAACTCAGATCATTTTTTTTCCTCTATAGACTATTTTCTTGCCTTAAGACCATTTGCCTCACCAGGACCTTCACACATACTGCTTACCTCTGGCTCTAACCCTGGGTAACAGCCTCCAGTCTGAGGTTTCATAACCCTCACCTCCAGCACATTGACTATAATAACAACAGTAGCATAACCTTCTCTTTATCTGTACCGATTAACTAACTAGAGCTTCCCCAAATGTCCTGTTTCATGTAACAATAGACACAACAGCCCTCTTATCTCTAGTTACACACCCAGACACCTAGCAAACAAACTGAATGCAATCACAACTTTCTGGCAAACTACAAAAAGCTTCCATAAAGCTTTCAATTAACTATTCAAGTAATAATTTCTCCTAAAAAAATTTGCAACTATCAAGTTGCACTTAATTTGTGAAATAAACATTGAAAGAGTTCTGACCAAAATGCCTTGGTCCAGAGAGCTGGAAATAACTATAAATTCGGTGGCCAAGAGAGCATATGAAAACACGCTATACATTTTTAGAATCTCACTGAGTCCTAACACTGAAAATAGATACAGCAAGTGAGTCTCAATAAAACTCAGTTCAAGGTAAATCCTAACTGCACTTCTCTCTTTGTCTAGATTTCCCCCTTGTCTTCACTTTCCTTTGCTTCTCTGTACACGTTTTGAAAAGGCATTAACAGTTAAGCTACAGAGTTTGAAGGCACCTTGGAGGTCATCTAGTCCAACCCCCTGCTCATGCAGGAGACCTATATTTGGGATTCGAACCATCGAATCGCCGATCTTTCTGATCGACAAGCTCAGCGTCTTAGCCATTATCAAAGCAGACTCTTTTTAACAGGGACATAACTTAGAGTGTTGTGTGGCAAATAGGATATCCTTTAAAAATTAAATATTAAGAGATAATTTGGATGAACGGCAACTGCAAGGCAATCTATTTCTAGGAATTCGAATAGTAGATAATTTTTGCTGTGATTAATTATGCTTAAAGGGCATTATATATCAGCAAAAAAATCATCTTTTATCCCAGTAATTGCACATTTTGTTGGTCACTTGTAATCGAATAATATTGCATCTTTCTAGCACTGAATATCTGCTTATGGGAAATTTAATTCACATATTTATATATTTCAAACAATGGATTTCCTGTGTGTCATTAAACAATAACAGAAAGAATAAAAAAAATTGTATCAAAGACTACAAATAACAATGTAGAAAGAGCAGAAAACTGTTCTTCGTTTATTATGGCAATTATTAAGGGCTTCTAGCAGTGAAAATTGTAAACGTAGTTCCACTTTCACCATTTATAGGGAAACAATTAATTTAGATTGTATTTTCATTTAGACTTTCCAAACTAATATAAAGACTAATGCATCGAAATTTGTCCATCCTTACTGGAGACATAGTGCATGAAGAGGCATAATCATGTTCATGATCATAAGTGCCTCCTCCTAGGGCCCCATTTATGTATTGGCATAAGCATCTTCAAAGGGTCTTGTCTTCACACTGCCTGATCATTCTACATTCAATCCTGGGGGATTATTTGCATTCAGACTTTCATTTTAAGGCAAATAGTATTGGGGATAGAAACATTTACAATATAATGTAGATATAAATGCAAATATTGTTTCATTTTCATTTATTTATTAGCACTTATATACCGCCCCCTCTCCCGAAAGGGACTCGGGGCGGTGTACAGTCCGTATTAAAAAACACCAAATAAAATACATGTATGCATAGGAGGAGGATAAAATAGGCCAAAACTGTACAGCTAATAAATAAACAATATAAAAATTTAAAATATCATACAATTTATACACTATCCCTCTAAAAGCCAGTAAAAAGTATATGCCAGGGGGGTAGACGTTGTAAATTATGCCAAACCAGCCAGTCGGAACAGGTGTGTCTTCAGTTTCTGTCGGAAGGAGCGGAGGTCAGTAGTGGTTCTAATGTCGGGGGGGAGGTCATTCCAGAGGGTTGGGCCCATCACAGAGAAGGCCCTACTCCTCGGTGTCGCCCGTTGGCATTGCCTCGTGGACGGCACCAGGAGAAGGCCCTCCCTGTGAGAGCGGATTGGCCGCAGGGATGTGTGCGGGAGGATGCGATCCCGCAGGTAACTAGGCCCTATGCCATGGAGCGCTTTAAAGATGGTAATCAGAACCTTGAACCGCACCCGAAAGACCACAGGTAGCCAGTGCAGCTCGCGCAGGAGAGGTGTTACGTGGGAGTACCTAGTACTCCCCATGACTACCCGCGCGGCTGCGTTCTGGACTAGCTGCAGTCTTCGGGCGCGTCCCAAGGGAAGCCCCATGTAGAGAGCGTTACAGTAGTCCAGGCGAGACGTCACCAGCGCATGAGTGACTGTGCGTAGGGCATCACGGTCCAGAAGGGGGCGCAATTGGCGCACCAGGCGAACCTGGTGGAACGCCCCCCTTGCCACGGCTGCCACATGATCATCCATTGACAGCCGGGCATCTAGGAGGACGCCCAAATTGCGCGCCCGTTCCACAGGGGGCAATTGCTCGCCCCCTATGGCCAGTGATGGAATTAACTGGCTGAACCGAGGTGCCGGTAGCCACAGCCACTCAGTCTTGGAGGGGTTGAGTTTGAGTCTGTTGTCCCCCATCCAGACCCCGACGGCTTCCAAACACCGGGACATCACTTCGACAGTCTCGTTGGGGTGGCTTGGGGTTGAAATGTACAGCTGAGTATCATCAGCGTACAGATGGTACTCAACCCCAAAGCCACGGATGATCTCACCCAGCGGCTTCACATATGCGTTGAACAAAAGGGGCGAGAGGACCGACCCCTGCGGCACCCCACAAGAGAGTGGCCTCGGGGTCGACCTCTGCCCCCCAGTCAACACATATTGCATCCGGCCGGAGAGGTAGGAGCCGAACCACCGTAAAACGGTGCCTCCGACTCCCATCCCCTCCAGCCGGCGCAATAGGATACCATGGTCGATGGTATCAAAAGCCGCTGAGAGATCTAATAGGACCAGGATAGAGGAACAACCTCTATCTCTGGCCCTCCAGAGATCATCCACCAACGCGACCAAGGCTGTCTCGGTGCTGTGCCCGGGTCGGAAGCCGGACTGGCGTGGGTCTAGATATACGGATTCGTCGAGGTGCCGTGGAAACTGCTGCGCCACCACATTCTCAACAACCTTCGCTAAAAAGGGAAGGTTAGAGACTGGACGATAATTAGCTAGCTCCATTGGGTCAAGTGAAGGCCTCTTGAGCAGGGGCTTCACCACCGCCTCTTTCAAGGCAGCCGGTAAGAAGCCCTCACCCAACGAGGCGTTCACCAGGCCCAGAAGCCAGCCTCGCGTCACCTCCCAGGATGCCAGTACCAACTAGGAGGGGCACGGGTCCATTGAACATGTGGTGGGTCGTAGCCGTCCCCGTAACCCATCTAAATCCTCGGGGGCAACAGAGTCAAACTCCTCCCAGAGTGGACTCACAAGACTCACTGATGTCGGCTCGTCCGGACCACTGGGGGGGGCCCATCCGCTCCGGATCTGAGCGACTTTGTCTTGCAGATATTCTCCAAACTCCTCTGCTCTTCCCTGCAAGGGCGCCTCCCGCGTCTCCTGCAACAGGAGAGAGCGGGACACCCTAAACAGGGCGGCAGGGCGGTTATCCGCAGACGCAATGAGAGCGGCACAATGCCTACATTTGGCCGCTTTCAATGCCACAAGGTAAGTCCGTAAAAAGGCTCTTACCTGTGTTCGGTCAGATTCGGAGCGTGAGGACCTCCACCTGCTCTCTAGACGTCTCCTATGGCGCTTCATCACCCTGAGCTCCTCGGTATACCAAGGGGCCCGGGTGGCTCGCTGCCACAGGAGAGGTCGCAGAGGCGCGACCCGGTCTAAGGCCCCCGCCGTCGCCCTATTCCAGGCGTCGACTAGGTCCTCCGACCGAGCGCGGGTTAGGGCTACAGGTAACGGCCCAAGCTCCGCCTGGAACCTATCCGGTTCCATCAAGTGCTTGGGGCGGTACCAGCTTGAACATACTGGTTCCGCCTCCTCGCGGTGGAGGGTAGCGCCAGGGAAGTCGAGCCGGAGATATGAGTGATCTGACCATGACAGGGGCATAATCTCTAAATCCCCTATTCCCAGATCACTCGTCCACTGTTCAGATACAAAGATAAGGTCCAGTGTGTGGCCGCCTTCATGTGTGGGGCCCTGAATTAGTTGGGTCAGGCCCATGGCTGTCATGGAAGCCATGAACTCCCGAGCCACCTCAGACGCTGCTCCCGTCGACGGCAGGTTGAAATCCCCCATAACCAAGAGTCTGGGAATCTCAACCGCCGTCTCCGAGACCAGCTCGAGGAGCTCGGGCAGGGCCGCTGACGTATAGCGAGGAGCCAAGTATACAATCAGCAGACCCCACTGCCTCCCTGGGCCCCATTTCATACCCAGCGACTCACACCCGGGTATCTGAGGAACAGTGAACTCCCTCGGCTCTAGACAATCCCGTATAACTACCGCCACCCCACCACCCTTACCCAGGGCCCGAGGCTGATGGAATGCACGGAAACCCGGTGGGCACATTTCCACGAGGGGTAAACCACCCTCGTGGCCCAACCAGGTTTCCGTTATCCCTGCAAGGTCTAGCTCCCCCTCCGAGATCAACTCGTTAATGAGGGGGGCCTTGTTGGTCACAGACCTTGCATTGCAGAGCATCAGCCTAAGGCCCTGGCTCTGTAGTTCCCGACCACCTAGGCTGCGGGGGTTGGTACAAGCGACCGGGCGTAGCCAGCAGCCACGGTCTCCCAACCGACCTTGCGATCTTTTCTTGTCCTCGCATCCCCCCCTCCCCGCGACCGTTGTAATAAAACAACCCTCTACTGGAATTACTTGTTCCCTCTCCCCCCTCACCCCGCTCACTTCCTTCGTAGACTCACCTGTTCGTCTGGCGTTGGCTTCCCTCCTGGCCTGGTTATCCCCCCTCCCTTTCCTAGAACCCCCTAAAAACACAATAAAACATTTTGATAAAAAGCCCCTCAGCTTCCTTTTCTTCCTGTTCATCACTTTTAGCACTGATATAAGCAGGCTTATATCTATCTATAAGACCATGCTACCTAGCCAACATTTATAAGATGCACTATTTGATGTGAACTCTGGATGTTTCTCTTTGCTATGGCTTTGTATAGGGCAGGCGATGGCAACCCACAGCTCTAAAGCCACATGTGGCTCTTTCATCCCTCTGCTGCAGGTCCCTGTCCTGGTCAGCTCCACAACTGATACGGATTTTGGTTAGGACAGGTAGAAGAAAATGGACACCACACTTGGAGGAGACTCCATGGTGGGAGAAGCAGACTTCTGGTTGGCTCCAGAATTGAATGGGGGGACTTCCTGTTAGGGCCTTTGTGGCTCTTTAAGTGTTTAAGGTTGCTGACCCATGGTATAGGGCAGTGGTGGGTTCCGGATTCCGTTGCAACCGATACAGTGCAACGGGGCCCAGCATCCACCACATGAATGCACGCAGTGCGCACATGCACCCTTACCTCCTTTGACACCTCCGTGATGCTCCAGCTGTTCAGTGGAGCATCACGCAGGCACTCTACGCTCCATGTGCATATGCGGAAGCGCCAAAGAGCTCAAATACAGGTAAGGCAGGCGGGTGGGCCCTCCAGAGCACCGTACCGGAATGGTACCCGGTGCTCCCGGCAGGCACCGGTACACCAATTACCAGGGCATACCACCTGCAACCCACTATTGATATAGGGATAGAATCAGCCCAGCAATTTGCTTGAGAGTATGGGATGTACTTATGCGCACACATTTAAGAATGTCACGTATTCTATGTGAAATTATAACAGCAAGTACCTAAATAAATATAACTATAACATAAAATATTTGGGGTCTATGTTAATATTAGCCTAATTGCCGATTCTTTACTGAATACATATGTATACTACAGAACGAAAGGCGCAGTTAATTTACATCATGGGTTTTAAACCACAAACCTTACCAAAAGTAACATTCTTTCTCCCCCCCCCCCTCCTCCTTCCTCTTCTCCTCCTTCTCTTTCAGATAAAGTTGGAGGCTTCAAAAATCAAACTACCTAGATTGCCTCAGGGATCCTACTCCCCTTCTGGATCCAATCAAAAAATCTACGAGCTGTGCGTATGTTCCAATGGGAAGCTGTTTCTGTCCCAGGCTGGATCTAGCTCCACCTGCCAGATAAACCCAAGTATCTGCCTTTGAAAGGGACTGTTTGCAGCAGACTTCATGGCAAGACAGTTAAGCTGCCACTTAATTTTGCTAGAACACAGAAAGCCTATCAAAGACTTGTGTGTATGTTGGGGGGGCGTGTGCGTGCATGTGTGTGTGTGTGTGTGTGAATATATAAATATATAGATATATATAGATATAAGTATATATAGATATATATCCTTTTCCATAAAAACAAGGTTTCAGTACAAGAAATTCCAGGGTGATCCTCTTGGTGTAGCATTTATCATTCCTGCATCAAAATGTAAGAACTATGAGTGAACTGGATGCAGATCCTTTCCAGAGTATTCAGATTGTTGAACATTTGTCTCCATTTGTCAAGGGTTTTCAAGCCTCTCCAAATTTAAAGGCTAGTTCACATGTAACATTTAATCTACATAACTCTAAGAAGAAATTCTATCATGTCACTAGAGACTGCACCCAGGTTTAATCTGTCATGTGTAAAGGCACTAGACCTGCAACTGTGGTTTCCCCAGCTGTCTAGGAAAGGGAGATAGAGATAACATTTATAGGATGCTGAACACAGATTCCTGTGCTGTTGGTTCGTCTGTGGACATATAGATAGATATCTGTATCTGTGGAGAAAGAGTATTGTGTATAAAGACAACCTAAACATGAAACCAAAAAAGCAAAGGCAGCACTCCTCGTGAAAGTAACAGGTAGAAAGGAAGGTAGAAGATATTCAAGCTACAGGTAAAGTTCTTCAGTAAACAGAAGAACAGAGCGAGTTTAAAACATACATAAAACAAACCACTCTTGGAGCGGTTTACAGAGTCTGCATATTGCCCCAAACAATCTGGGTCTGCATTTTACCAATCTTGGAAGGTTGAGACAACTTTGAACCAGTCAGGATCGAACTCCAGGCTGTGAGCAGAGTTAACCTGCGATGATGCATTCTAACTACTGCACCACCATATATCATATAATCAGAAGAGGCTTCAAGAAGGGCCTGGGAATGGTGTCCTGGAAGCAAATCATCTGATCATTGCAAACATTCCCTGGGGGAAAAAAAATCCTAAAAACAACTCTTTAAAAAAAATAGTGATTAAGCAATGGTAGCAGCAAAAAGAAAAACCTTTTCAATCGTACTGTTAAAACCAAAAACCTAAAATGAATTGCACTTCAGAAAAGGTGATAGGAAGCATGTGGTTTATGTTCTGTCCACCAATATTTTGTGTTTTCCATTGTGGAAAAGACACATGATTCATGCAATTGATTCCTTAGCTGATCTATAACTTCCAAGATTTGTGGGAACACATAAGTTATTGGTTACTCTTCTAACAAGCTTGAAACCTCAAGCCAGTTTTGAGGCTTTCTGATCTAGAGCACACCAAGCACTTCCTAGCTGAATTCAGTTTAGATAACATTCTCACTAATGGTTTCAGTGGAGTTTGGATTAAGCCATTTCTAAATATAGTTAGGTGCTTCAAGTCATTGGTTAAAAAGACTTGGAGATACCAGTAAAGTGCACTTTTGATGGACAGTAAAATGCGTAGTTACAGATTAGATTTGCAGTGCAATCCTAGACATTCTTACTCAGAAGTAAGGTCAAATACGCTCTATGAGGTTTACTTTACATAGTTAAGGGTGCAGCCTTAGTGACTATATTAAGTCTTTAAAGCATTGGCCAACTCAGTGGTTGTTGCAACCTACTTTGAGCTACTTAAATGCAAGGGGGTCACCCAGGATAATAATTGTATTGGGACACAACTATATACCATCTCTGTTAAAAGAGGGAGACTTGTGCCTATGCCTTAAGTCAATGCACTCAGCAAGGAGAAGCACATCAATATTTATCTTATTATTAAAACCATTTTATCTGATACTTTAGACTAAATGTTGGAAAGAATGGTGATTGCAATGTTTGGAAGATGAATGCGGACTTATGAGGTAGACTTAACTAAAACTGCCAAGGCTGAGAGGCACTGGTAACCTCAATCTTGTTTTTGTCTGAGTAATGAACATCTAAATTTATACTGAAGGTACAACTTCAAATCATCAGATGTGTTTGTGAATTGTGTTTTTGCTTTTGTTGTTCATTTCATACTGAATAGTGATTCACTCATTTCATTAAGGAACATTTGTCAGGGTGCCCATGATGGTAAATGAACTCAATGCTGCAGAGGAAATAGTCATATGACAGTGTGACAAGGTTTTATCTTTTCTTCTATCATCAATTTTACCGATAAGGAAAGAAACAATTTTATTGAAATGAACTGCAGGTATCTGGGTATTTGCTTCTTTGTTTCTGAAGGGCTTAACTTTCTTCTAGTTTATGTATATTCATTTGGCTCCTGATCTTTAGTTTGGCTGTTAACTACATTGACAGTAATGAAGAATGTTTATGGAGAGAGAAGAAATACAATAGCAAAAGTAAGACAAACAAGCCATTCACAACAACCATCAAATGATTCTTAGAATCTAAGCTTAGGTGCTGAATTTGGTTAGCAATTTAAATTAGGCTTCCCACAAATAAAACCTCATCACATGGCCTGGTTCTAAAGTCCATTAATTCAGCTAACATAGTCATTAATGTACATTGGGTTAGAGAAGGCTGTCTTAAAATATGGGAGAAGTTTGCCATCCCAAAAACAACAAAAGCTCTATTGGAAAAGATGTCATTTACTTCCTTTGCTAAAAATTACTAGGCTTTAATTTATTGTTCTTTTAAAATCATATGTAAGAAGGTGTTTTGATATTTGTAAAATTACATATAGTCATAGAAAACATTTCCTTTCTTTGCTCTTTCCCAATCTAAGTTGTAGGAAGCTTAAATCTTCAAAGTATGATTTGTATGCAATGTATAATTGTACATAAAATCGCAATAGTAGTATGACTGTCATTTTTTTTAACCGCAATGGTGGTTGTAACAACGCACCATGCTTTTACAATTAGCTTCCTTAAAGATGGCAGATACTTACCTGTTTTGCAGGTAAATCTATCAAATCAGACATGAGAAAGATGGATGCCATACTCCAAACTATTCCAATTCACTTGGTTGAAAAGATAGATCAATAACTTTTTCCCATTGTACTCTATATTGTTTTTTTTTCCAAAATAAATAATACCCAATAACAAACAAAATATGTTCAAAGTGTTACGATTCAGTATTAAAATAAGTAATTGGTAAATTTTTTAATATATGGAGCTCAATTATAATTATTTAACTATTTGTATACTCTGATTTTGATCAGTCACAAATACCTTCCATATAAAGTTAAGATTTGTACCAGTGTGAATGTTTTTAAATAAGGCATTATATATCAACAATTTGGACATATATACAGTATGTTTTATTAATACTTTTAAAAACTGATAACCTCTAACAAATGTTTGTTATTTTAATATAACATTTGTTTCCCTTTATATTCTTCTACTCTCCAATTTTAATTTTAAAAGAGATTTCTACAGGCTTCTGTGGAAAGTAATTGCAAGGGAAAAAAACCTTCTTACTCTAAAACAGAGGTCCTCAACCCCCAGTCCGTGGATCGGCATGGGCTGCAGCAATCCAGAAACCAACCCATGCAAACAAACAAAGCCCCATGCAAAAACCATGCCCCTTCTGGTTCACAGAAAAAACCTCTCTCCAATGAACTGATCCCTGGTGCCCAAAGGGTTGGGGGCTGCTGCTCTAAAGGGATTGTTGCCTCAAATTTTGGAGTGGTCACCTCAAATTGTATTAGTGATTGCTCCATAAAAAAAAAACTATCCAGTTTTTCCATGTAATAACCATGGAGCTTGATGAATTTCAAAGAAGTCTTGAGGGATTAAGTTTACTTTATTGGCTTTATCTAATTATTTCAGCTCAAGAAAGGTTGTTATGCTATTTTCACTAGCATTTTTGTCCATTTTTCTCTCAATAACCACTAGTATTCATCTTTGGTTGCCAAGAAGAAGAAATATGAATGGTGGACTTCCACTGAAGTCAGGCTAAGAAGAATAGGCTGAAATGCTAGCTATGGGTATCCAAAGGGTTTTCTCAGTAAGGATTTAGTATCAGAAACCTTATTCTCCAATTCACATTAGTTAAATGTAGTGACATGTAGATGATTTCAAGCAGTTATATTTGTTATTCATTTTACATTACAGCTATTTATTTTTGAAATACTTAAAAGTTCTTGTTATATTTAGTATACCTCAACCAACTATAAACTCCATGGTTAAGAAGACAGGCCTGCAGTACTTTCAGCACACTTTAAAATAACTTTACATCTGAGAAGTATGATAGATATGGTTGATATCAATGGTCTGTACAGAAGTAACCTAATCCTATTAACTGGAAACAGTTTGCATTATTCTCTGGTTTGGTTTGATTCAATGGTCAGTGTAATTTTTAAGTCGAAATGAAAAGTTGTCATTTAGAAAAATGGTCACAATTTAAAAATATTCTTAAAAACAATTACAACACTCTTTAGGCAATGGTTGTTTATAATTAAACCAACTCATGCTCTGATGAGAACCTAGCACTTAATGAAATCATTTGCTATCATAAGCTCCCAAAACATCAAGCATACACAAATTGCATACAGATGCAGTTGCTAGGGATCATGTTGTTAAGTGTGGTATAGTCATTTTTAATCTCATATAACTAGCTTTAAAATCATGGGACAACTTATCTTGCAATAGTATACCCATACCTACATAAGAATACATAATGTACAGGGACTGGATACGTGTAGCCTATGAAAGATAGCTTGGAGATGATATACAGTATGATAGCGGTTCAGAGGAGCATGTGGACTTGTTCAGTGTCATCCCAGAGGGCAGGACTAGGACCATTGGGCTGAGACTATAAGGAAAAAGATTCAGTTTAATAATGAGAAGGACTTTCCGGATAGTAAGAGGCTGTCAGCCAATGCAATAGATTGCCACATGAAGTGGTAAATTTCTCTTTGCCAGGAGCTTTAAAAAAAGAATGGATAGTCACTGTTTACAATGTTTTAGCATGTAAAAAGCAGGATGGTTTCACCCTGCATGATATTTGAGATCCCTTCTAATTTGATGATTACATAGCAGGAATCAATAGCACCCAAGGGTTCCCCCAGTAAAGGGTACCGAGGGTTCTTTCCTTCCGTGACCCCATTTGAAAGCATTTTTTTTAAAGTAACAAATACAAATTGAGAAAAATCATGAGACAGCCAACTCTTCCAACATGTGTTCAACACAGGGCTGCCCACCACCTGGGAAAGTTTTGAATTCCTACCTAGAGTTTAGAAATTCATGCATGCACGCACAAACTTTGGCTCCCTATAAAGTTATCATTTCCTATTATTGTTTAATGTGGTATAATTGTTTCTGTTTGATTAATTCCAATGTTATACATGAGCACTAAAATCAAAATTAAGCAAGAGCTTCTTAAGCATTAGAGTTCCACTTATTCTTTAATACTGAGGCATCCCTAATAGTAGAATTTAAAGTCTCTCTATCTATTAGGAAGTCATTCTCTGGCGCACAAATAAGCAAAATATGGGGAACAGTTGTGAACCTTTTAGGCCCATAATGTCTTTCTTCAAGTCTTGGTTGCTTTCTAGAAATGTGCCCAACTTAAAGCTTGCTCAGTATTTATTGAAGTCTTGTGGGTCTTTGTGCTAATTACATAAAAAGCTAGAAAACAGAATGGCAAGTCAACTTTAGACTTACCTGTGATAATATTTTTAAACAATACCTTAATAGTTTCTACTTGTGGGTTTAATCTCTAAATTAGGAATTAAACTTCAGATACAGTATTGGCATATAGCAGGAAGTCTCAGGACACTGAGTTAGAGGTAGCTTCAGTGTGACATGAAAACCTTAATTACAAAAATCATAGACTTATAGCATGTAAGAGTTTGAATATAGCTTAAAGATCATTTGCTCCAATTCCTTGCTCAGTGCAGGAATCTATGATTATAGAACCTATTATTATGGCCCTCTAACTCCAGTTTTCAATACCTAAGCCTCTCTCTACCTCCTAATTCATGTTCCATTTCTGAGCAGCTCGTAACAAAATCTATTTGGAATTTAAATCCATGGGGTTTTTTATTCTACTTTCTGCAACAAATTGGAACAATTTACTCTGTCTTGCACTACATCTGATCAAAAGATAGTTATCACATCTTCTCACAATCTTCTCTTCTGCAGGCTAAACATACCCAATCATTCTTCATCCTAGTCATTTTTCCTTTTTTTTAATCTGCTCTTCCTCCCAGTTCAGATCTCTTTCACATACACTACGGTGAAAGTTTATCATTTCAAAACTAATTGAAAAAGCTGTAGCTTGTATTTCTAATTAATATGGACTTTATTAAATAACATATGTAGATTTAAGGTGACTTTAAAATATGTCAGCAAGCTTATAAAGTATATGTATACCTCCAAAAGTTGCCATTCATAGAAAATAACTAAAGGCATTGAAAATAAATGGAATTTAGATCTAGGTAGTTATTTATTAAGACTGCAGTGTTAAACATACATCTCTATTTGGGGGTTGGGGATACTTTTTTAGCAGCTAATGTCCCTTGTTCAGATACTCTTTTGAAAGTAAACTTCAAACAAATGCAAGCATTTTGATGTTCATTCCAAAGGCAGAAACAATTACCAAGAATATCATTCATACTGGAGAAAGTGTTATTTGATATCTCCATATAGCTACACACACACACACACACACACACACACACACACACACACAAGAGAGAAAAGGCTGTAGCACATCCATGGCTATATCCAATTTTAAAATGAAATGCTGTGAGAGAATAAATTATGCTGCAGAGGTCAAAGGCTCTATCAAACAACACCTTCTCCAGTACAAATGGTATTCTTGGTAATTGTCTCTGCTTTTGCAAGCATCAAGATACTTGCATTTGTTTTAAGTTTATTTTCAAACTGCAGAGTATCTGAATCAGGGCCATGGGTTGCTTTTCAAAAAAATCTGCAAAATGAAAAGAAAAAAATTGCTCATTTACATTATTATGTTCATCTAATTACAATTCCTGTTTGATTCATAATGCAATTATGCAGAAGTGCTTACAGGTAGCAGCATCTGTCTGACTCTCACACATATTTGGTTAGTATATGGCTGGGGAATCCCAGGGCTGTATTCTAGATAAGGATATTGATTTTCTTTTTCTGGAGGAAGGGCAGTAGCAAACTAGTGACATGCTTTTGCCAAGAAGCCTTGATGTATGTGACTATGAAGTCATCAAGAGTTAATTCTGCCTTGAATAAGATCTTTTTTATAAGTCATCCCAGGGGTGTCAACCTCGCAGTGACACATTGTCATCACATGACGTGTCTCAACTTTTTCCCCCCTTCACTAAATGTGGGCGGTCATGACCAGTACAAGATGCTTCCAGGCCGCGAGTTTGACACCCCTGAAACAGCCAAATCAAAGTACTTCCACACCCCTGCCATTTATTTCCCCCAAACTCTTAAAAACAGTTGGGAAATGTCCTAATATCATCTTCCGTTAATTCAGAAATGCTGAAAATGAGCATTACTGTTCCAAAAGAAGCTGCCACAAATCCTGCTGGAACAAATTTAACTTATTCCATCCAAAAGGAAATACATTCAAAAATGAAGCAGCCTGTACTTTGCAAATGGCTCATCTTTTGCCAGCGTACACCTTATAGAACCTGCTGGAAGGCGGTATGAGCCAAGTATTCCTTCTATGGAGAAGCCATTGTCCTTCAAATCTCATAGCACCCCTTTTTGTCCTGTAATCTCTGACATAACCCTCAACATTTTCTCAGGAGTGCTTTTCAATCCACTAGAGGAAATTAGAAAGCTGTGGATTACAGAAGGGAAGAATAGCATAGGAGAACATCTCACTGGGCTAATGGAAGCAGAAATTCAATTGATTAGGGAGATAGATTTTGTGGCAATATTTTCATCTTTCTGCTTCCTCACTAGTATATTTTTAACAACATCAGACTACAAATTCAAAGGCAAGGTGAGATAATATTTATTTTTATTTATTTATTATTCACACTTATAGACCGCCCCCTCTCCCGGAGAGGACTCGGGGTGGTGTACAGTCACTAAAATACGTTGTAAAATACATACATAAAACAGTTAAATAATTAAATACGTAGGTGAAGGAGGTTGTGAGACTGTAATAGAATAATAAATATAATACGTTAAAAGCCTATTAAAACCCCAAACCCAATTAAAATAAATAAATCCCGGGAGGTAAAACTAAGAAAGTGCCAGGCCAGCTGATTGAAATAGGTGAGTCTTTAACTTTTGCCGGAAGGAACGGAGGTCGGTGGTAGTTCGAATGTCTGGGGGGAGGTCATTCCAGAGGGTTGGGCCCATCACAGAGAAGGATCTACTCCTAGGTGTCGCCCGCTGGCATTGCCTAGCAGACGGCACCAGGAGGAGCCCCTCCCTGTGTGAGCGGATAGGTCGCAGGGACGTGTGTGGTAGGATGCGATCCTGCAGATAATAGTGGGTTGTTGATCATTTTATCAAATTTAGTTTGCTTTGTTACTGCTGTTTCACTGTGCTAAAGGAAAAGCTAAAATAGATGCCCCATTGATGAATCTGCTTAATTTTTCTGCCAGATGTTATAGGTGCCAGAAGAAAAGATTTGATTTTTTTAATATTTGCAGTATAGCTACACTACCAAATACTCGAAATAAAGTTGGGCTGCTTTAAGAAAAATCCACCCAATTCCCGTTTTAAAAAAAATCACACTGAAGTCCTTCAAAAAGTTTCTTTATAGTGAATTGTAAGAATAAGTTTGCTGACTACAATATGTCAGATCCTTTTTTATATTGTGACAGATTTTTTTTTCTATATTCATGTTTGTGTCTTCTTCCATTTTCTGTACTAAAGTCATAATCATGGATAAGACAAGGCAAAAACAAAACAAAACCAGGAGACTTCTGCTGGTAAATGCATTACTGCTTTCTAAAGCAGTGTTATTCCTGCAAGCTTTTACAAGATTTTTCTCTAGCAAAGCAGCATCTGTAAGCAGTTTTCAATCTGAAAACAATAATGATGCATATCATAAATAATTGTGTAGGACTTTTTTCATACCAGTCCACTGGTTTAAAAAGGGAGCAATGTGGTGTTTCCTATTGTTTATACTAATAACTTTCAGTTGAAGAATTATTTGGTTCATTTTCTTGTATGCTGATAATAAAATTAGTGTTTATTGTGTTTTTGAGAGTAGACCCTTTATTTTGGACTGAGTTTTCAGGCAGCTGCACTGGATAATTATAGTTACCCATATTGATATAATAAATAATTGATACTTAATGAGTATTAATGAAATTCCCAATTTTATTCACAGACACTCGAATGCATTACCCCAAATACTATATTTTGCTTTGCAGTTTTTTCCAGCCATACTACACCCATCAAGCTAATATCAATATCAATGCAGCAACAAGTTATTCATATGAATAGTGATAGGTGTGAATGCAAGCTGAAGTCAGAGGGCAAAAAGGTGAGTTTTGAACAAAGAAATGATACTACTTTTAGACAAATTTAATAGAATCCTTGTAAAAATTTAATATAAACTTGTGTAAAACATGTTACTTTCTGCAACTGGAATCTAAATTGTAGCTATGGAAGATGATATAGAGTTTATGAGCACCATTTTTAGAACAGAGGAAATGTAATACTGTAGTCATAAAAATCTTTACAACATTGTATACTATTCTGTTCTGACCCCCCTCCGTCCAGTAATGAATGCCGATTTAGGCTTAGCTGGATGCCACATTTTAATAACAGGACTACAATCTTGGTGGCTGAAAGCCCAAACATGAACCCACAGATAAGAACCTTGGCGGCAACCCAGACTCCGACAGATAAAGATAACAGCTTCTCCAGCATGTTACAAACAGGAATCCAAAACAGATCAGACCAGACGTACTGCAGATTACTTTAAACGGTTGTGTCCTGCAAGAAATCTCCTCCCAAAATCTCTGTTTATATAAGCTCTTGGGAGGGGCCACGCCCCAACCACCTGAGCTTCATTATCTTTTATGAGCTTGTTTCCAGAGCAGCTGTTGCCTTCGTTTCTCCACCCATCTTAATCTGGCGTCAGAGACAAACTCTCTCCGGTCTTCCCCACTGCTCCATGCCTCAGGCGCCTCCTGGTGGTCAACCAGCCTCTCTGGTCCCTGCTCTGCATCTGAACCCTGCCCAGGGTCCTCCACCTCCTCCATAGCCGACTCATAGGGGTCATCGCTATCTGAGTCGCTCAGTAGCTGCAAAGGATCCTGCTGGGTCACAACACTATTCTATATGATATTGTGAACAAAATGGAATGATATCCATTTCTTCTGCGTCACTGCACCAAGAAGGGGCAATCTGGATGCCTTGAAGACTTTACAGTAGCCCCCAGGTCCAACTGTCATGTTACACACACAGGAAAGCTATAATGTAAATTTTAAAATAATATTCATATAGCCCATCCAAAAATATTCTGGCTCTATCCATCTAGATGGCTTCCTCTATTTTGTATTAATCCTAGCATCTAAAAGCCTTCCCCCCATAAAATCTGAAATCAGCCCTCCAGCCACCCTAAAGTTGCCCGATCCTGATCTAAAGCATAACTTGCTGACAAACTGTCAATATGGCTTTATAGTTGAAAAGTATCAAAAATTATGATCACCTCCTCTAACATTTTATTTTTCACCTCTGAACATTCATTAAGATCATTATGTCAACTACTAATCAGTTACATGTATGGAAGGCAGTCTGCCTTGAAAGGAGTATCAACACTGAGGAATAAAGCTAACTTTTGCTCCTGCCCCATTTTTCCAATCAGTTGGCAGCAATAATGCAGGAACATGGGCATGATAGTCAGCTCCCTGCTGGACCAAGAGAAATTAGGGGCCAAAATGTAAACCAACAAGCTAGCAGGAGATAAAGTTCAATTACTTACTTGCTTACTTGCTCCCGCATAGCACCGCTTCTGTAATCAAATTTTAAATGCCCCCAGCTGCTACTGAGTTAGAAAAATGATTCTACCCCAGATATTCTGTCATATCTATTTCAGTTCTTAAATTTGATAACTATCCACTTTCTTATTGAGAAAAGAATAGATAAAATCCCATCAGTTTCTGAACATCTTTAATTCACCAGTAAACCACCAAACTGCAATGTGGCTGTGGCTGGTCACAAAAGGTGACATTTTGCTGTTGTTTATTTTTTAAGAAAACAAATAGGATTTCTCCGGTGTCCAGAATCATTCTTGTAAATAACAATGATGCTGAAGACTGGCCCTTTGCTTTGCATCATCGTAATTTCAAGAGAAGTGGGGTGGAGGAAGGACTGAGCTGGTGAGGAGCAAGGCAGCCATCCAAGGGCACATTGGTATTTAGATTTCAGATTTGGCACAAGCCAACATGAAGCAAAAAATGTGCTCTTTTTCACTGCAATAAATGAGCTAAACCTGTATTGAACCATCTGCAGCTCTTTATTTTAAATGCTTAAACCTAACTGTCATAGCAATAGCACTTAGACTTATATTCCACTTCACAGTGCTTTACAGCCCTCTCTAAGCAGTTTACAGAGTCAATATATTGCACCCAGCAATCTGGGTCCTCATTTTAATGACTTTGGAAGATTGGAAGGCTGAGTCAACCTTGAGCTGGTGAGATTTGAACTACTGGAAGTTCTGAAGCCCAGTTGGCAGTCAGCAGAATTAGCCTGCAATACTGCATTCCTACCAATGCGCCACTAAGGCTATAAATGCTCCTGTTCATTCTCAAAGAAATGATTCTCTATTGCCCTTTCTGTTGGCTAATGGTCCTGTAAGAAAATCTAACCCCGTATACTAATAGTCCGCCTGGTGTTTTTCAGTTCCAGTCAGGTTTATTCTTATTTTGTAATTCATTGCCATTCACGGCAAAGATTCTTAAGGAGGAATTAGTAGATAGAAAGTAAGCAGAAAGTAAAGAATTCAGTTGAGCTCTTTAGTGCTTCAAAGCAAATGTAGACATAGAGAGAGACAGGCTGCTGACTGACTGCTGAACATCTCTGTAAGACCTGTTGGTCCCTTTGTCAAGGCCTTTTTAATGAGCAAAAGGTTGAATCATGCTACCATGATATTGATTTATCCATCACTGTGGGAAATAGCTAAGTAGCTTACAGCACAACAATAGCTGCATTAGAATGACAGTGGGAAGGGGAGAGAATATAAGGATTGTGTTATGCGTTATATGGAATCCTCTCTTATTTGCATGGCTTTTGTGTCCCTTACATCCACTATAATTGTGTTTAGCAGCATGTCACGTCCATTGGCATATAATTTCTATTTAAATTAAAGAGCCTACTTGGGTTTTTTTTCTCCTTCAGTAATACTACTTTTCATAAATTCATGTGACTAATCTAAAATATTATAAACTCCTTAAGATTATATTATACAAATTTCATTTCAAAAAGGTGTCCTCAAACTTCTCCATTATGATTCCATATGGTTTCATCTTTACAATCCTCAATTTTGAGCTGAGGTTTTAGGGTTTAAAACTGATCTAATGTTCAGCTTAATTTGAGCAAAAGGACAAATGGTTCATCATTAGCTAGGTAACATTATTTGAGGTTTTTTTGATTCAACTTTTCATATCTACAGGACCAGTAGAACTTTCCCATTGGTTAACGTGAATCATTCATTAGAATTGACTTTTCATTCACAATTTTACACTGATGGCATGCATATGCAAACTAATATGATGAGAGAGATTGAAATGTTATTTTAAAGTGACATCTGAAATGCCTTCAGATTCTTGGTTTAAGTCCTAAAATCAGAACTAGTTCACATGTTAACAAAGAACTTTGCTGAATCAAACCAAAGATCCTTCTAGCCTAGCATTCTGTTTCCAACATCAACCAGACCCTGCATTGTGTTCTAGAAACTTTACCAAGTGTGAAAGCACTCACAGACTGCTAGCCCGTAGTTGTACTTTGAGCTTTGTGACCTGTGCACAAAAGGATGTAGTGTTCAACTGAGATGTGTTTGTTTTTAAGTGTTTAAAAATAAATTGAATCCAGATTTAGTCATGCTTGGAGTAGACTCAATGAAATCACCAAACCCACTGATTCAGTTGAAATCAATGGAATTTAAATTACCCTATACTTACTTTCCTCTTTGATTCAGTTGTTTTGTTTTAAGCATGATTAAATCTGGGTCAAGCATCTTATTATTAGCTCAGATTGATTTATAGAGTTCACAGTTCACAATTCTATTGGAAGTAGTAAGTTACGGAACAGATCGATTGGGGGTTGCAGATCAGTCATTTTCCTGATCATAAGTTACCCCTTATTTTATAGCTAGCCTTGTCTGGATAGCAGTGCTTAATGTATCATATAATTACTAGTGTTAAGAACAACTAAAACACTGTGCATTGAGCACTGAAAGCAGAATACATTCTCTGCTGGTTTAAGCAATGAAACTTAAAGCTGTCAAAATCCTAGCTGTTTATGAATGTAGCATTAAAACACCATCCATATGCCATCAGAGTTTTCCATCTATTATAGTAAAATGCATTGTCTGACATCAAGGCCTTCATTATGTAAACGCAACAATTTTATATCATGTTTTGTTCATGGAGATGTTCACATTTTGTTTGGATTCTTATTTTTTATTCTTAATTTATGTATGTGTGTGATTGTGTGAGAAAAAAAAGCTTTTTTATCAAGTAACATCAGTCCTTGCACACTCTATGCAAAATTTTGTAAGCATTGCAATAATGCTATGATTACACAAGGAACTATTTTAACTTTATTACACTTTCTGTATAAAAGATTTGTATTTAAAATTGTTTCAACCTGCAATCTTGTAAAATATATTAATAAAATAATGATTATTAAGAAAGAAAATGCGGCTCCATTTTTAATCATAACAAAAACAAATTAACATCAATATGTGATTATGGGATATGATATTTTCTCAGCTGCTGTGTATTTTAATTTTTGTATTGTTGCAATTGTTTTTACTTTATTTGAATTCTGTTTGCTGCCCAGAATCAGTGTTGAGATGAGCAGCCATACAAATTAATTAATTAAATAAATAAATATATAAAATATTTTATGAAGAAGACTAGCTATAAATGGTCAATCTTTTCAAAAACATTTACCCTGTACAGAAGTTTTCCATGTCCATAAATGTACCAACATATTCGAGAAGGGGTAAATAATTTCACTTTAATGTTTACAAAACATTCTATTCATACATATGCATACATATGACGTGCATAATTTATTGCTTTAGATCTATGAATATGTGCCAATGAAATTTTACCTTACATCCTACACAGTGGTGGGTTTCAATTTATTTTACTACCGTGCCCTTGTGTGACGCTTCAGCATGCGCAGAAGCATCTGGGTGGTTAGGTGGAGCCTCCTGGCGCTGTCACTACCAAGTCACCTGATCTGGGGCGAACTGGTAGAAACCTACCTCTTATCCTACAGCTTTCTAATTTTTTAAAAATATATATTAATTGTCAATGGCTATGCTACAGAATTTCATCCCAACATCAGTTCTAGAGTCTGAGCAGAGCTCTGGTAGGTTCTACAGATAAATTATAAGGATGGTCAGATGTTGTAGTCCATATGTCAGAAAAGAACAGCTGCATTTCTTTTTCAACAAAATGATCGGTTAGGAGATTCCATTTCAATCAAGACTTGGGCATCAAAACAGTAAGCTAATACATTCAAATACCTAAAGGCAATGCTGTCTCTGTGTCAAAGAGAAAGCTGTTGTGCTTTTTGAAATATTTCCTGTAGAAATGCTACACCGACAAAATCCAGCTGAGTTATAACTTTTCTGAAAATTATTGCATATGCTACTCTAATTCCCATTACAACAGACCTAAACACATAATGAAACAATGTTGTACTGTCTTTCCCACTGTATTTTAACTGAGAACATGATTACATATGCCGAGTATACTATATTTTATTATTATTTAAACTTCTATGCTGCCTTAATCCCAGCAATTCTGGGCAATTTATACATTTGCATATATCCCTATATGTTAAATATAAAATTTCAAAGTGAATAAAATAGAACCTTTACATTGCTCCCAAATCAGAAGGCACAGGGGTGTGTAAGGCTGTAATTTTTTTTTACCTTGAATTCAGAAATGACTAGTAAACTGCCAAAACATGTTCTTAGCACCTACTGATCACTAACCATTTAATCAATTTGGCATCTGACAACTCCCAATGCATACCTATTGAAATTATACCACTCCAGGTCTGTAGCATAAAACCCAAATTCTTTGTTACTACTTGAGCAGCTCTGTATTCCCTGGGTCCAAATCATTAAAAATATAATGCACAATAGAACTCTTATTGCAAACTGACCCATGCTGGGGCTAACTAGTAACTTTGAACAAACAGGTTTCCCAAATTTAAAATGTTTGTGTGTGTGTGTGTGTTTCTGTGTGTGTGCGTGTGTTTCTGTGTGTGTGTGTGTGTGTGTGTGTGTGTTTCTGTGTGTTTGTGTGTATTCCAGCATAACTCCTCGAGCAATTTCAACCAAACTTGGTATACAGATGACTTACTCTCTGGAATATTGTGGGGGTAAGACACCCCTAAAACCCATCGGGTGTGTGTGTTCTGTTAAGATACAGCCTGTTGTGCCTTAAAATGGATTCTACTGTACTGCCGTAAAATGGCTTCTACTATGCACTGCAGTGGAGTTGCTGTGGTAACAGTACTCCACAAGGGGGCTCCCTCTGGTAAGGGGGAAAATCCAACATTAGAAGTTATGTTTGGTCCAGACATTTCCCTCCTATAAATAAATAGCCAGGTTATCGGCTAGTTTGTTATATAAAAGTGCTGGATTTTCCAACACAGTAGAGATGGGAAAGATTAAAGTGACAATGACGTAATATCTAGGCTAGGGGTTGGAGAGAATTGCAGGCCGGTCCTCTTATTCTTGCTGATCAAGCCTTTGTATTCTTCAGTATGGATTTTGACAGCTTCAGCTGCTGAAAAGGTCTCCCCCACCCCCCCTTTAATTCCTTCCCACTTCATTAGTTAAAATGTGAGCTTGGAAACCAAATATGAGAACAAAAATCAAAAACTCAATTGCAAGATGCGTGTTTGTTACACATTAAAAGACAAGGAAGCTCTGTTTTCCTTCTCTTCCAAAAAGAACTGTCCTGTCTTAGTAGGACCATATTATGTTTACATTTGCAAATCAACATATTTCAGCAATTGCCTGGTTCTCCCACCCCCATAAACAGTTTTCATTCCTCCCTTGCAAGGCCTTTGTTTTCATCTCACCAGAACATACACCGGTGTAATTGCAAAATGCCAACTGCCTTGAGAGGCTGGGATGTGTTTGCACCATCTGCTCTTTCTCAGAGAAAGATGGTGGGGGTGGAATTTTCAAATATTCCTCAGATACATAATTTAGAAAACTATCATCTGGTGCAGTGATTTATCTGGCAAAAGCAAAATCTCACTGATGCTAAGATTAACGTGTCTTGAGGTTTGGCTGAAAAGCTGCAAATATTTCCAGCCATCAACTATTTTCCCAGTGTTTGAACATTAGCAGCTATAACTGACAGCCAAGAGTATTGTCACGTGACATTTTTTTCCACACTCTGTAATCCCTGCAAATTGTCTTGAAGCTGCCTTCAGCACTATGGTCTTCAGATCAGGCAGGGGATACATGAACCAGTCACCACCTATCTCTAGCTACTGCAGGGCTAGAAACAGCAAAAATCCCTTGCATTCCACACTCCACTCCAAAAGAAAAAAAAATCATCTGTGCACATTCTCAGAACACTCTGTACAAATGATGCAAAGAGGTATTTATTTATTTATTTATTTTATTGAACTTATTAGTCGCCCCCTCTCCCCACAGGGACTCGGGGCGACGTACAGAGCAATAATCAAGATAGCACCATAAAATCGTGCAGAGGAGGTAAAAATAAGTCCATAAATAAGCATACTTACAAAGTTTAAAACCCCAAAAATATTAAAAACAAAATTTCCCATTGTAAAATGACCTGGGGTGGCAAGATAGTAACGTTATGCCAGGCCGGCTTGACAAAACAGGTAGGTCTTCAGCTTCATACGGAAGGAGCGAAGATCGGTTGTTGTCCGGATGTCTGGGGGGAGGTCATTCCAAAGGGTAGGGCCCACCACAGAGAAGGCCCTACTCCTGGGCACCGTCCCCAGGCACTCTCTAGAGGACGGCACCCGGAGTAGCCCCTCCCTGTGTGAGCGAGTGGGTCGCAGGGATGTATGGGGCAGGACGCGATCCCGCAGGTAACTAGGCCCTGTGCCATGGAGCGCTTTGAAGATGGTAACCAGTACCTTGAAGCGCACCCGGTAGGCCACAGGAAGCCAGTGCAGCTCGCGCAGGATAGGTGTTATATGGGAGAATCTCGATCTCCCCATAATAACCCGCGCGGCTGCATTCTGGACCAACTGCAGTCTCCGGGCGCACCTCAAGGGGAGCCCCATGTAGAGAGCGTTACAGTAGTCCAGGCGGGACGTCACCAGCGCGTGAGTGACTGTGCGCAAGGCCTCCCGGTCCAAAAGGGGCCGCAACTGGCGCACGAGGCGAACCTGGTGGAACGCCCCCCTTGCCACGGCCGCCACGTGATCTTCTAAGGTCAGCCGATCGTCAAGGAGGACGCCCAAGTTGCGCACCTCTTCCACCGGGGCTAATTGCTCATCCCCGATGGTCAGCGATGGAATATGCTGATTGAATCGGGAAGCCGGGAACCACAGCCACTCTGTCTTGGAGGGGTTGAGCCTGAGCCTGCTGTCATCCATCCAGACCCGTACGGCTTCCAGACATCGGGTCATCACTTCGACAGCCTCGTTGGGGTGGTTTGGGGTGGAAATGTACAACTGAGTATCATCAGCGTACAGATGGTAACTCACCCCAAAACCACGGATGATCTCGCCCAGCGGCTTCATATATATGTTGAACAAGAGAGGCGAGAGAATCGACCCCTGTGGGACCCCACAAATGAGGGGCCTTGCGGTCGACCTCTGCTCCCCCATCAACACACACTGCGTCCGGCCAGAGAGGTAGGAGTGGAACCACCGTAGCATGGTGCCTCCAATCCCCAACCCCTCCAGTCGGCGCAATAGGATACCATGGTCGATGGTATCGAAGGCCGCCGAGAGATCTAATAGAACAAGGATGGAGGAACAACCCTCATCCTTTGCCCTCCAGAGATCATCCACCAACGCGACCAAGGCCGTCTCCGTGCTGTGACCGAGTCGGAAGCCGGACTGGCGCGGGTCTAGATAATCATCTTCCTCCAGGTGACGCGGAAACTGCTGAGCCACCACACTCTCAACAACCTTTGCTAAAAAAGGAAGGTTGGAGACAGGACGATAATTTGCTAGTTCCTTTGGGTCCAGAGAAGGCTTCTTGAGCAGGGGCCTGACCACCGCCTCTTTCAAGGCGGCCGGCATCCGGCCCTCCCCCAACGAAGCGTTCACCAGTCCCAGTAGCCAGCCTCGTGAGCCCTCCCAGGAGGCCAGCACCAACCAGGAGGGACACGGGTCCAGTAAACATGTGGTGGCCCGCAGTCGCCCGCGCAACCTGTCCAAATCTTTGATGACAACAGGGTCAAACTCCTCCCAGCATGGTCTCTCAAGACTAGTCTCGGACGTCCCCACTGGAGCACTGGAGTGGGTCCAACCTCTCCGGATATGATCGATTTTATCCTGCAGGAACTCTCCAAATTCCTCTGCCCTGCCCTGCAATGGGGGGTCCCGCTGCTCCTGTGACAGAAGGGAGCGGGTCACCCGAAACAGGGCAGCAGGGCGGTTCTCTGCGGACGCTATAACAGTGGCACAATACTGACGTTTGGCCACTCTTATTGCCACAAGGTAGGTCCTTATGTAGGCTCTTACCTGTGTTCGGTCAGCTTCGGAGCGGGAGGATCTCCACTTACTCTCCAGGCGTCTCCTAAGGCGTTTCATCGCCCTTAGCTCCCCGTTAAACCAGGGGGCCCGAGTCGATCGTGGCCGTCGGAGAGGCCGCAAAGGCGCCACCCGGTCCAAGGCACCGGCAGCCGCACTATTCCATGCGGCTACCAGGTCCTCAGCCCGGGAGCGGGACAGGTCAGCAGGAAATGGCCCAAGCTCAGCCTGGAACCTATCCGGTTCCATCAGGCGCTTGGGGCGGAACCATCTGGGATAATCTGGTTCCGCCTCCCCGCGGTGGGGAGTAGCGCCAGGGAAGTCAAGCTGGAGAAGTGAGTGATCTGACCATGACAGGGGCGTGATGACTAAATGTCCTCTTCCCAGATCACTCGTCCACTGGTCGGAGACAAACACAAGATCCAGAATGTGGCCTCGCTCGTGAGTGGGGTCCTGAATTACTTGAGTCAGACCCATGGCTGTCATGGAAGCCATGAATTCCCGGGCTACCTCGGATGCCTTTCCCGTTGACGGCAGGTTGAAATCCCCCATCACTAGTAGTTTGGGGGTCTCAACCGCCATCTCCGCGATCCGCTCGAGGAGCTCGGGCAGGGCCGTTGATGTATGGCGGGGAGCCAGATATACTATCAACAGGCCCAACTGACTCCCTGGACCCCACTTTACGCCCAGAGACTCACAACCAGATGTCTGCGACACAGTGAATTCTCTCGGTGCCAGATCGTCCCGGATGATAATTGCTACCCCCCCACCCCTACCTTGGGCCCGTGGCTGGTGGAATACACGGTAACCTGGAGGGCACATTTCCCTGAGGGGCAACCCCCCCTCCGGGCCCAACCAGGTTTCCGCTATTCCTGCGAGGTCCGGCTCCCCCTCTGTGATCAAGTCACTGATGAGGGGGGCCTTGTTAACCACGGACCTCGCGTTACATAACATCAGCCTAAGGCCCAGGCTCTGCTGATCCTGTCCACCTAGTCTGCAGGGGTTGGTACAAGCGACCGGGCGTATCCAGTGGCCCCGGTCTGCCAACCGACTATACGTTCTTCTGGTGTCCTCGCGCCTGCCCCTCCCTACGACCGTCGTGATTGGAATTCCCCTTATAGGGATGTTATTTCCTCCCACCCGCTCCGCTTCGCTACCTTCCGTCTTGACCCTCCCTTCCGTCTTGACCCTACATGTTGGCCTGGTTGTATCCATACCCCAGGGCCAAACCAACCCTCCCCGCTCCCTGGAACCCCTTAAAAGCTTTACAAAACATTTTACTAAAAAACCCCTAATCCCCCGCTTCCTCCACCTCTCTGGGTTAATAAACCCCTCATTGGTAGCTGCAAAGCCAGCAAGTCACCATTCCTCTGTTGCATGGGAAAGACTATTGCAAGCTAATGATGTAATAACAACAGACTGGTAATTTTACAACCAGTTATTTTTATTTATTCAAATATAATTGGACAATGAGTGACCAAGGGTGGAGGGCACCTGGAGAGGGAAAATTAACCAGGAGAGCAACTCTGACATACTTTTCCCATTCATTATGACTAGGCCTATATGTTATTACAGTGACTGAAATTGGGGATGGGAGAGGTCCATTCTTAAAAATGACTACAGACATTCTCTAAGTAGTGGAAGTATCAAAAGCCACTCAGTTAATACCACCCATAAAAGAAATACCCTCCTTTCCCCCAAGAAGTTCCCGGTTGCTTTATAATGTCTTGTTGCTTTATAATCAGCTGAAGTAAAATCAAGAGGAAGAAATATCTTTAAAAGTTAGATCGTGGCAACTGGACCTAAATTTGTTAATCTGAGACATTCGCTTAGTCACCCAAGTGCTGTAGCTTCATCAGTCAAAATAAAAAAGAAATTAGGCAGAGAGCCATTGGAATGTACCAACTCTTGCCACCCCAACTGCAGGGGTTTCTCCCCAAAATGTATTTCAATATGTTAATGAAGACTCAATGATTTAAAGTGCCATGATTTACCGGTAACCCTTTTAGATACTTTTGGCCTGGATGATTGAGTCTTCATTAACATACAAGAAGACGAAGGAGAGAATAGTCTGTTGTTAATTTCATTCCAGGGCCATTGCCTAAGCAAAAAATATTTGCAGGTATGAAAGAAGAATCAGAAATGCCAAATTAATACCGACTGATAATAGAAAGGAGTCTCACTGTATGCTGAATCTTAGCAAGGGCTGTGAGGTGGCCCCTTAAAGGGCCAGGAACGAGAATGCACAAACACTGTAAAGTTGCTCTGGAGTGGGATGGCCACAGACATTGTTTTAGAAATAACTAAAACAAAACATATTAGTTTAGGGCAGAAGAATTGATCCTGGCTCTAGAACTCATAGGCACTTAACTTTTATAATTGTGGCAGACCTATATTTCAATTTTTTCTCCATATTCTATGCTCAACTGATCCCAGCAGAAGCATAATTTGGAAGATCAGTCATTCCAAAAGAGTATACATAAAAGCAACAAGGAGATGCTTGTTATATTCTCTATATATTGTTAGATGTATATTCTGAGAAAAACATACAGATTTCCAGATTTCCAAGAGCAAAAAAATAGTTCCTGTTTTCTAGTATACTTTTCTGGCATTCTGGCTTATATCCTACTCTAAAATAACCTTTTATATTTCCTTTTTTTCCAGCTAGAAGTTTCACTCAAGGAGTGAAATTAAAAGATTTAAAGTTTCTGGAATCCCCTAAGCTTCATGAAGATGACTCAAGTAACCACAGATGTTGCTATTACCTCATCAGTTGGTTCCCATTGTGTTCCCAGATTTTTAACAGTTGGTGAGCTGGTCCTCTCTTAGGGTAAATAATAAAATTTAAGAGCTTGGTAGTTCACTCTTCCTAGGGCAGAATAGAAAAACAGTTACTACCAAATCCTGGTAAAACTCAAACAGCTAGATTTTCCCATTAACTTAAATGGTCCCATTGGGGAAGCTCACAGACAGGTGCAATGTATCTAACAGAGAGCAATCTTGAAGCATAGCTTTTATGCTTAGGAATTATTGATTGAGCTCCTCCATGTATCTACTTAAAGAGCTATAAAGAGATCTATGATATTGTTTTTCTACTGTATGTTGTTTCCAAGGAACACTAAACATTTTGTTATTTACATTTTTTAGGTCACACGTAACAAGGAAAACTGAAATATTTAGCAACCGTTATTAAATGGTAGTATTTTAGCTACAGTTTCTTTCATAGTATCAGATAATTATCTGGATTGGTTTCAAGGCAATATTAAGACATATGACTTTGAATGAATGCTTTTGATGGCTAAAGAAGGATTTGTATGCCTCACCAAACAAGGACGGATGCTAAGAAATGTAGGTGAATTAATCACAGTCAGTGGAATTGGTTACTATTAGGTTTCTAATTTCTCCAATATGAATGTTCCTCTGCTGAAATGACATATCACTGGAAGGTAAGAAACATCCCTACATTATATATATATATATATATATATATATATATATATATATATATATATATATATATATATATATATATATATATATATATATATATATATATATATATATATATATATATATATATATATATATATATATATATATATATATATATATATATATATATATATATATATATATATATATATATATATATATATATATATATATGCTGGTTTTGTTGTATTAGGGTCTTTTCCCGTGTAAGGTTGAGATTGTCTTTGCAACGTTTCAGCAGGATCACACCTGCCATCTTCAAGCTGTGGGCTTAAAATGGGAACGGAGCTGCCGTCTTTCTGTAAGTCTTGGTGGGAGGGGATGGGGTGGTGGCTTTGTTTCAGTAAGTGGAATGATTGGTTGTGTGGTTGTATCATGATTGGTAGATTGGTGCTGATTGGTGCAGGTTGTGTGTGCATTGTTGTTTTGTATTTTAACGGCTTGGGTGGTGTTCGTTTGTTGGCTAGTGCTGGTTTCCAGATGTTTGGTAGGCGGGAGGTATCATCACGTTTGTTCATGCTGTGGGGGTGTTTCTCTATTTCGATGGCTTCCATGATTATTCTCTTGTGGAGGTGTTCTGTTTTGGAGATTAACCTGGCTCCTTCAAAGTTGATTTCGTGTCCTGTAGCTTTAAGGTGCTGGAAAAGGGAAGAAGTTTTTTCTTTTTTTCTTACTGCATTTTTGTGTTCTGTGATGCGTGCATTTATTCTCCTGTTTGTTTGCCCTATGTATATTGCTGGCAGCATACCTACACCCGTGAAAATCTACGAAAACAAATATATATATATATATATATATATATACACATTCTGCTGGAAACATACTTGATTGCTTCTTTAAAGGAAAGAACTTATATTTTATATCCACAATTCCATCTGATGCTTCCTAACCCGATGATGCAACTACAATCTTAACCCAGACCTCTCCCAGTCCAATAGACACCAGTAAATAGTACTGGAATCAGCAACTAAAGCAACATGCCTCATTGCCACAACTTTCCCTGACAATAAGTTAAATCCTTCCATTCACTTAATAGGAATTCTCCCCCTATAAAAAAGGCTTATTTGGGATAAATGCAACTAAAGCAATTGAAGAAGAGGAAGAAATTGTACATTTTTTTTCACCTGGAAAAATGTAAGATAATATTCACCAAGGGGAAAAAAACTTGTGAGACATATTACTTTAAGTTATGAGAACACTTTTTAAAATATATAGGACATCATATTCCATTTCAGCCCTGGGTAATAAGCTTCTCTCAGTGAATACAGATCTCTTTGACTTTATTTGATAAAATATTTTATTTTATTTTATCTGTTGCTACTTCCTCTTGCTTCAAGCCACAATTTGTTGTGTAAAGTTGTTTCTTATGAGGGTGACCATCTCTGTTGAAAGAAGAGAATCATTTGATTTTAATAGACACTCATTAGTTAATAAGTTACAATATCATATGGCATCCATACAAAATGTCATCTTTCTGTTCATAGTACTTCACTCCATTCCACGTGGAATCATGTTTTGATTGTATATTTGTAAATCTGAATGCCTATCTCTTTTTTAAAGACTGCAGAATGGAGATTCATGGTATTAGCATCCAAATAGTTTCTGCTCCTCCATACTGGTTTTTAATCAAACATGCACCTTATAGTTGCTCTAGAGCTCCAGCTCAATAAGCTGCCTCCCAGCCATTTCTTTTTCTAAATTTTTGCAAGGTGTAACTAACTCAAACTGCTTCTTTTATACCTTTCAGACTTGTGCTTCATGATATATAACAGCGATGGTGAACCTTTTTTGGCTCGTGTGCCACAAGTGGGGGGAGCGCAGGAGGGTCATGTGTGAGCGTGCCGCACCCATAATGCAACGCGTGACCCCCAGTGCGCATGCACACACAACCCGCGATCCCCCCCCCATTTTTACATGCTTTTTTTCGCCCTCCCCAGGCTCCAGAAGCTTTATAGGAGCCTGGGCAGGGCAAAAAGAGCCTCCCCCGCCCCCCGGAGGCCCTCTGGAGGCTTCAGGGACCGTCCCTGAAGCCTTCAGAGCACTCAAAAGGATCCTCCGAGCAAACTGGAAGTGACTTCCGGTTTGCTCGGAAGGTGGTTTTAAGCACTCCGAAGGCGTCAGGGAAGCCTCCGGACGGTCCCTGAAGCCTTCGGAACGCTTAAAACCACCCTCCGAGCAAACTGGAAGTGACTTCTGGTTTGCTTGGAGGGTGGTTTTAAGCATTCCAAAGACTTCAGGGAAGCCTCCGGACGGTCCCTGAAGCCTCCGGAGGCCCTCTGGGAGGGCGAAGGAGGCTCTTTTCGCCCTCCCCAGGCTCCTATAAAGCCTCTGGAGCCTGGGGAGGGCGAAAAATGGCTTTTAAAAAGGTGAACCTAGCTGGCCTGCGCGCGCATGCGCGCTGGCCAGCTGACAGGTCAGCGCCTCGCATGCCCTGACAAATGGCTCCACGTGCCACCACTGATATATAACAACTAAATCAGATAATTTTTCCTTGTCAGAGTCCAAAAAATACAGTGATTAAGGTCCTGTAATGCAGAATGAGACAATCTGCAGTATTCCAAGATTACCAATGTTTGGGAATATTAAGGGGAAGGGGAATCATTTAATGAAGGAAGGCATTCTCACCAGTGGTGGAAGGCATTCTCACCAGTGGTGGAAGTCAGAAATGTATTACTGGTTATGTGGGCATAGCTTGGTGGGTATGACAGGGAAAGGATCCTGTAAAATCTCCATTCCCTCCCCACTCCAGGGGAAGGATCCTGTAAAATCTCAATTCCCATCCCACTCCAGAGGAAGGATACTGTAAAATATCCATTCCCACCCCACTCCAGGGGAAGGATACTATAAAATATCCATTCCCATCTCACTCCAGGGGAAAGATACTGTAAAATCTCCATTCCCACCCCACTTCAGGGGAAGGTTACTGCAAAATCCCCATTCTCTCCCGATCAGCTGGGACTCGGGAGGCAGAGAATAGATGGGGGCAAGGCCAGTCAGAGGTGGTATTTACTGGTTCTCTGATCTACTCAAAATTTCCGCTATCAATTCTCCAGAACTGGTCAGAACCTGCTGAATATCACCTCTGGTTCTCACCTTTAAACACTGACCCAAATTCTAAAAGACAAGCTGAAATGGACCATAGTGGAGTTTGGATGGAATTAATAATGAAAGTGGTATTCACTGGGAATGCCAGATCTTGTGTTACCTTTCATTCTGACCAAAAGGGCCTTGAAATATCAACCTTGCCAACTCTGGTGTCTCCTGAAGCTTTCAAGAATATCAGGAATCTGAGTTCTAATCTATTTCAGCTGTCTCAGTGGTCTCTCCCTAATCTAGAACATCCAGTCCAAAGGCAAATCTCACCACTGTAGCATAAAATTACATGCTTAAACCACTTTAGTCCATTCCAGCTTCTTTAACATCCCTCTTAGAAAATTCAGCAATAATCAGGGTATTTCTGCAATGAAACAAACAATGTATGGATTAATGGAGCAATCTTGAGCTTCCTTTAGTGACCACCATCCTTTATTGTTCCATTACAGTAAGATGGGTCAAATATTGCATATTAAATGACTGCATAGAAATAAGAGTATAATAACTTGTTATTAATTTAATTAACAACCCCTTCAATTAAATCTTAGTGGAACAATGTACATATAATCTGAGTTTTGAAACCAGTGTAACAGAAAATTACATTTAAAAAATCTCACTTTTAAGATCAGTACGTTTAAATAGACAAGGAGTATGAAAGTCCAAATCCTGTTACTGATTTGGTTGTTGATAGGCAGGTGGTTCAGTGGCTAAGATGCTCAGTTTGTCAATCGAAAGATTGGCAATTCAGGGGTTTGAATCCTAGCGCTGCATAATGGAGTGAGCTCCTGTTACTTGTCCCAGCTTCTGCCAAACTAGCAGTTCGAAAGCACATAAAAAATCCAAGTAGAAAAATACAGACCAGCTTTGGTAGGAAGGTAACAGCGTTCCATGTGCCTTTGGCATTTTGTCATGCCCGCCACATGGCCATGGAGACGTCTTCGGACAGCGCTGGCTCTTCAGCTTTGAAACGGAGATGAGCACCACCCCCTGGAGTCGGGAATGACTAGCACTTATGTGCGAAGGGAACCTTTACCTTTACCTTAGGCAGGTATTAATTTCTGTCTAGCATTGACTGCAATTTCTACCAGGCAAAACCATTCCTAGTTTTTCTGTTTTGCATGTTATTGTTTCGTCTGTCTGTACAAATAACTTCAGAAGCTCAGCAGGGAGAATTTCACTTTAATGGTGTTTAAAGCCTGGTTGCTAACATTAACTTTCCTAACCTAGTGCTGCTTTCATCCTCTTTGGTTTGGAATTCTGGAAGCAGAAAGTCACCCAGATAGGGAAGGCAAAGTAAGAATAAGACCAATCGGGCATTCTGAATGCTTAAACATACCAATGAATCTTGAAATGCTTTGTGGCGAAATGCAAGGCAGCCTTTAATAGAAACAGTCAAAGGGAACTAGCTATGAGGAAGACAAGGTTAGAATCTTAAAAGATTTCCACATAAGTTATGGTGAATTATTTGCAATTAAGTCACATTTATGATCTGTTAAATGCCGTTAACGTTGCAGAGCCTTATAAAGTAAGCCCCGGTTGCACATTAAAGGATTGCCTTGCTATTTTTCCCCCTCAGCATAAAAACTAATTAGCTGAGGAGCACATTGCTCGAGCTGGACAGCCATTTGGGCAATAGGCAGTGAGCTGAAAAAAATTAGGATATGCACATTACAGAGCCTTTGGTTTCACCATTGTACTAACTAACACATTTCTTATCTGTCATTTCCTTAGATCCAAACTATGATTTCATGTTCATAGCTTCACCTGATTTGTCTTCCTCTTCTCTCACTGCCTTTATAAAAATCAGTTAAATGGAAATTGGAGATTACCTAACAGTACCTCCTTACTCAGTGAAGGGGAGGCAAGAGCAAAACTGATAATGCCAATCTGGATTCAGGATTAGATGTACCTCAACAGATAAAGGACCCAGTGTTTTCTACCAGCGCAACAAGATACCAATCTGGAATCAGGATTAGACATCAAAACATCCAGATAAATACTTGGTGTTTCCTCCCAACCAACAAGACAGCAAGCTGCCTGCCACAGTCCAGTGATATGCAAACTCAGGCAGAACTGTTAGAATCCTTTTTTTTCCCTATATCTAAAGGCAGCAACTGTAATATAATCAAAGGCTTGGCACAGGTCAGGACCATGAACCCAATAAGCAAGGGACAAGTCCAAGGAATAAGACAAGAGACACAGTGAAGTGGAGTTCAGAATTTAAAGCACAACAAGATAAACACACCAGAGCTGAAGCTTTAAAAGATATTCTTGGCATTTTCTCTCAGAGAAAAGCCAATGAATAAACCAAGCCGTGACACCACCCGAATGCAAAGCTGAGGCACCTTACTTTTTAGAGTCTACTGCTGGCCTGCTTTTGAGACAGACTATCCAACCTGTGGACTCGGCTTTCTGAATAGGGAATACTGGAGATTGCTAACTCAACCTTAACCAGAATGGAGTCATTTCTTTCAATACCACTAGAATCACCTCCTCTCTCTAGGTGCTCCCTGGCTCTACTTCATCGTCTACTCTTCCTCCTCCTCAGAAGACCAGTCCAGCAGAACCATAGTAGGATGAAAGTAACTGAACATGACGTTCTTTGTAAGTAAATCAATTGCAACCAGTCTATATTCTATAGGGCAATTTTGGCTTGGACTGAGGGAGAGCAAAGGGGGAAAAAAACATGTCTAGGGAATAAAGTGGGAAACAAACAGGGTGAAGTTGAAGTACTAACATATGAGACAGATATGATATAGTTGCCATTACCAAAACTTGGTGGGATGAAACTCATGACTGGAATGTACTGCTGGAAGGATATAAACTGTTGAAATGAAAGAGATTAACAAAAGAGAAGGAGTTGCATTATATGTAAAAAAAATCACTATATCTCTACAGAAACGCATAAACCAAGGATGAAAGCATATGGGTTAATATGAAAAGCAAAAGAATCACATTATCATAGGTGAATACTAGAAGCCACACAACTTTTTACTAATCAGATAACTAATGTATGTAGGAAAAACACCACAGTAGTAATGAGAGACTTTAACTACCCTGACATCAACTAGGAAACAAACTCTGCATCAAGTGGGAGATTAAAGAAGTTCCTTATGAGCAGCTGACCCTTTGTCATCCTAAAGATTAAAGAGAAAATGAGAGTCAGCTGTATTGGACTTAATTCTTACTAATAGAGATGAAATGATAGAGGCGGTTGAAGTTGCAGGGATTTTGTGGGAGAGTAACTATGACATATTATAATTCAATATAATGCAGACATGAGCAATAGACCTTAGTCAAACTTAGACTTAATCTTAGACTTTAAAAGAGCTGATTTCAGCAAAAAATAGAGAGAGCTTGGAAAAGATTCCAGGGATGAAAATCTTAAAGGGAAAACAATTCAAGAAACTTAGGAAACTCTGAAAAAATGTGATTATAAAAGCTCAGTCCACCACAGTATCATTGAAAAGAAAAATAAGAAACCCAAGAAGAAACCAACATGGTTGCATAAAGAACTCTCTGATAAACTGAAAGACAAAAGGGACAAGTACAAAAAATGGAAAGAGGGACACATAAGGCAGAATACCATGAGCAGAGCTTAGAGTGCAGTACTGCAGGCTACTTCTGCTGACTGCCAGCTGACTGCAATTTGGCAGATCGAATCTCAGGGGCTGAAGGATGACTCAGCTTTCCATCCTTCTGAGGTGGGTAAAATGAGGACCCAAATTGTTGGGACAACATGCTTACTCTGTGAACCACTTAGAGAGGGCTATAAAGTACCGTAAAGCAGTATGTAAGTGCTATTGCTATTGTTATCATAAAGCCCAAATGCGCAAAGATGAAATCAAGGAAGTTAAGGCTCAGAATGAATTAAGACTTGCAACAAATGTCAAGAATAAATATGTTTTGATTCACTTTCTAGTGCAGTGTTTATAAAGGAGAAAAAGAAACCCTGACACCTAGTTGGGATACCAGTGTGATGGGGTGTCTTGACTGTATATCATATCTTTGTGTGTGAAGCTTCTCACACGGCGCTCTTCATTCAAAACATACTAACAGTAACTACATTGGTCATCTTCATTTTTCCAATAATCACACCACTTGAACAGTACGTAAAAAACTGGAAGCCAACGTCTAGTTAAACCAATACTGAAAGCCAGTTCCTCCCTGAATACTGGTTAGCACAGAAGCTACGGCTGGCAGACATATAAAGTTTTTGTCAGGATGTAGATGCAGATCTATCCACATGCCAAGCCTTTCAAATCTTTGCTATCAAATTATTGGGGGGGAGGGGAATCCTTCTTAGTTCCTCTTTATGTCAATATTCTGTAAAATCATATTCCTCTGATGTTGATAGAAATCTGTTTAAACAAATAAAACACAGTAGTACTAAACTTGACTCTACTGTTTCCCTTTCACAGATGCTACATTAATGACTCAACACCTTTGTTATTTGAGATGTTGGAAGTGCCATACTAGTCCTTGGCATCATTAACAGAAAGGACACCTGAATCAGGTCTACTTCTACACACAAAAAAGCAAGCACAAGAGCAGTATTTTCAGTCTTTTCCTCAAAGCACAGCATCTGTTCTAGTAACTTGTTTTTCAGCTGCAAATAGCTTAAAAATTCATATATGTATTTATACAAGTGGGTCCAATTTTTGCCAAGATAACTTGTTCTTTTCCCTGTAGTGTAAGTTCACTGATTTTTTTTTTGTTTCTGTCTGGTTATGGCATAATAAGTGATAAGCAACATTAAGCCCTTTTGCAAAATGCCCGGTTTAGATTTACGGTATTGAAAATTATTCAAAGGCTATACATAGTCACACTGCGTGACTCATATGCAGAAACACAAGTTGAGCTTGATTAAACTCAAAAAAGCACCATATTACTTTAATATCCTGCAGTATTCCACTGTGATCCTTGATATCATTGCTATACCTCAGTGCTTATAGTTAAATATAATTTTACATACCTGCTCTGACATTTCAAATCGTTACAAAATTATTGACTGAACACTTAATAGAGAAGTATATTTGTTTTTTTTTTCTCTGCTGGCACTGTTGGTGCCTACTTACCTAGAAGTAAGCCCTACTGAACTCAGAAGTACTTTCCCTCAGAAATGGATATGCATAGAATTGCACTATGAATTGGCAATAAGTAAATTGAGACGATTTTTGCTGGGTCTCAAAATAATGTACTGGACTGGGCTGAGGAAAAAATTCATGAGGGTGGAAATTCACCCTTATGTCTTGCAAAGTTATTAATATGGGTAAGAAGCACTTATAATTCATTTTTACTGTGGCTAGCAATGACCTGCAAGTAAAAACACTAGCAAAGAAAAAGTTTCTACAAGTCTTGTTCCTGGCTGGTAGATTACAAAAGAATAAGATAATTTCAAAGAGGAGATGTGCTAATTGAAGGTAACATTAAATAGTTTAATTGCTATGTATGTTTTGCAATTTGTTGGTAGAGAGACCCAGAGGGTCACTTACACTGGGGGGGCGGGAAACTCCAGCTAGATTTGGCTCAAGTGGATAACTGTATGATTCCCATTAACTTCATATCTGTTGGTTCAATGAGTGGGAGCTTAACAGTTGTCTCTGTTTTTCAAAGAAATTTATTTTAATGTATTTTTTTTTAATCAGTTCTAACATTCATCCATTTGAATCTAAAAGATGATTAGGGAACTGAAGGTTAAAACACATGAAAATTGGTTGCAAGAATTGGGTATGTCTAGTTTAATGAAAAGGGACATGGTGACTCAGTGGCTAAGACACTGAGCTTGTGGATCAGAAAGGTCGGCAGTTGGGTGGTTCGAATCCTTAGCATAATGCAGTGCTTCTCAATTATTTTCTGTCATGCCCCCCCTAGGAAGAAGAAAACATTTCGCGCCCCCCCACCCCCGCGTGACTGTAAATAGTATCATTTGTCTATAACAATTATTGTTCCAAATCCAATTACAACTGCAATGATATGATATAATCCTTTCCTTGTCCTATCAACAGGATCAAACAAAAATACAGTCCAAATGTTTCCTATAAATAGGACATGTTATGAACTTTAATAGTGAAAAAAAATCTTTCAAAGTTCGAACCCTTTTAGATAAAGGATAACACCCACCAGATACAAGGAACTTTGAGATTTTCAAAAGACTTTTTAAAATGCTATTTCTGTTCCTTGGGATACCGTGTTTCCCCGAAAATACCCCAGGGGCTTATATTTTTTTGACCCACGAAATATGGCCTTGGGCAGCAACGCAGCAGCCATGAGGTGACCAAGCTTATGAGCAACCGCCCGGCAACCCCCCTTTCCAGCCGGGTACAGCGCCGCTGACCGACCTAGCAGTACCTGGAAGGCACCAAGCAACGCGAGCACCTGTTCGCCGCCCTCCACCTCCCGCGGCTCGGTGCCTTCAGAATGCCCCTAGGTGAGTGAATGGGGCTCTGCATGGCTGGAGAGGGAAGTTGACAGAAAGAATGAAGAGACTTTTAAATGAATTTATACTCATAGACCACGTTCAACAGTTTGCTTTTCCTCTCCCCGCTCGCGCGAAGGGCATCTGCGCTGCTGGCGCCGTCCGCCGCTTGGGGTTTTTTTTCAAAGCACGGAGGATTGATGCCGCTCTGGAAGTACGCTCTATGGTTGTACAATCTGCAGCCCACAACCATAGAGCGTACTTCCAGAGCGGCATCCATCCTCCGTGCTTTGAAAAAAAAACCCAAGCGGCGGACGGCGCCAGCAGCGCAGATGCCCTTCGCGCGAGCGGGGAGAGGAAAAGCAAACTGTTGAACGTGGTGGCGGGACCCCACCTGTTGCTCCTGGCTCCTCGTTTGCACCCAGATGGAAAGGGAGCCTTCGCGCCCCCCTTTATGGAGCCTCGCGCCCCCCCTGGGGGGGGCGCCCCACTATTTGAGAAACACTGGCATAATGGAATGAGCTTCCATTACTTGTCTCAACTTCTGCCAACCTAGCAGTTCAAAAACAAGTAAAAAATGCTAATAGAAAAATAGGAACCACCTTTGGTGGGAAGGTAACAGCTTTCTGTGCACCTTCAGCATTTAGTCATGCCGGTCACATGACCACAGAAACATCTTCAGACAGCGCTGGCTCTTGAGCTTTGAAATGGAGATGAGCACCACCCCCCAGAATCGGGAACAAGTAGCACATATGTGCGAGGGGAACCTTTACCTTTACCCTTAGTTTAATGAAAAGAAGGGGTGACATGATAACAGTGTTCCAATATTTGAGGGGTTGCCACAAAGAAGAGAGGAGTCAATCTAATCTCCAAAGCACCTCAAAGCAGGAGCAGAAGTAATGGATGAAAACTAAAGCAGAGAAGCCACCTAGAATTAAGGATAAATTTTCTGTCAGTGAGGATAATTAATTGGTAGATTGCCTCCAGAAATTGTGAGTGCTCCATATCTGATGGCTTTTAAGAAGATATTAAGCAACCATTTGTCTGAAATGATATAGGGGTTTCCTGTTTGAACAGGGAGCTGGACTAAAAGACCTCCAAGGTATCTTCCATCTTTATTAGTCTGTTAAAATCATTCTGCAGTTTTGGTGGTAAACAGCACTCAGAATGTTACACAACCATGCTTACTCTTTTATTTTAAGCTCAATTGCAAAATATTTTCAGTCTGGGGGACATTTTACATGTAATATTTAGTAGTAGTAGTAGTATCTGTCATTACACTTGATCCTAAATAAGCAAATCAAGTGTGATCAGTACAGATTATATGTAAGATAACAATCTCCCCCAGACATGCTGAATTTGTGACATAATTATGAGCCCAAAGTGCTACAACATATAAATAATCTGTAATACTGTAATACTGATGTCCCACTGAAATCTGGAAAAGTATAAATTCCAGTGAATGTTTTCCTTGCTAGACAGCTCAATAAAATCTTTGAGATGAAAGCAGTTCATGTTATGAAAAACAGTGAATGACAAGGCTGTTAACAAAAGAAAACAAGCACTGGAAACCCAACATTTTGCTTTGTTCATACCAAATATTTGCTTAGCAAATACCATGCATCTGTATGTCAAAAAGGAAAAGTCAGATGCATTCTGCCGTCAATTGTTTTGGTACATTGGAAAGTCATCTGACAGGCCTAGGGTACTTGTGAGCCATAAATTCTTTTTCACCTACCTACCTCCCCAAAAGTAGCAACTAAGGCATTATTGATAATCTCATGGTCAGCAGCTGTTCTGGGGTGCAATTCAGACATGCTGAAAATGGGATTAGAATCTGATTGCTCTATTGTGTTTCAAGGACAAAAGAGAAAGCACATCGAGGATCCTGATTACAGCACATAGCTTTATTCAGGGTCTTGCAGACATGTTTCTCAGAGGTGCAGAGATTCCACACCTCCTGCTCCTCGATTGACAGGCAAAGTGTTCATTAATTCTAGGAACAGTTACTTCAATTCCTATTTGGTCTCTCAGGTGCTGCAACCCCTTTTCATTAACTACACATGTATAACTTGCAGAAAATAATTACCACCTTGCTAGTGGCTATTATTTTTTCTCAAGATTGGCTGCAATGAAAGGTTAAAATATTAGAATAGCCCAAGCCATTATGAGCAAAAATATACTAAAAAAATTATCTGGAAATGTGTATTTTTGTTTCTGAAAACTAGATTTGAAAGCATGACTGGATACTGCTTGTGAATGTTTGTGGTTGGCTACTAATCTTAGGATGTCATCCAGTCATACCTTTTTCCATTAATCCATCAAAATTAATGTATATATTTGTTAGAGATGTATACGGAACACAAGTTTCTTACAGCTTGGCTTATAAACCAGCTAACTGAACACACCCATGTTTCCATTGATATCCAGGCTTAAAACAATGTTCCTTGACTGAATGTATTTGTTAGCATTAGGTGCAACAAGGGCCCAATTTCACCTAATATTCCAGGATTACTATGCCTTGTGAATTGCTGAATCTGAGCAATGGAGCATATGAAGCATATCTTTCTGGATGTTTTCGCTTTGTTTATATATCATGAGTTCTTCAGTACAATGCCAATCAATGGTTGTGGAAATTGTAAAATAGGTCCATTGTTCAGAATAGAATAGAGTAGAGTAGAGTAGAGTAGAGTAGAGTGGAGTGGAGTGGAGTGGAATGGAATGGAAGGGAAGGGAAGGGAAGGGAAGGGAAGGGAAGGGAATAGAATAGAATAGAATAGAATAGAATAGAATAGAATAGAATAGAATAGAATAGAATAGAATAGAATAGTTGGGGAAGGGACCTTGGAGGTTTTTTAGTTCAACCTTCTGCTTAGGCAGGAGACCCTGTACCATTTCAGACAAATGTTGTCCAATCTCTTCTTAAAAACCTCTAGTGATAAAGCATCCACAACTTCAGAAGGCACTGTTCCACTGGTTAATTGTCTCATTGCTAGGATGCTCCTTGGAGCAATCACAACGTTTGGAGGAAAGTGTTCCATTTTAGGTTATGCCAGAAAGGTGTTGGCTAAATTTTCATTGATTTTTTTCTCCCTTACAACAAGGCTAATATTGATTTTTATGAGCCAAGTATGTTCTCTCTATATAACATCTTTCAGACTTCCAAACAAATACAGAACTAGATCCAAGGTAAAGTTGCAATTGAGCACACTCCTAAAGATCACACAGGAAGGGATGCAAATCAGGACTGAAGTTTAAGATGCAACTATTGACCCATTGGATCAAAATCAAGCATTCTTTCCATATTAGTCTGCTTCAAATTGAAGGGCTCTTTGTGTGTCGGGGAGGAGAATGTATCCATGAAATTTTAGTTGAATGAATTAGTTGGGGCAACAGCTGTGTATTAAATTGAAAAATACATCATCTATGAGAACAATTAACCAAAGGAATAGCTTGCCTTCCAGAGTTGTGGGTGCACCACAACTGGAAGTTTTCAATAAAGGATTGGACAACTATTTGTTCGGGGATTATATAAACCATAGCAGGGGGAACAGTCCTATGATTATATATGTCTATCTTCTGTATGCCAGCCTATTTCGAAAAGATCTGACTGTGAAGGATTTGAAGAAGGACTCTTCTCAGACCTAACAAGTTATGCCAGAAATTTATTCTGGGGCCTCGTGCTTGCTAATAATGTGCCAATGAACCAAGAAAAAGTCTATATATCTATATATCTATATCTATATCTATATCTATATCTATATCTATATCTATATCTATATCTATATCTATATCTATATCTATATCTATATCTATATCTATATCTATATCTATATCTATATCTATATCTATATCTATCTATCTATCTATCTATATATATATATATATATATTTAACAAGTCATTAAAGCAGAATTAACAACAGCCAAGTGTTCCCAGGGTAAATACACAAATCATACATCAGTAAACAATTAACTCAGCCGCATATAATTTATGAAGCAAAAACTAGGAAATATTGGAGATATTGTTGCATTCTGAATGTATTACCTGAAGATAGCATGAAGACAGCAATTCCTCCCCATCCATCTATTCTTGCAAATAAATGTGGGAGAAGAAACAGAGACTGTTAAAAGGAATGAAGTAGTTACTGTGAATGAACGAGACTTGGCCCATATCTGACCTCAGTACTACAAATTATCTGGCCGATGTCATTATTGAATAATGACTACAAGTTGTCTACAACTATTTTGGCGGATGGGTTGAAAATAATTTCGCAAGAATTTATTCATAAGTGTCGGTGTGGGTTTTTACCTATAAAATATAATTGAAGGACAATATTAGAAATGTGTTGAGCATTTTGGAATACTTGAAGCAACATAATGGGAAAAAACAAGCGGCATTGATTTTCTAAGAGATGTAGAAGGCCTTTGACAATTTGAACTGGGATTTCTTGCTCAAAGTTTTGGAAAATATAACTTTAGAGAGAACTTTATAAAATGGATCATATCGATTTATATTTTGCAGAAAGCACAAATAATTATTAATGGAGATCTAACAAAGCCTTCTGAGGTACAAAAAAGGAACAAGACAGAGATGTCCACTGTCTCATCTCTTGTTTATTTTAGTCCTTGACATATTGAATAGAGATATAGACAAGATGAAAGGATTGTGAGAGTGAAGAATAAAAAATAAACTTGTTAAAGGCTTTTACAAAAGTGTTGGTTTTGGAAGATCCTTTAAAGGAAATTGAAACATTAATGGGAAAACTGAAAGAATTCGGTACATTAGTAGTTTTAAGATTAACAAACAGAAAATTAAAATGTTAAGAAAAAATCCCCACAAAAACAGAGGGGCATGCAAAATAAAAAAAATAAAATGGGTTATAAGATTAAGAAGAAAATAAATATCTGGCTATCACCATTACAAATATCAATTGTATGTTATTTCAAAATAACTGTGTTAAAATATGGAATCAAGTTTAAAAAGGCATATTAAGATGAGAAAAACTACAGCTGTCATTGCTAGGGAGAATTTCTGTGATAAAAATGAATGCCTAGAATGATGTTTTTGTTTTGTTTTGACAACTGATGAACTACTTAAATGGTGACAAAAGGATATACTGTGTCTAGGTTTGTGTGGCAAGGGGGAAAATCATGAAGTTAAACATAAGGTACTACAAATGTAAAGGAAAGAGGAAGATTGGGTAGACCTGATTTGCTGTTTGATTTGAATGAATGAGTGGGTGTTGCTAAGAAACAGAAGGTTTGTAGAGTTAGAAGGACATGATCTGAGATTTGGGTGAATATTTGCAGCATGATAGTGTCAAGTTTAATGTGGAATTTAAAAACCATTATGTTAGACATGCCACATTAAGAATATGGAGTAAATAGAAATCTAGGTTGTGTTTCTTAGCACCGGAAGCATTTTAGAGACAAGAAATTACAGGCAAAAACCAAAATGTTAACTTATCATGACATACTATGATTTTGTCAAGAGGAATACAAAATAAAATCAAGAGAACAATTGGTAGCAGAGAGATATAGTTGCTAATGGTTTTCTAATTTACTATTATCAGAAAGATTTAAAATGGACCAAAGAGTTTATGGTATTGAACTTTGTAAGACTTATTTTGAAATAGAATTATATATAGATAAAGAATCTATAATTGCTAAAATGGGTAAACTTTTATTGAAATTTGAAACAGAACAAGAATAAGTAAAAGAATATACAATAAAATGTGCTAAATATTTGGGTTAGAATGCACAGATTTTCTAATGGGAAAGGATTGAAATTTTCACTATTATAATCTTAAAGAAAACTTACTTTTTTCTTGCATTTTTAACTTTCTCTTTAATTTCTTTCTTTTTTCTTTATATTAGTTTGCATTAGTTTTTATCTTGTTTTTTTAAACTTTTAATAAAATTTAGAAGTAGTTTTTCATTGCTTTCTTCATAGAGCTGAGGGAAAATGACTACCCAAGTCACCCAGCTAGCTTTGTAAATAAGGCAGAACTAGAACTCACAAACTCCCTGTAACTGATGAGATACACACCATTAGACAGCCTTTAGAACTGTGAGAGCTGAAAACTTTGGTCTAAAGCTACAAAGGTTCATCTAAAAACTTACAATTAAAAAAAATTCTCCAGAAACTCACTGATGCTGAGAAAACAAAAGAGGAAAAGTTACAGCCATCCCTGATATTGCTGTTCAGTTTGGGTTTTTCTTTCTGTTTTTGGCTTTTTGTAAAAAAAAAAAAAAAAACTTCTGTTTGAGGCAAGGAAACCACGGAGCCCTCTCAGAGCAGAAGGTAAGCTGCAGATGCTGTAGCTATGGTAATGAGACTGCTTTGTGCTCATAGGGCTTTGCAGGAAGATTCCAACTTCCTAAAAGTCATCACAAATACTGCTAAGTATAGAAGACTGGATATTGAGACCAGATCAAAACAAGTCAGCATTGGTAAGAGAAGAGAAAGAAAAGTGATGCTGTTGGAATTGGGAATAGGCCACTCCAACAGACTTTCAGGTTTGTTTGCTTTTTCACTAATTAATTAAATTAATTATTTACCTTACAATAAAAGTTTCTTATTTTTAGGTTCTATTATAAAGAAAAGAAAGGTATTATTTCAGATAAGTTGCCCATTGACCAATGATGCAAATCAGCAAGTGGCTGTAACTTTGAGCAAAGCTCTAAAGCAGTGGTTCCCAACCTTTTTTTGGCCATGACCCAGCTAAGCATCTCTAAAATCCTGATGCCGCTTTCCCCACCCCCCATGACATATAATTCTTACTTTACTCAAATAGTGAACTCTACTCACGTAGAGGAAGCTTAAAATGCTTCCTACTTGGTGTAAATAAGGTTTAATCGCCCCCCTGTGGGACATGGGCCCCACGTTGGGAACCACTGCTCTCAAGCATCAGGCTGCTTTGTTCTGCTTTTGGAAAAACAACCCCTTCAATCTCTATAGGAAATTTGTCCTAAGAAGAAAGAAGACAATGTGCCAAATTTGACAAGCAGTCAAATTATCAATGCCAGTAATAACTGCTTAATGAGCATGAAGGAAGGAAGATGAGGGACAACCAAAACACAGAATTATGAATTCATATAAACTATGCTCCAATCTGGCACTTTCCACGCACGCTATCAGAAATTATTTTTTTCAAGGTTGATTTGCTCCATTCATCTCCTTCCTCGTTTAAGTCTACCAAATGTGGGTTGCTGGGTTACAATCTGTAACCACTGGATGGTAGGCGAGAAACGCTAAAACCACTAACTCTCTACTTGACCTAGCAGTTTTCCAAGGTGCACTGTCAAAAATGGCCTAGTTTGATTCCTTCACTTACTTTTTAATTCAACAGTTTCAAAAATCTGGACAGCCATTTGGTGGCAGCAAGAAGATATTAAAAACTCTCCTCCAGCAATACAGGGATGATCTGGGTTTTTGCATCTTAGAACTGATAATTCTATCTCATGTCCTCACAATCAGGATGTTTAGTTTGTCAAAATTGGTGCATTGTCTTTTTTCTTCTTAGGACAAATTTACTACAGAGATTGAGGGGGTTGTTTTTTTCAAGAGCAGAACAAAGCAGCCTGATACTTTAGAGTTGCAGCCACTTGCTCATTTGCATCATTGGACAATGGGCAACTGATCTGAAACATCCAAAATATACTAAAAGTGCCAAAGAAACAAACAATGAATGTATTCCCATCCATTGATGAGGTGAACGATCATTGTGCTTCCTGCTGGGTGCATGCGTGGGTACTGTTTCCTGCTCTTTGCCTACACCCAACTCACACAGTTCTCACTTTCATGTCATTAAAATGAACTGATTTTAACAGATTTAGGGTTTGCAAAGTGCAACAGAAACTTCATTTATCAATATTTAATGGTGATAGAAATTCTTTCTTTCTTTCTTCTCACATTTGGGTGCCTAGTTTTTGTTTGTTTTAACAGAGCTGTTGAAATTTTGGATCAAAAGATGGCAGTCTTAAAGATGCTAAATCTCCTAGCTTGTTATCTGGGTCTGGATGTTTGCCTTTGTGTCTGCAGGGAGATGGGTGTCAAAATGTGCAAGAAAGCAGATGGGGTTGTAATTGAAACTTGCTCCTTTTGTTCATGTGTGAAACATCGTATCTGCTATCTTGTACATTTTGGGACGCATCTGGCAGACGCCACTGGATGTTGAGTATTATGTTCTATTTGCAAGAAAATTATGTGTGTGTGTGTGTGTTTAGGAGAGAGAACTACTTTATTAGAACAGCTACAGTATATTAGGAAGGTATATATTTTCCCACCTGCTAAAGTTGCTTCTACATTTCCTATCCTGAAGGATATTGATATGACCACAAAAAGGATCAGCTCAGAAAGTAGTCAAAGTTAATCACCCTTTAGCCTGGATTAAGGCATAAAGTGTGCTTTATTGTCATTCCAGGTTCCTGGTAAGACTTCAAATGGGTCATTCCCATTCAAGGAGGAAAATAAAAATCAGTACTGAGAAATTTTATCAAAGAAAAAGGCAAACAGAAAGGTTAGCCTCCAGAGGCCATATTCATACTTATTGGATGCCTCCATGGGATATACGGCATTAGATAGATGGTAGATACAGATACATTTTGTGTGTATATGTGTATGCATACATGCGCACTCTCTAAGTCAGTGTTGATTCCTGATCATTGCCTGGACAAATCCCTGCAATTTACTTGCCAACGTTTTTCTAAAATGGTTTGCCCTTGCTTCCTTTCTAGGGCTGAGAGAAATGACTGGCATAAGTTCCCCATCTACTTTTTGCTTCAGATGGGACCACAATTCCTGATTTCCTAGTTTCTAGTTTTATGCCTTAAGCACTACACAAAAACTGGCTGATCATCAGACTACTGCTGCTGACTAATGGCTGCCTGCAATTTGGCAGTTCACATCTCACCAGGCTCACTAAGGTCAATAAAATGAGGACCCAGATTGTTGAGGAAAATATGCTGACTCTGTAAACTGCTTAGAGAGAGTTGTAAAGCACTGCAAAGTGGTACATAAGTCTAAGTGCTATTGCTATAAGGTCCCCATTTAGCTTTGTGCTTCAGATGGGACCACAACTCCTGATCTCCTGGTTTCTAGCTTTGTGCCTTAACCTTTGGCTAATCATTGGACAACAAAGATTTTGCTTCCTGAACACCTGTGGGTGTTCTAAAACGTTTTGACTGCTAATCACAAAAATAACCTGTAATTTAGCTTATTATACATTTCATAGAACGTACTTGTTGTCTGTGCTGCATATATGAAAGAAATATAGAACTGTTGTTGAAGCACATCCAATATACCAAGTACAGCTGGAATATCTGTGGAGATCTAAAAGTAGTGGCTTTGCTACTTCGAATATAGCTCAGATATACAAAGTACTGTTATTACATATGCAAATGGAACAGCTGTGCAAAACAGTTGCATTTTTTTTAAAAAAAATAGCCATGCTGGATTTGATTCCAGCCCAGAAAAACTTGACATATACACCACTTGTTGATCCAACAAAGATATTTTGCCTTCATTTCATATAAAAGGTGGATTGTTGAAAATGTGTGTGTGTGTGATGAATAAGGAAAGTAAAGGATTTTGCTGATTAAGACAGATGTTTCCAAAAGTAACTGAAGCCAAGATTAAGGAAGACATTTTTGTTGGTCCATAAATCAACATCGACAATCAAGATGTCTCATCAATGACAAGTGGTTCAAAGATCTGATAGCAGGGCCAGAGCAAATTGCCTGGAAAGCATTCAAGGATGCAGTTGAGAATTTTCTGGCAACTACAGAGCACCAAACCATTCAGCTGGTTGACAAACTTCTCACAACATACAAGACCATGAAATGCAATGTGTCACTGAAGATTCATTTTCTACATTCACATTTGGACTTTTCTGAAAATCTAGCAGCAGTGGGTGACAAATATGGTGAAAGGTTTCACCAGGACTTTGCCTCAATGAAAAAATTGTATCAAGGCAACTGGAATTCATCAGTACTGGCTGGCCATTGATGGACACTGCAGTGAGATGCATCAGACACTGATTGGAAACAAAGATCACAGCAAAACACTTTCAGCCTTGCTGAATTCATGCAGTGTGTAAAAAAAAAGATGTAATTAAAATTAATTTCATATTTTCAACATTTTTACATGATACTGTCAAACTGAAATTATATCTGTGTGTTCAGTTTGAAGGGGTTTATCATAATCAACAAAAGTTTTTCAGGAAGCAACATTTTTAAAAAACAAAGTTGCCCACTTCAGTCATTGATTTTTGATTTTGTAGCCACTCAGAATCTCAAACATCAGTATAATAAATGGTAGTTATTTATGATAGCACTAATAATGTTTGAGGAAAGATAGCAGTGACAAGTCATATCCAAGAATTTCACAGAGACAGTTTTATTGCATAGCAACAAGTTATATTGTCTTAAAATAGACTTTCCTTGCCTGAGGCCCTTCAAATGTGTTGGACTTTAATCTCTACATTTTCTACCTAAGATGACCTTACGATACCTGAAATCAAACATACCAAAATAGCAATTGTCTATCTTAGAGTCTAACACAATAATAACAAAAATTTAGCTGTTCATTATATAATGAGGATACCTTTCTACATAGTTGCTGAATTTTCTAAACACTACTCTTTCCTGAGATCAATATATCTGATGCAAAAAATATTATTTTCTAGGGTTTCCTTTTTTTGTCCCAATTTGTTTTTCAGCCAGTGGACATTTAAAAAAGTCATCAGCTGTTTCCCAACACAACTGCAATGCAGTGTCCTTTTCCATCACTTATTTCTAAAAGCTCAACCTGATCACATGAATAAGCTAAATCCCTTGAAGATCTGAAACCACTAGATGTGTGAGAAGTAACTGAAAAACATACCATGTCTGAGAAATTCAATCACACAGTTATACAAAATTACAAAAAAAAGAGAATGTAAACAGAGCTGACAGTATTGTAAAACATTTGTCATTCTTTACTATATTGCTGTATAGATCATGTTCATATTCACCAGGAGAAAAGAATTTAACCTCTAAGCACTTACCTTCCTAGAAATTCAATATACACATATCAGGTTCAGTTCCTAGGGAGAAAACTGCATGATGAAAATTACGACCTGAAGACAAAGAGAAAAGAGACTTTATTTTCCTTCCACGCTCTGTATTTAGATTATGGATGTGTTATGCTTACTTCATCTGCATAGTGTTTATTACAGATAAAATCCAAATATTTTTGCATGACTACATGCCTATTAACATTTCCCGTGCTTATGGCAATGCTTCTAATTTAGCAAAGTGAATTAATTTATTTTCCTAATGATGCATCAGTAAGCTGTATAACAAGCAGAAGGCTTCCAAATGTGGTTACCATACTGACACTCTGCTAAAGAATTAGCAATGCAAAAATGTGATTCTTACAATTACTGTATTAAAAGGGGAAAAAATCCATCTTAAAAAAAAATAATTAGGCAAATATCCATGTTTTCTGTCTCTAGACACATTCCAGCTGTTCACAGTACAGGTTTCAAACAGCACATCTTTTAAAAATTTTCTTGGAAAATATGGGTTTAGTACTTATAAAGCAGTGTAATTAATTCACATTAGGATTTGAATTAATAAGAAATAATTACAAAATTATTGCTAAAAAGACACCTAGTGCATATCTAAAATGTAATTTGTTATATTTTTATCATATAGCAAGGAAAATAGCAAAGATCTTCAGAAAAAGGCCCTTTGATGTGTATGTCAAGGCATTAAAAGTTGAATGGAGGATTGTTTTAATGGTTTTTCTATTTTTCTCTAAAATCTGGTGCCTCACTCACTCAGCCTTTCATGGAATATTACATACAAGAAATTGGATCATATCTAAGAAAGAATTAAACCATCAGTTTTGGTTTTACTTGGTTTCTTATATTTAACAAAATAAGAGTTGGAACGGACTTTGCAGGTCTTTTAGTACACTGAAACAGAAGACCCTATACCCGTGATAGGCACACCTATGGCACGTGTGGCAGAGATGGCACACAGAGCCCTCAGGTCAGATCTCTGTAGTGTCAGATCTCTGTAGTGTATCTTTTGTGAGCTTCTGTTTCCCTGCAAACAATGAAACAGAAGCTCATGAAAGAAACAGATCTTACCTCTTGCCATACTGCCAGTGTTGGAATGCTCCGCCTCCCACCAGCCAGCTGGTCTTCGGGTCTCTGCTGTGCACGCATGCATGTCTGCACATGTCCACACATATGCATGTTTGCGCATGACTGCGCATGCACACCTTTCAGTTTGGGCAAGCATGCACACGCAGTTTGAGCACGGTGTCTAAAAGTTTTGCCATCACTACCCTATAACTTTCCAGGCAAACAGCTGTCCATTCTCTTCTTAAAAGCCTCCAGTGGTGAAGCATCCACAACCTCTGAAGGCAAGTCGTTACCCTGGTTAATTGTTCTAACTGTCAGGAAGTTTCTCCTTGGTTCTAGGTTGCTTCTCTCTTTGATTTGTTTCCATCAACCTATTGTTTCTTGTCTAGCTTTCTGGTGCTTTGGAAAACAGGTCAATGCCTCTTCGTAGTTGCAGACCCTCAAATATTGGGATGCTGCTATCATGCACTCCTAGTCCTTCTTTTTACTAGACTAGACATACCCAATTCCTGAAACTGTCCTTTCTTATGTTTCAGCTTCAATCCTCTAATCATCTTTATTGCTCTTTCCTGAACTTTTTCCAGAGTCTCAACTTCTTCTTTTTAATAATATGGTGACCAACACTGGATGCAGTATTCTAAGTGTGGTCTTACTAAGGCTTTGTAAAGTGGTACTAGTACTTCACATGATCTTGATTCTATCCCTCTGTTTACATGTATTTCAATATATTACTTATACTGTATTCAGATTTACTGTTTCCTCTCTCTGTGAATAGAAAGACTACATACAGAGAGGTGGGCGCACAATGTCCAGAGTCTGGATGTGAGCTATAAGAAAAGATAATGCTCATTCAACTTTCTACGTTAGAACAATAAATGATTATTACCTTCACACATAAAGAAATTCAAAATAAGAGCCATCACACATTAACATCCAATGTGTTATGTTTTCCACAAAAACTGTCATAGTTTTGCTCAGCACCTTATGACCCCTCTGCTGGAGATGCAATCATAAAAAAGTATGTTATAATCTTACAATGCAATGACAAGCAGTTACTGAAAATGTGCAATGTTTGCTGAACCCAGAAAGGCATGGAAAAGAAAATCATAATCCAGTTTGAACAAAGAGCCAGGCAGCAGAACTCGGTTGGACGGTATTTTAAATAACTGATAATATAACAGTCCTCTTTTTTAAAAAAAAAATACTGTAGTGATAGTTCCTGTATCCACAATAGATTTCTATCCAGCTAATCAAGAATACATTGTGGAACTCACAGTTATATTTTGAATATCTTTGGTTCACATTTCTACATTTGCACAGTTATTATAGGCTATAATTTGGCTATAATTATTGAGAATAAGTGAGCATAAATGGAGAATATAACTCACATATCACATAAGTGTTTTCTGTGTCTGCATATAATATCTCAAACCTTTTCATACCTGGATGATACAGTTGAATATGGCTCTTTCTTTGCCCTCTGAACTAAGGTAATTAACTCATAGCCTGAAGCCATATAGGATTTATATAAATATTGCCACCTTCAGGTGATTTTTATAAACATCAATTTAGGTTTTTTAGTTGTATGTAGTATGGAGACAACACCAATGCCCAGTGTTCTTGGAGGAAATGTTTCCAGTAATAAATGAGAAAGAGCCCTCACTTTTAAAAAGAAACTATCATTTTCTATAAAATAAAAACAAATATTTTTATTTGATTTATTTATTTATTAAATGCCTACAAGGTGACTCTGGGCAGCTTTTTCAGCATGTGAAAAAAAGAACATTGAAAAATTACTGGAGAGGGTAAATTAAAAAGGAGCTTCTCTTTACCTATACTTCTTTTAGTCAAATACAAATCTTCCACGATATGTTTCAAGATTTTCAAAAGGAGGGAGGATAAAAATACTGGGCAAGAAACTGATTAACAAATTAAGAGTTAGTGAATGCCTTAATATCCCGGAACCAGAGCAAGTTGTTCCTTAGGAATCTAATCTTAGGAAACGAATTGATGAAGTGAGAAAATAGCAGGCAATCAGGAAACACATATAAAGATAGTACTTCTTGCCTACTCTCTATAAAGTTATACAGGCTTATTTTAAACCAACCAACCAGACTAAATGAAGAAAAAGAAATCAATAAGTAAATTTTAATGTTGTTTTGGACATACAGTGATTATTTTGTATATTGATAGTACTAGGTTGGGTACCCAAAATTGTATTCCCATTTTAATGAACTGCAAGTTTCTTCATTAGTTCTCTGAAATTTCTCTGTTGCAGTTCTGTCACTTTAGCCCACACTGAGAAGTGTGTGAGTACCCAAAGTTAACCCAACAATAGTATTAGTATTGAAGCTCACTTTTAAAACAAGAAAGGAATAACAAACAATCCCAGCAGAAATCAAATTTATGTCCCTCACCTCTGTCAAGTTTAATTATCTTTATGCTATTTAAAGTAAAACCCCATTGGGGTACCATCAAGGTCTCTCTTTTGTGAGCCTATTGCTAGTTTAGCCATTGTTCAGTTCTTGCTGAGTGCAAATTACGGGAAAAACAATAATACGCTCCCACCTGCTGGACCCCCGATTCAAGGTACGTGGCTCAGAGTTCCACACTTCAGCAGTTTGCAATTGATTAAAGCATCGAAGTTCGGCTGCTTTCCAAACTAATTAAAAATAGGTTCCAGAGAATGTTTGCATAGTATCCAAGATAATGAATGTGTTCCATAATATATGCATGAATAAAGAAAATATATTCAAATAGGTACTGAATCCTTGGGACAAAACAGTAGTTATCAGAGTACCTATAGAACTCCCTCCTCAAACTGAAAAATATCTCACAAACGAAGGCAAACTTACAGGATCCAATCTGGATCAGTCACCAAGACCAGAGATTTAGTCTTCCGAGCTTTTGGACTCGTGCTGGAGCCCATCCTCAGGGAACTTCTCTCTAGCACAATGTGTGCTTTGGCCTATTCTATGTGTGGTATTTATATGGTGCCTGGTTTTGTGTGGCTTTTTAGTTGTTGGTTGGGCTGTTGATGTCTTGTTATTAAGTCATTGGCTGTTATTTTCTTGTACTGCCAAGCCCTTGCCTCCTAAGTACTTGATAAGAGCTGAGGTAGCGCAGTGGTTAGAGTGCAGTACTGCAGGCTACTTCATCTGACTGCTAGCTGCAGTTCGGCAATTCAAATCCCACTCAGCCTTCCATCCTTCCGAGGTGGGTAAAATAAGGACCCCAGAATGTTGGGGTCAATATGCTGACTCTGTAAACCGCTTAGAGAGGGCTGTAAAGCACTATGAAGCGGTATCTAAGTCTAAATACTATTGCTATAAAGCTAGTGGTAAATCAGCACTCTTGTTGACTGATGAGGGTCCCATTTTCCAGGCTTCAATTATTTCCCTGGCTGTTTCAGTACCTGCTCATCCAACAATCTTAGTAGCTGCAAAATTGAATGTATGTCCTTGTTCATTGCAATGTGAGGCTACCAATGCGTTTGTGTCTTCTTGTCTGACTCCCCACCTGTCCTACACAGTCACAGGGCAATTCATGTAGGGGATCTAGAAGATTACATTGGAAGTATCTCCCACCTTCTAATGATCTGTATGGTGCATAATTTGTCCTCATATGGTAGCCTCTAGCTGGTGTATGATGCCCACTTGCAGATCTCGGAAGCTGTGTTCTACTGCTTAGGAAATGTTTTTGGTGTGTGGCAGTGTGTGCCATGTAGAATGAAATATCTTTTACTCCAGTAGGGAAACATAAGGACATTTATATGATCTCATTGTAGTAGTAGTAGTAGTAAGTTTATCATGAGGCTCTAGCTAAATATGTTGTAGTAAAGACATATGACTAAATTACTAATAATTGTCAACATTAGAGTATAAAAGAAGAAGAGTCTCGATGAAAAGACCTATGACCTATAACACAATCAGCATCTGTACAATCAAATTAACCCTTTCCATTTTAAATTTTCAGGCATGGGGGGAGGTTGTTTTTGAAAATTATCCTTAGCTTGCCGAATGCCTGACAACCACATCCATATTTTTATGAACAATCTCCCCCTATGCCTTAAGAGCAAAGTTTTCGATCAGTGTGTGCTACCTGCTTCTAACCTATGCCAGTGAAATATAGATACTAACCTCACAATCAATACAAAAACTACGAGTGGCACAAAGAGCCATGGACAGATACATGTTCAGCATTACAAGATAAGGTAGAAAGATAGATAGAAATGCATTAGAGAACATATGAAAATATATGATGTCATCAAGAAGTAAAAGACTTTCAGTGGAAATGGGCTGATCACACAGAAGAACTGATGGCAGGTGGACCAAGGCAGTCATAAAATGGATCACATTTGATAAAAACGTCCACGAAAGAGATCTAAAACAAAATGAATTGATGACACCAGCACGTATTATAGGCCCAATTGGCAAATGAAAGCTCAAGATTATATTGGTTAGAGAAATGAGGAAGAGGCCTTCATCCTGCAGTGGGTAGACAATGCTAAAGTGGTGGTGGTGGTGGTGATGGTGATGATGATGATGATGACGACGACAATGATGATTTAAAATTGTAAATTGTAAAAATTCAATTCAAAAGCCGTGCCATTTCTGCTTTTCAAAGTTCAAGAGAACTGTTGCCCAAAACAATTCTGGTGGGAACTGATTCCAAAACACCAAAGACAGGTGAGAAAAGGCTTGCAATGGTGACATTGCTCTTGGAGTTCTTTAAAAAAAAGTCAGAAATTTGCCTTGGTACTGGAATGATGAGCCATCAGAATATCTTTCTGGGCAATTCCATGCACAGGCATGAAGTCTCCACACTAGAAATATATGCTGGCATCTTTCACAAATCTCCAACCAATGAAGGGCAAAAAAATGGGAAGAAAAAAAAAGACACAAGGAAAATTCAGAATTGTTTGACCAATTCCATTTTGAACATGAACCAGATAGTAGATTCAGATTCTAAAACAGCAAATCCTGCTTTAAATCAGATGCTTCGCTCTTTCCATCTATATGAAGTATAGATTCTCTACAATCCTTATCCCAAAGATGCTTTTTCAAGAGGCAACTGGACTTTCTTGTTTTTCTTTGAAGACGTTTTGCTTCTCATCCAAGAAGCTTCTTCAGCTCTGACTGGATGAATGGAAATGGAAGGATTTATACTCCTTGCAGACAGCTGGTCATTTGCATTATTTTAGAGAGTTGTTGAGGCCACTTGGAGGTTTATGTGTGTCCTCAGGGTCACCTGAGTAATTGAAATGGTTGTGGAACCTTCTTGGCTGTGTTGTAGACTGGAGATAGATGATGCTGTATCCCTCCCCCTCTGTTGAGAGAGGGCTGTTCAATTTTGGGATAGACGACCTCTTTAACTCCTCTTTCAAATCAGCGTCCTCACTGTCCAATATGTGGCCACCACGGCCATTTGCATAGATTGTGGATGAAGGCAAATATACATGTTCCAGGATAGTGCTGCAGAATCTAATTTGAATCGATCACCAGGACCGTTCTGAAGAAGGAGAAGTTCTCTGAAAATGGGCTCCATCATGAGTCTGAAAACTTGGAAGAATAAACCTTCAGTCCCGGTGACAAACTCAGATTGTATGACATAGATTCCTTCAGCAGAGTTTGTTTCCTGTCTTGTTCTTCCTTCTTTATCATTTTTTATTATTTATTTATTATTATTTGATTGCTATCCTGCTTTTACTTTACTTTATTTATTTATATATTTATTTATTGACTGAGAGAGCGTGATTGATACAAAGTCACTGAACTGATTTCCATACCTAAAACCTGAGATGAGAGCTCAGTTTCCCTCTTTGTAATCTGTCACCTTAACCGCTATATTACATCAAACTTGGTCTCCCCAAATTATATTTTATTCTTTATTTGTTAGTGTTTGTTGATTGGATTCTGTGCTTCTCTGAGTCATTGTCATCTGCAATTTATGAGAGTGGTGTCCTCTTATATAAAGCAAAACTATGGAGGAGGAATTATACAAATGAGTTTCAGAAAATTAAGCAAGTTTTTTTTTACTAGTGATACTTTCAGGTGTAATCTTATGATGAGTGTCATTGTTCTTGTTCTCACTTATATGACAGGGAAATGGCAATAAACAAAATTATGAACATGCTCCTTTGAAACTTCTGAATTATAGGAAAATAGTGGCACCCACTGGCCAAATTCTAAAGCATTTCTTAGGCAGATAATGGTCTTTTCCTTTGGATAAAGAATGCAGCATTTCTTAAACATTTAACAATCTGCTGCACTGATGTGGAGACAGAACACAGATTTGTACAAATTGAATTAATTGCAAAGAAAAATGCACATGAACAATAAACACACATTTGTTTTGAATTACCATAGCTTTCATTGATGTTCTACAGAATACAGTAGTTGGGTTTTGTTTTATTTTTGCAAATAATTTAAATATCAAAGAAGGAAAGGGTGTCACCTCATTGTAAATGTATTTTTAGGTCAACGACTATTTCTAATCATCTATAGCTGCAATAAGCACCATATCAACTTTGCATTGTTTCATGCCCATTTTACACTTCTTCAAAAGATAAAGGGTTGCAGATTCAGTGCTGCTCTGGCCTTTGTTTCTTTAAGAAAGAGAAATTACAAAGATGCAGCTATCCAAAAATGTTAGGGTCCATTTCACAAACATACAAACTGAACAGAATACTAGTCAGATTAGCAGTCCCACACCAGATCCTTAAATCCAATATGTCTCCCCATTTCACTTCAGTTCTCTTGGCTGCCCTTGGTCTATATTTCATTCTCAGACTTGAATTGATCTTCTGTTTTTTCTCGTAAACACACAGAAATGTCACTGGGAATAAGAAGTTCATTTTGCTCAGACTGCTACAGCCTTTTTTCATAGAGAACATTCCAGACAGATCAAGAAGCTTTCTTTCAGCAATACCATGAAAAAAGCAGTTGCTTCATTATTTACAAACAGCCAATCATTCTCTCCCTAATGTTCTTTTGTTTAAAACTTCAAAGCAAATTCACTGTAATAGACCTGTGCACATTAATTAATCATAGTTCCTTAATCTTTTTTTACAAGAGGAACTAGAAACTTGCTACTTTAAAAGAATAATAAATTACATGCACTCTGGTAATTTTCAAAGGATTCTGTTTCCAGAACAAAATACATGCAGATTTGTGACATAATCCCAAAAATCTTTTATAACTTGACTGTTCCCACTGGTACTGGGCTAGGACTTTAGCTGCCTTGTATAAATATTATAATAGTGGTTATTTTAAAAATGTTATGTTTTTAAAGCATTGCTAATTGCCCAAAATCTCAGAAATGAGATGGATGGCTATCTCTTTTAGTTTAGATGAAATTTGGCTGAGAAGCGGACTTATTACTTGTAAGGGTGGTGGCCCAATGTTTTTCATCACTGCTTTGCTATAATTAGAGATTATGTTTTACCACAGTCCCAGATTATGACAATGGTTCTATTAATGTTTAAGCAACAATGAAAAAATAAGAGGATAGGGTAGCAGACTCTCCTGGGGGACGGCCCTGACTCTCGCACATAAAAAACTATCCTTATTAAAATTGATCCAACCACATCTGATTGTTATAAAGGAAACACATTTTTGTTCGGTTCTTTGGAACACTATTTTTGCTTAAAGCTGGTTTCAGATCATTCTTCTTTCATCTGCATCTCACATCCCCTTATCAACAACTCCTGCGTATTAATCTGGGGAGAACATTGTAGACTGATTTGCTCTCTCCCTGTAGGAATCAGGGCTATAATCAGCTTTTCCCTGCAGTCATCTTGAAGAATATTCATTTCTGAACAGATATTTGCAACAAACCACTTTTAAGTATGCAATGCACAGAAATCCCCTACGCAGCTTCCCAAAGGTCAGCACAAATGTCCTTTTGAAAGCTGTGTATGCCCTACTGTGTCAGAAAAAAATGGCAAACTGCAGAAGAGTAAGCATTAAGATGTCATGAAGAAAACTAGATTCCTGTCTAGGAATTGTACAGTATATGTCATAAGACTATAGTTATCCCAAAAGAAAGTTAGATAAAGCAAAAGGAGGAAATGCAGCACCCATGGATTCCTATTCATATACCAGATCGCATACTTGAATCTACCAGAATCTCCTTCCACATTTTCCGTCTTCTCCATCCACTGGAGATAATAGAAAACGCTACCGGTAAGGAAGCTGATGTCAGCTGACATCTGTCTGTTTTTATCACCTTATATCAGGCTAAAATAGCCCCAACTATCCTTAAAAAACATATCAATTCTTGCAATGTAAGCTTCCTTATCAGTAGCACTTCTTAAACTTCCCTACCTAATAGTCCCATAAGGGCACTATTTCTGCTACTGTGAGGGAAGGGGGGGATGCCAAAAGCTTGTCTAAAGTATGTTAATTATTAATAACTTATTAAAAGCATAATATAAAAATGGATAAAAAGAATAATAGAGGGAAAACTAATCGTATCCCTTTGCTAGTGTAAATCTTGCCCTCGAAGATGTGTTAAAAGCCATAACTGTTTGTTATTCATAGTGGTGCCTGTACCTCAGTTGCCTAAAAGACACAGCTGAAGAACATTTTGTTTGTTCTCTGCTTTTGAGACACATCTCTCAGCTCAATTATCATTTCATTAATGTGCCTTGCATTTGAGACGGTGTATATAAAATTTACCCCATTAGGCTGTTCACGGGTGGAGAGAAATGGATTCAAGAGTTCTCTTTTCTAATAACCTTTGGTGGGACTTCCTTTTATCAATTAAAATAATGTGCTGTTCTGAAACCTTAATTAACTATATTTGTACAACAGATCAATTTCATTGTAAAATATCATGCTTAATGTTCACCTCCTTTCCCCTGACTGAAATGAATGAAACAGTTCTGATTAATATTTCCAATAGTTTTCAGTTAATTTAAATCAAGATGGCAAGTGAGAGAAGAAATATATTTGATGACCCACCTGAGAAGAGAAATTGCTTTTTTAAGTCTCCTCCATGCTTTCTCCAATTAGAAAGTATATTTTCTGTCATTTGAACTGAAACCATCAGAACTGGAAACCATCAGAACTGATTGCTTCATTCATTCATTCAGATGGCAGTCCAGTCTCTTCCTGAAAGCCTCCAGTGATGAAGCTCCCACAACTTCTGTGAAGACAAGCTGTTCCATTGGTTGTTTGTCAGAACATTTATCCTTATTTCTAGGTTGAATCTCTCCTTGATCAGTTTCCATCTATTATTCCTTGTCTGGCCTTCAGGTCAGAGGTGGTATTCAGCAGGTTCTGGCCATTTCTGGAGAAATGGTAGAAGATATTTTCAGTAGTTCAGAGAACCAGTAAATACCATCTCTGACTGTCCCCACCCCCATCTATACTCTGCCTTCCGAGTCCCAGCTGATTGGGAGGGAATGTAGATTTTGCAATAACCTTCCCCTGGAGTGGGGAGGGAATGGAGATTTTACAGTACTGTTCCCCTGCCAGGCCCACCAAGCCACACCCACCAAGCCACACCATGCCCACTAAGCCACACCCACTAAGCCACACCCACAGAACTGGTAGTAAAAAAATTGAATTCCACCACTGCTTCAGGTGCATTCATTCATTCATTCATTCTAATTAAATCATTCATTTTAATTCATTCATTGACAGTCACAGTTACATGAACAAAGATTTTAAGTAAATCAGTGCCTTGTGATTCAATTCTATTCTTTAATATACACCCAAGTATAAAGACTTCCATACGTAGAACAACATTTTCAATATTTTGGGGGGGGGGAGAGGAAGCAAAAGAATCACAGAGAAGCTTGTATCAGCTTTGCAAACATCAGCATCCATAGAAAAGGGAGCATGGGGGGGGCAATGAAATGCCTTTGGGACTCTGTTCTTTTGGGACATGCTTCATGACATTGCATGGATGCCCAAAGGGGGGGGGAGGTCAAAGCTTGTAGCCTTATGGTGTTACTTTAATTATTTATTTATACACATGCACACACACACAAACACACACACACATATACATATACATACACACACACACACACACATATACATACATATAAGATACATGCAAATTCTGTCCACAAGTGGTACAGAAAGGTAGAGAGAAAGAGAAGGGATTGAACACAGAGGAGGCAAAGTCAATCATAGTGATAAGAGGTGGTCACAGACTCCTGTCAATGGATGGCTGACAGGAGACTCTGAAGCCTGGGACAAGTGAGAGCAAGGAAACATTAACGGTCACTTTTCTCATCCTATCAGGCCACATTTCTTGCACTTCTAGTTTGAAAGTGCAAAAGGAACACACCATGTATACATGGTTCTTAGGACTCCTTTTTTAACATTTGGTGTATTCCCTATATATACAAATCAGCTAAATACAAATCAGAAGATAGATCACCTGACTATAAAGAAAGGAGTGCAGTCAGTCCTTTTATCTGCTGTCTATGGTCGACATAGTAGACCAACTTCCTCTGAAGATATCAGCCACAGTTGTGGTATAGTCATTCAGGAAATACGCTGTCTAGGCCACTGTCTTGAAACCCTGAAGCTCAACACTGCCCAACTGGGTGGAGTGGAAGAGGTGTGCCCTGTTTGTATGTGCCTTCAAGTCAGTGTTGACTCCTAGCAACACTAACTTGTAGGCACATAGGGAAGGGAAGGCACTCTGGCAGCTTCTCATAAGGACACTCAATGGGGAAGCTGATAGGAAGTGGAAAATATAAAGAAAAAAAGAAAAGAAAAGAAAAATATCTAAATTAGATCCACACTTCAAAGAAGAATCTCAGAAGTCAGAAACATGGTCTGAACAATTAAATTTTCAGGGTGCTTCTATGGTTGTTCTAACTTTCTTGAGATTCACTGAGATGTTATGAGAGGAAGAACAAAACCATTAAGAGTCATATATTTTACGGACCTCCGGTTCCGGCGGCTGACGGCGACGGGCAAGTCCTGCTCGCCCCGCGCATCCCCGGTGGGCTTCCCACTCCTTGGGGGGCACAGGACGCCCCGTAGAGGTGTCCTGCCAAAGGGGAGGCACCGCGGGGGATCCCTGGATCGGCGGCGGCCAGCGGGGGGCCCCCCGCCTCGCTCCAGGCACTGGGGAGCACGAAGGGGAGACGCTCCGGCGTCTTCGCTGTGAGGCTGATCGGAGAAAAAGAGAACAGAAGGATGCGGCTGTGGTGCGGTGAGGCGTGAATTCCCTCCATTCCTTTTAACAACTTTAACAACTTCAACAAGAAAGTCAGCTGTTTAAACTTTACTTTCGGCTTGATTCGGAGAGGCGCGGCTGGAGGGAGGGGGATTCCCCCCCTCCCTTGGACAGGCGGCTGGAAATGATTAAGCTCTTAGCCCCAGGGGAAGGAGGAGGGGGAGAGCCAACCAATGATGTCACGCCCCTACTAAGTGAATTTTCGGACCTAAACCTTAAAACAATGATGATCTGGAATCTTTGGGAACTCTGAACTTTGAAAACTTTAATTGTTGCACCTAAACCCGAAGCTGACAGGGCAAGATGGCACACTTCTGTTGTCTTTATGAACTGTGAAACCTGACTCCACCTTTAAAACTTCAGGTTTCTGGTCTTTGTCTCCGTGCTACTCAGACAAATCTCTTGTTGATTGCTACCTTTTGAACTCCCTAGAGTGAAAAAATTTGCTCTATTGCCAGGGTGATTAGAAAAATCCTCTTCTGCTTGGACCCTCTGTCTCCTGGACTCTTCTGGCTGTTCTGCCTCTCTGATTGACCATTCTCTACACTGGCTGAACTCTTTATTTTATAAACAATGTCTCTTAAAAGACCACCTCCTGGAAAGCCTGGCTTTGCTACCTCTGCCCCGACATCTGCAACCTCCAGTCCTAGTACACAATCAACGATAACTGCTTTGATGCAACCTAAATCTAGGGAGATGGAGTTTCAACAAATGTTCCAACAAATTCTACAGGGGCAAGAGGAAATAAAGAAACAACTGAAGGAGATGAAAGAAGAAATTAAAGAGAACCAGGCCCAAATTAATAAGAACTCACAGAGTCTGGATCTTTTGGAGGGTGGGACGGCTGAGATGAGGGAAGGGATGGAGGGGATGCAGAAGGGAAACAAAGAACTTGACACCCAGCAGATGAAAATAGAGTTTGAGAGAATGTCTTTTTATCTTAGATTTCAAAATGTGATGGAGGTAGATGATGAAAACATAAGGGACATCATGACAAACATTTTGGCTGAATACATCCAGAAAGAGAAACAACAGATGGGGTGGGAAATAGACCTGGTTTATAGAGTGAACTCAGCCTAGGCTAGAACACACAACGTTCCCAGGGAGGTACACATTAAATTCCTTAGAAAAAGTACAAGAGATGAAATTCTGAGTGCACAAAGGGGGCAAGCCCTGACATACAAAGATAAGGAGATAACCATTCTGAAACAGATCCCCAAGAAAGTGAGGGAAAAAAGAAAATGCTATTCGCAATTAGCGAATAAATTATACCAGAAGGGGGTGTGGTTTAGATGGTTGATGCCTGAAGGTATGCTAATATTCTGGGAGGAGACAAGAGTTAGAATTAATACACCCGTAGAGGCGCAGGCCTTTATGGAAAAAAAACAAACTACTCCTAGAAAAACCTGATGATTCTCCATCAGATACACAGGACACGGGAGGGGCCGGAGCCCTGTCGGCGGGGGGAGATGGGGCAACACCGAGAAAGCTCAGATCACAAAAATGAGTAAGAAAATCCACCTGATATAAACTGATCGAAATTATTAACTGAATTTATATGCTGACTATATGTTTGTTACTTAATAATGAATTATGTGCAAATGTATACTATGAGTATGGAGGGGGGGCGCACCTACCGCACACTGCAGTTGCCAAAATTTGTAACTTTTCCCCCTACCTTTTTCCTTTGTAAAATATCAAAAAAACCAATAAAACTTTGTTATATAAAAAAAAAGAGTCATATATTTTACTAAGCAAATATCCATTGCTGTGTATTCAGAGATTATCAGAGCTCTTTGGCTCGCTTCAACAAGACCAATTTAACTTGGAAAAAGTATTTGCTAAATTCTATATAACTTTATCATTTTAGCTTTTTAACCATTAATAAGCCTTATCAGCAAATATAAATCTTCTGTTACAAATCAGTGGAATGATGGAAAAAACTATAAACACAGAAAGGAGAGGCTTTCACAGTTAAACCAAGCTTGAATGCCTGTTTGTTGCCAAAGCCCTTTGTAAATACAGAGGCCTAACAGGTTTATGATCCTCCTTGTGATTGTATGTCATTATAACTGCTCTGCTTTCAAAAACAACAATTCCTTTTTAGTGCATAGTTTGCAATAAAATATACTGTTCCCAGTTCTTTTAACAGATTAATGGACAGAGCACTCTAAAAAATCTAAACTTGTGAAAGGACTATATACTGCTTGACAAATTCAGAATATATAGCTATAAGGATATCTCTATTATTCTGTTTTCATACTTAGGGAGGAAATATAAAAGGAATGGATCACCACAAGGTGCAATTTTAAATCACCATTCTGTTGAGATCAAGCCGTCCACTGATCATAATTATTAACAAGCATTTCTTAAGCCTAAAACAGAGGTAACCTTTGACTTACAATTATAATTGAGTCTATAATTACAATTGTAAGTCATGTCAGTTGTTAAGTGGGTCATTACATGACCATGACTGATTTTACAATATTTTTTGCAGGGATAGACTATGGCTGGCTCACAACATTAAAACAAACAAAATATAAATAAAAATATGAAAACATGATAATGGTATCCATCAATTCACTATTCAATTCTTGGTGATTCTATGGGCCACATCTTTCTCCACACTTTCCGATCTTGCACTGCTTCTTTGAGTTTTTCTTGTGCTCCGGCTAGGGTCAACTTTGATGATGTCCAGCCATTGTGTTCTTTGGCGGCCTGGTTTCCTTTTACCATATAATTGCTTTCTCAAGTGAATTCCCCCACATGACATGGCCAAAATAAGTGAGACTCACATATACATATGATAGATAGATAGATACAGTGGTGGGTTGCAGCCGGTACGCCCCAATATGGGCGTACCGGTGCCTGCTGGGAGCCCAGATACCATTCCAGTACGGTGCTCCGGAGGACCCGCCCACCCACCCTCCTTACCTGTGTTTGACCCAACCAGGCCATTTGGGCACACACATGGAGCGTACGGTGCTTGCGCGACACTCCACCGAGCAGCTGGAGCATTGTGCGTGGTGGGTGCGCATGTACACACAGTGCACAAGCACGTGGTGGACTCCCGCCCCCGTTGCAGTGTACAGGTACGGAATCCACCACTGGATAGATAGATAGATAGATAGATAGATAGATAGATAGATAGATAGATAGATAGATAGATAGATAGATAGATAGATAGATAGATAGATAGATAGACAGACAGACAGACAGACAGACAGACAGATATGCAGGAGTACATGTGTATGTGTGTATGTATACATGTGTAGATAGAGAGATGAGAGGCAGAGATAGACACACAGAATATACATATATATATTTATAAATATATACCAATGCAAAATAATACACATAGTAGCTAGAGAATTGTAAAAAACCCTCAGCATAGTCAGGTAATGGTCACATGCCCAGGGCCACAGATTTGAGCAAGGCCAAGGCCAACAGGATTGGGGTCAATCTTATCTCCAGAAGGATGAGGTTCCAGAGGGCAGTGCCATGGTAGAAATGACATTCATTGACTGACAGGACCTGTCATACACTCCTTGACTGACAGGACCTGCAACATGGCTTTCCTGCCTAATCAGATAAAACATTGCTCTCTAATAAACTCCTACTCACTGTCAAAGTGACTTAAGAGTGTGTTTTTTCTGTTCCACAGCCAAATAATACTTTTCCATGTTATATTGCCTGGAGCACTCCTGTCCATTTGAGATAGCATCTTACAATTTATTACAGACTATCCCCAGCAATTCATTGGCTACTTTCCAGAGGTAGGGATGCCAATTCAGCTGAGTTAATGGCATATCAAAGTTTCTCATGCCTTTTAGAACTAACTTTACTATGAATGGTCTAGTAGCACAAAGGTTATGGCATTTGCTTTCCAAATATATGATACTGATTAAACTCCAGAGAAATTTGCGTTTTTTTAATTACTATTTTTATTTTCCTGAGATTCCTAGTTTTTTCTGGGCCTTTGTAAAGATCCAAGAGTGTATTGCTTCAGAATATGTCCAGTCAACTTGAGACAGAAGGGTATCATCTATAGGTCCCAATTAGTCCAAAGATATTTAGGCTATTTGGGAACCCAGAGTGAAACAGCTCTTAGGCATTCCGCTTTACATGATCAATGTTTCTTCTAGCTGGATAATGTGAGGGTGCAAATATCAGCACTTAACCAGGGACTGATCAACTTGCATCTTCAGTATTATAGACACAAACCTATTTTTGCAACATTTTTTTCTATATCATGGCTGAGGTAGCAGTTACTTAGCTACAGAAGGGAAATTGAAAATCACTAATAACATGATCGCAAAGATATGGTGATGTTATTTGCAGAATAGTAACAATCTTTAAGCCACAATATTGGACTGGATGATAGCAAAGAATTACTGTTTTCAGTATTTGTGCACCACTACATAGTTGTAGTTGTCTGAATTTCTGCAACACAGATACGATAGCTCCATGCTTTCTTCCAATTGCCCTGCATAATCACAATTGAAAGACACAACTTTTCTCATTGCAGGTGGGGGGGGGGGGGTTGTAACCAAATTATATTCTCCCGTGTTCTGTATTTTTCCTCTTTCTCCAAAATAGGTAAATGACAATTTGTTCTTTTGGCTACTTTTCAAAATTACATCATAAAATACTTTAAAAAAAACAATATTGCTGCTTTCAACTTTGGGATTCCCTGTTTGAATGAGAGGAATGAGAGGAATTCCTTTTAGCAGATTATTCTGAATAAGTCTTAATTAAATTATCTTCCTGCCTCAGTTTGCCTTATTGAGTCTGTGTGTACTGGGGCATAAGACTAGGGCCAGATTGACTATCACTATCCTCCATCTCTACTGGTTTTTTTTTTTCATAGGCAAAGATGAATTCTATTCACTCCTGCATTTATAAAAGGGGGAAAAAACCTGTGGCCTCTTAGTTCTACAAGAAAAAATGGAGACAATACAGTGAACAACCAGTGTCAATAATTGGTACAAATTTGGAGGTAAATAATGAGTGGTCTAACTGGGACAGATAACTCCAATGGAGCTTCTTGCCCTATAAATCATACCTAATAACATGTCACATTTACTTTCATGGGATTTTTGTTAAAAGGGAAAGGAAATCACTGGATGGTTCTATTTATAAAAGGAAAATTTGGATTGATGCTGATGAACTAGAAGCTCAATTCAAAATACATCTCACTTATAATATCTTTCCATTAGGAATCTGCCATCAGCTTTACCAAAAGTGACTTGGTAGGCTTTCAACTCAGCAATGAAACAAACTGGGATGTGGTAGTAGAAGTGCTATCTATGTTACATCAGTTGGTTGGAGATTTGGGGGATGAGAGTTATCCATATCATAAGGATTCAACACAAGAATCTTAATTTTTGTATAAGCAGTGGATATTTTGTATCATCTGTCCTCTTGACTTCTTTCTTATTTATGAAGTGCTTGCATCCTTTTCAAAGAAATGTGGGTGCACTTTGTTATTATTTAAAAATTAATAGATACTTTAAAATGTTACATTTCCCACTCTTATCTTTTGGTTGTCAGCAACATTCCTCCGCATAATAAATTAGACACTGAATCCTATCACGGCATGTAGTATTGGGTTAATGTATGCATTGAAGAGCTGTCAATAGATTCAAGGGTGTTTTATATTCATGTCATATTTAATGAGGATATTAAAAAAAAGTTTTACTGTATAATTCTAACTAATGCTTTGCTAAAATGAGTTGAATTATTCAGGATTAATACAGAATGTGTACTGCCTAGAAAGATAGTGTTGAAATACTGTATCTCAAGATAGATAACTTGTTGATTTAGGATTGTTTTAAATATTAGATTTACAGATATTATATCATGTAACTCTCTTTTAATTATTTGAAAATAATTAATTGTTTAATAACAGTTTTAAAATGGTTAAAGGCAGAATATCTATATATTGTACACTTTTCTTTTAAAAATATAATATAAAAAGATATTAAAATCAAACAGTTTGATTTATTGTTAGGCAAGTCATTATCTAAGAATAATCAAGTGGGCCTGTAATTAAGGTGACCAACTTTTTTACAATGAAAAGGAGGACAAAACACGTTCTATTGTCCAAAATATTAAGGTGACCAACTTTTTTACAATGAAAAGGAGGACAAATAAATTGGAAAAAATATATCGTAAATAAAAGAAATATTTTATTCATTGCAACAATAATACACTAAAATATGATATATGCATAATAAAAACATTTGCAACATTTTATATTGTAATTATGCTTACATGCCTGTTTATTATTTAAATGAGTACTTTTCCATTGAATTAATATTTTTTGTCAATGTATCATCTTCTAACAATATATTGGAAATATCTGAACAAGAAATGTCCTTCATATTGAATTTTACGGCAAGTGCTGCAGCTAGAGTATCAACATTCAATCTCGATTTCTCACTTGTCGAAAAATCATTGGCAATTGAAAAAAACTGTTTCAACTGCTGCATTAGTTCCAGGGCAGCACAACGTAAATTGAACAAGTATAAATAAATGTTCACATGGAATATGTTCATTTTTGAAATGGCTGAAAATATCCACCCATCTTTTATCAATTTCAACATGTTGATTTTCCCATTGTATTAATTTTTCAGAATTTAAATATACATTCAGTCTTCTAATTTCTTCAAAGAGACAATTGTCGCCTATTTTAATGTCTAGCATTTCTTTAGATAAAAATTCAACACAAGATTCAATATCTGTTCAATATACTTGCGATGAAGTAAAAAAATTAATCCCAGCCCTATTAAATCCCCCAAAGGCTGTTGCTTTTGCTTGTTTCAAGAATCCTTTTTTAAAAAGTCTTAGGAGAACTAATGAAACAAGAAGGGAAAGATTGGAATAAAATAGCTGCAACAGCGAGGCTTATTAACAAAGTCATTGCGACTTTCCATTAATTGTGAAATAATCTTTTAATACTTTCCTCTTAAAGGACTTGTCTTCCTGTCTCACCTGCTTTCTGGATTTGCTGCAGCTTTCTTTTGTTTCCTCATTATCCAATTCTTCTTCCAAAACAGTTATATCTTTATATTTAATGACTTTCCTCCAGCTTGCCTATATTAATCAGGGTGCTAAGATCATTATCCTCTCTCTTCAGGCTTTTCTGAGTCAATCTGTTTGTCAGTTTAGCCTAGACATTTTTCACTAAGCAGTGGGTATAGGTCCATATGAAATTATTTTGCAGAGAAAAGTAAAGTACTTTTGATTGAATTACCATATTGCCTTGTCAAGCCATTTGGATGTAATACTATTAAGTCTTGACATTGAATCTGAGCAAATTAAAAACCACTTGGGCCATAGTGCCTATGGATTACCCACAGTGCATTAAATGAAATACTTCCTTTTTAACTGAACAAACTTTTTTTCACGAGCCCACTGCAAATATAATAAGTCATTCCAAAACACACACATAAATGATAAATTGTTTTTCCTTTAAGATATAGAAAACATAGATGAACAGCTTCAAATCTTCCCAAATCAACCAGTAATTTAGTGAGAAGGTGACAGTCTGCTATACATATGTGAAAGAAACTTGCCAGTCCTAAAAAATTAAATCAAGAAGCAAAATGCTATTTCTTATATTGTCAAATTGAACAGGTTCAGATGTTAAATCTCCTAAAGGGCACCATACAACATAATTCTCTGTAACTCTAGTCCATTTGGAAAACTCTAATACAGCATTTGGTAGCATTTACTATCTACAGTATTTAGGTCTAATTGTAGAAAATAACTTATCTTAATTGCATTCTTCTACTGTAAGAAGCCCCAATTTTTGGAAGTGACAATTACTTTTGGCCTTTGAGTATGTTCCACAAAGAAGAAAAAAAACTAAATCTGAATAAGTTAAATGTACTTACAATTAACACATGCATTGGTAATTGCTGTTGCACATTTCCCCACAACACTAAAAATTGCCACTCAGAAGCCTTTTAAATAGATTCTGGGATCATTAAGGAGGCTTTGAAAAAGTGTATATAGCTTAGAATTCTCATTACACTGAGAACGCTCTATATCACATATTGTGGCAAGCACGATAGTTAATCTCTTGTTTGTCTGGCAAAGAGGCAATGGTGCTCTGTGACTTTAAAATTAGAAATCATATTACACTTGCAGTTGCTCATCAGCCTATCATCAATGCAAGCCAATTTGTACTTACATGCACAGTACAACCTAAAATATAAAGTGCTAACTGTTGTGGTTATATACCTTTACTATGGTATGGAACAAATCAAAAGAAAAATTATAACATTGCATCCAATAAAATTAGTTCACTACTTAGTAACCTAACAGCTGTCCATTTAATTTCAATTTTCAATCAATGTTTTGTCTTATTTTCAATAGCTGCCAGTGTCATTTTAACATTATAAATAGTCACTATAATTGGACTCTAATTTTTAAAACCAATAATCACTACATATATTATTGTTTCTTATATATCACATTTTCTTCAGATATATATATGTAGATATAGTACATACCTTTTTTTAATGAAAATTATCAGTACTTTTGATCAGTGACGTCATCAAAGTAAACAAACCCACGTGCTGATTACGTCACCAGATCATGCCCCTAAGCGGAAGTGACGTGCACAGCCCCCACCCTCCGGATGTGGCGTACATAGCCCTCCTCCCCGGCTGGGATGTGTATAATTGACCCCCCGTGGTACAGGGTTCACAAAGGTCATAGCCCTAGCCGGATATTTGTATATTGGCCTAAGCCCATCATGATGAGTAGCCCTAACAGATAAGGCGTTGTGCAATATCCTAGCCCTATTTTTTCAGATAAGACGTGTTGAAACTTACCCCATCAGGAAAGATGGCAAGATTCTGTGTACATGATTAGTTTAACCCTAGATTAATTCTATGGACATTCAAGGGGGAGGGTGGGTTGTGAAATAAAAAATGTTTTTTATTTGTAATCATTCTCCTAAGGGCTGCATTTAAACCCACATTTTTTCCCTAGAAGGTATTTATTTCTAGGCAATGTTGGTTTTAATTTTTGTGGAGACAGGGGTCTGCATTTAACCCACCTTTATTTTTCTAAAAGGTATTTATTTCTAGGTGGATTTAAAAACATTTCCTTGAAGCCTGGGGGGGAAAAAACACAGCCCTTTTAAACCCTGCAGCTGGTTTTTACCTTTGTAAAATCTAAAGTCACATATTTTGCCAATTGCACACTCAAATACTCATGTAACCGATTTGAAGCCCACCTACAGGAAAAGACAAGGAATATTAACAGGAATTAAAATGTTCACAAGAGGAAACTCACCAGGTTGCATGCAGGGGATAAGTCTTGTTCAGGCATGCCTGGGAAATGCCCTGGCATGTCACACCCACCCGCCAACCTGACCCCCTGTGATTCTGGGCATGCGCAAGAGACATGTGTGGGACATGTCCGGGCATGCCTTACCCACCCACCCACCCACCCAGCCCACTCCCCTGTGATTCTGGGCATGCGCAAGAGCCATGCAGGGACATGCCTGGGCATGTCATACCTCCCATGATTCCAGGCATGCGCAAGGCTCACTTGTCATTACAAGAGCTGTGTAGTTTGCCTTAATTTCAGCAGTCTCTTGAAGATGGCAACCTCAGATGGAGATTTGTTTGATATAAATTTGACCCCCAAACCTCCGAAGCGTGGGCGTAGAATAAGAAAAAGACCTGGATTCATTGAAGAGAATGAACTTATAAAGCCTTGTTATTGCAGGTTCTGCAAAATATCAAATGGTAAGGCAATAGCCATTGGCTCTGAAGAGGATCATATGCCAGAATGTAACAGAAATTAATTACAAGAAACTGTTAAAGCTATGAAATTTATAATAAAATGTGCTTTACAAAACACATGAAAGGTGCATTACGTTTTTTTCTTTTGCTGACCCTACTGTTTAATCTTGTCAGATGTTAAACACAGAGATACAGTTTAATGAAAGCTCATGTGATGTTATTCATTCAGGATTTCCTATGCTGGTTGGGGCAGGGGAGGGCTGGTCAGTGTTTGCAAAAAGTCTGAAGAACTCACCAACTCTGACGGGATTAATTTGCAACATTATCTTCTATTCAACTGCATCTTCCGGATAGACAGGGGGGTCAGTTTTGCAAAAGGTGTGAGGAACTCCCCTTTTCTGATGTGATTAATTTGTGACGTCACCAGGGTGTATAAAAGTAGGACCAATACTTGTCTAGTCATGTTTACTGGTTTCAGGCATAACCATACCTCTGGATCAATTTGAGCTGCTAAGAAGACCCCTATTCAGAATGGAAGCTACTATTGTAAGTAATTTTATGCCTAATTTTGAAACACTTAGATGCAAAATGGTTTTTATAGAGTTCTTGTCTGCCTGCTTGCTTGTTTGTTTGATTGAATATTTTCTTTCACTAGAATGAATTGACAGATTCAGAATGTTTGATGGGAGCTACAATTGTAAGTAGTTTTATGGCTATTTTTTTGAAACACTGACCCATCTTAGATGTAAAATGTGTTTATAACATTCTTGCTTTCTTGCTTGTTTGTTTGACTGTTTGTTTGTTTTTCACTAGAATGAATTGACAGACTCAGAATGTTTGAGGGCATATGAAGGTATTTATCTTTCATACTTTCATATATTTAGATTCTTATAAACATACTGCAACAATTCTGACTATTGGGGGTGTTTTCTTTTCCTCCAGAATGGGAGGACGATCAGCCATTCGTGGATCTCACAATTCCTGCAGAACCCCAGGGGTCCCCACATAACATGACCCCTCAGCCTTCCACAAGCCACACAACACGAATGATGTTAGGAGGTATAATATCTATCATTTTACCCAGCTACAACTCTATTAGTATTATTTTTAGAAACTAAAGGTGTGTGTGTGTGTGTGTGTGTGTGTGTGTGTGTGTGTGTGTGTGTGTTGGCATTACTTTATTATGTTAGCGATAACTTTTTGTTTGTTTGCTTGTTTGTTTAACCAGAGCCGTCCTGCAAAAAAGCAAAAATGCATGGCACCGGACTTCCTGCATCCCCAGCAGACAGTGTTACTTATGATTCGATGATTGTCTCTCAACCAGAAGAAGATACATGCCATTCTATGCCTCAGCTACAATCCTCTAGCTCTGCAAACTCTCAGAATATGAACAATGTTTATCTGGATATGGTGCAGGCATGGGAAAATCCTATCCGAAATTTCAGAGCTGTGGAATACTATCAGCGATACAGATTTGTTAATCTTGACCAAATCCGGTCCTTTGTAGTTGCTATAGAGGCTATTCATAATGTGTTACAGATTCTTTTGAATAATGTAGCTATGAACATAGGCCCAAATGATTTTGTTCAACTCCGGTTGGATGCAGAGGGTTTAAACCATCCTCTCTTTTCTCTTAGGAGGTGTGTGAATGATTTAAATGCTGATGATTTTCTGACCAGTGTTGAAAATCTGCTTCAAAGTAAGGCTGAGATATTGTGGGGGGGGGGGGGGGTAATTTGCAATTAGTTGTTACCATCGTGAAGAACAAGGAGGGAGGAGGGCTTAGGAAGTTAAACACTTTGCTACTCACCAGAGTACTGGAGAAAAAAAGACAGCACCTAGTAGATTTCAATGTGGAAGGCGAATTTCTTTGTTTTGCTAGCTGTTTGCTCTGTCTGATAGGTGCTGATGTTAGAAATCAAGAAATTATTACCAGGGCCAGGGAACTTCACAGCAGACTGGGTATTTCCACAGAAAACAGGATTGACTTTTCCCAGATACACATCTTTGAAAAACATTTACAGGTCGCTATAAAGATCTTGTTTTATATGCAGGATGAGTGGCGGTTTTTTGTCACAGGTTGCCCACAGCAAGAAAAAATAGTATTTATATTATTACACAACAAGCATTACTATGGTATAAAAAATATCAAGGGCTTTCTGGGTGAACGCTATTTCTGTAAATTCTGCCACACGCCCTACCACCACAAATTTAGTCATCGCTGTCAATATATTTGCAGAGCTTGCCTAAAGCAAGAATGTCAGCAGATTGAGGTGGAGAAGATGTGCTGCTGTAGGTGCAAAGTGTATTGTCGGTCTAAGGAATGTGTTGAAAGGCACACACAACTCGCTAAGGAGGGAAAAGTAGACTGTAAGAATAAGGAATATTGTGAAACGTGTGGGGTTTATGTCTTTACCCCCCACAAAAAGTGCAAGGAAGTCAAGTGTGGGCAGTGCTCTGAGAAGGTTGAAAGCTTGGAAGGTCATTTATGCTTTCTAAAATCGTTGGACCGACCATTAATTGGCGAAAGATACATCATTTATGACTTTGAATGCTGCCAAGAAACAGGCACACATATACCTAATTATACATGCGCCAGGGATATGTTGAAGGATGAGGATGATAAAGATGTTGTGAGGTGGGATTGTTATGGTATTAGATGCCTAGAACAGTTTGTAAAGAAATTTATAAATCATAAGTTTAAAGGATGTACTTTTATCGCACACAACACCAAAGGTTATGATGGGTACCTAATACTGAGGCAGCTGATCCGTGAAAAGGTTAGGGTTCAACTTATAAGTCAGGGGGGAAAACTTCTGTGTATTACCCTTCCAGATTATAAGATTCGGTTTATCGATAGCCTGTCATTTCTACCACTTAAATTATCCAAATTACCAAAAGCTATGGGGTTTCAAGGCTGCAAAGGATATTTCCCCCACTTGTTCAATACAATGGCCAATCAAGACTACATGGGACCACTCCCTGAAACCAAGTATTACAGCCCAGAAACCATGATGCCCGGGGAGAGAGAAGAATTCCTGAAATGGCACACTGCTAATAGAGGTACTGTGTTTAAACTAAAGAAGGCTCTGGCTTACTATTGCAGACAGGATGTAGATATATTAAGAGAGGCCTGCATTCGATTTAGGGATCAAGTGATGAAAATGACTGAGCGTGAGTACCACTGTGGGGTCGGGGGGGATATTGTTGAGGAGATTCAATGCATTGACCCCTTCTAATATATCACATTGGCATCTGTCTGCATGGCTCAGTACCGGTTCATGTATTTGAAAAGCAAGACCATTGCTTTAGATCCTTTGGACAATTATCACAATACACAGAAAAGGTATTCAGCTCCAGCGATTCAATGGTTGTTGCATATAGAACACACTGAGAAGATCAATATTCAACATGCTCTGAAGGGCGGTGAAAAGAAAGTGGGCAAATATTTTTTGGATGGTTTTGCTATCATAAATGGAACCCCCACGGCTTTTGAATTTCATGGCTGTTTTTTTCATGGGTGCCCTGTCTGCTACTCTGAAAAAGACTTCAACAAATTACTTGATTCGACATATGGCAGCCTGCACAGCCGTACTAGGATTAAAGAAGAGTACCTCAGGGCACAGGGTTATGCTGTGCGCTGCATCTGGGAACATGAATGGCGGGCCATGGTGGAGGATGACACCTCTTTGAAGCAGTTTCTAGTCGAGAATAAGCTTCCAACTCCTTTGAATCCTCGAGATGCTTTTTTTGGTGGTAGAACAAATGCTACATGTCTGTACTACAAACCAAAACCTGGTGAACAAATCTTATACTACGATTTCACCAGTTTGTACCCTTTTGTGAATAAGACCAAGGAGTATCCAGTTGGGCACCCTCAAATCATCTATCAAAACTCTGGGGACATAAAACAATATTTTGGGCTAGTCAAAGTCAAAGTGTACCCGCCAAGGAATCTCTATTTCCCAGTCCTACCTCACAAATCAGGGGGCAAATTAATGTTTAGTTTGTGCGCAACCTGCACAGAAAAGCTGCAAACCTCCCCCTGTAAACACAGTGATGAGGAAAGAGCTCTGACGGGGACATGGTGTACTGTTGAATTGAATGTAGCCTTAGAAAAAGGTTACAGAATTGTTGAAATTTATGAGGTCTGGCATTTTGAAAGAACTTCAAATGAGCTATTTTCAGGATATATGAACATGCATCGTAGACAGAAACAGGAGGCCAGTGGTTACCCTGAATGGTGCAAAACAGATCAGGATAAAGAGCAATATATTCAGGATTACGAAAAGATGGAAAGTGTCCGTTTACGACGTGACCACATTGAAGTAAATCCTGCTAAAAGACAGATTGCCAAACTCTTTTTAAATTCGCTGTGGGGCAAGTTTGGCCAGAGCACCAACCACCTGACCACATCAGTGGTGACAAACCCTGAGGAATTATTCAAATATCTTTTTGTACCCTATTATGATGTTTCCTCATGTGAGTTTGTGGATACAGAGACAGCCGTCGTGACGTCGAAAACAGCCAAGAACCACCCCACCAAATCCTCATGCACTAATGTATTCATTGCCAGCTTTACGACTGCCTATGCACGGCTGGAATTATACAGACTACTGGAGGGGCTGGGTGATAGGTGTCTGTACCATGACACTGATTCAGTCATCTTTGTAAGTAGAGAGGGGGCGTGGACACCCCCTTTGGGTGATTATTTAGGACAACTGACAAGCGAAATTCCACCAAACACTACGATAACAGAGTTTGTTGCGGCCGGCCCCAAAACGTATGCTTATGCTTTGTCCAACGGTGAAGCGGTGGTAAAGGTGAAGGGAATCACACTAAATTGTGGTAATAGCAGTAAAGTTAACTTTGACAGTTTGAAAGATTTGGTAGACGATTATTGTCTGTCTGATGCAGAGAGAAAAAAAGAGGTCAGGGTAGAACAGTTGGGGATTGTCAGGATTAAGAAACAGTGGACCCTAGAAACAAGGGTCCTCTGAAAAACTCTAAAAGTAGTGTATAATAAAAGGTTATTAAAGAGTGAGGATTACTGTAAACTGCCTTACGGTTATTAAGGATTATGGAAAACATTGCACAATTTGTACACCCTTTTTTCCTGTATTATAAGTGGACCGTCCAATTCTGGCAAATCTTTTTTTATCAAACAAATGTTAGAACATGGCGATGCGGTATTGTCTCAAAGTCCTCAAAATATTGTATGGTTTTATAGCTGTTGGCAACCTCTGTACAAAGATCTGCTTAATAAATTCCCTTATATTAAGTTTATGGAAGGTCTACCGTCTTCTTTTGAAGATGATGTCTTGTTTCCGCCAAATCAAATAACTCTAGCTGTGATAGATGATCTCATGGCATCTGCCGGTGACAGTGACCAAATAGAGAAGGCTTTTACACAGTACGTTCATCACAGAAACCTTAGCATTATTCTCATACTACAAAACCTGTTTTTTCAAGGTAAGAAAATGAGGACAATAGCTCTGAATTCCAAATATTTGGTATTATTCAAAAGCCCCCGTGATCAGATGCAAATTGTCACACTGGCCAGGCAGATGTACCCCACTAACACAAAGTATTTTTTAGAAGTATTCCAAGATGCCACTCACAAACCACATGGGTACCTATTAGTAGATTTGTCAGCCACCACTCCAGAATCCTATAGGCTAAGAACAGGTCTCTTCCCCCCTGATTGGCCTACAGTTTACACAATGAAAAAGAAGAGTAAAAAGTTGTAGCTTGGTTACCTTAGTGCTAGTTCATTTAAGATGTCAGAGAGGTTACGTAGAAATTGGGGGCTTTTAAAAATCTTAGTAAAGACCGGACCAAGACAGAGAAAAGCCATCTTATGCAATGCTAATAATGACCTGGTGGGGTCAATAGCAGAAATAGCACTGAATACCCTAAAAGGAAATCTTCCTCTGAAACCTTCACAATTCCGGTCTCTAAAGAGTAAGAAGGGTGTCATTAAAAAGTTGAGTGATAGAAAGGTTTCACTCAAAAAAGAAGAAGCAGATCATACTTCAGTCGGGTGGTTTTATAGGGCCCTTACTAGGGGCGGCTATTCCTCTGTTGACTAGCCTGTTAGCAGGCTAAACCATGGACCATGCCGAGAAAATGTATCTGGTGTCACGTCATCAGATGGAGTAGCTACAGGGCAGGACACCTACTATGGGGACTACAACCACTAACCGGTTGGATGATGAGATGCGCAACATCCTTCAGAGGCCTGATTTGAGTGAGGATGACAAGATTAAGCTCTACAATTCTGTACTGCAGCGGTATCTAAGACTGACCAGGCAAAATGAGTCCGAAAAGGACAAACTGAATCTCATTTATCCACCGGGACACCCTCAGCCACTTCCAACATTACCAGAACAGCCGCCACATCCAACTCCACAGGGCACAGCTATGGATGATATCCTAAGCGGTGTGAGTGCTCGTTATAGGAAAAATGCAGAACTTTTGCTGAACAAAATGAAGCAACACCAGGACGTCTCAACCTGGGATGATCGCGGTACCTTTTTATACAAAGGTGTACCTGTTCCCGGTACTAATATTTTAGACTTGGTGAAAGGCGCCTCGCAACGCCAAGCCCCTACTGAGAAGCGGAAACCTAAAGGATGGGATGATTTTATGAATGCTATGGCAGAGGTGAATGTTCCAACTTCTGTGTTGGGGTCTACTGCTGTTAAAGAGCAAATAGAAAAGTTGAAAGATACTCTGGTTGTTAAGGATGAAACTGCTGCTAGCCCTGACTCTGTGACGACAGCACCTTTTGGGGCTCAGAAGCCTATGTTTACAGGCACCCCCACTAGCCCTTGGACAATAAAACCTAGAAGTCAGCTCAGGTTTGGTGACTGGCTCAATTTTTAAAATGAATAAAAACACTGATACACGTAAAAACGTTTAAGTCTTTTTCTTTATTTTACAGTAAGGCATGCATGCCTGCATGCACTGGTGACGGTTACAGATTCCAAGCCCCCTCCCAACCTTTATAGTTTTTACAAACAGCTTTACCATTTGATCATTTTTAATATCAGCATTGGAGTACATCTTTAAAATATTTTCATAGGTCACTCCTTTAATACGGTTCAGTAGAAAAAACGCACAGTGTTGTCCGCAGGTCACAGCACTGGGGTGTTGCAATTGCCGTTGGTGAAATGTGTACTTCTCAGCTTGCTGCTCTAAAAACATCACTATGGAGCCAGGAAAGTCATGGCTATCCGGAGGTCTTCCATAAGAATCAAAAAATTCACCATATCCAGGAGATGGGAAGTAGAGGGCCAGCCAGTGTTCGCCCGGAAATGTGTGAGGATGGGTGTTTACGATTAATCCAAAAGGTCTTTTGGAGATTTGTCTCTGGGGTAACAGGTCACAAGGGTAGACTCCTTGAAAGGTAGTATTTCCAGAGAACAAGTGGAGGAGCTGCTGTGTATCCATACTCACATATAATCAAAAAGTACATTCCTTGTGTGACTTATTTCAATAAGATTTTCAAAGATTGCATAGAGTATCATGTTAACGGTGTTGGGGAGGGGCTGTGCAAATCTAATTTCGGCTCTGAGGTTACCGTTCCTGATCAATGAATAGTGCTCAGAGCATCCCTGATCAGGACTCAGGTCAAAACAATACAAAGTATACCCTCGGTTAAACTCTTCCCGGCTGATTAACATCGGTCTGTCTTTCATGCCTTTGCCTGTTGCTTGAACCATCTGCATGTACTCTCTCACAAAAAGACCATGCTCATAATCGGGCTGAAGAGGCTTTGCGGGGATCTGTTCGCCATCACAATGCAGGGCGCAAAAACTGACATTGCAGTGTTGAAAATTGAATGGATTTCTTTCATAATCCCCACTAAAAGCTGCATTGTCCACAAACCCAATCACTAATTGTTTAGGTAGTTGGCCCAGAAATAGATTTTCCTGATTACACACAAGACTACCTGCGGGAATGCTGTAAACCTTCATCCCCACTCGATCAATGGGGTATTTGGCATTGGAGGTGAGCAAAGCTTCTGCATGGCCAAGACGCACTCCCGGGGTGCTACTTTTACACGTTTTACAAAGAGAGAAGCAGCCAGGAGTTGCACTTTGTAATTCTCATTGCCATCCTTCATCACACAAAATTCATTTCTGCTTCTTGTGAGTTTGACTTTCACATCTACGCCATTAATTAGCAGTCTGTCTTGAAAAAACAGATCACTATGCAGAGGCCCAAGCAGGTCCCATTTACGACTACCGGCCGTGTGTCTGGCTCTCGCTTTGAAACCAGAGTTCCCAGCCGCTGTCAGTAGAGTACTCTCCATGAGGTCCGAATCATCTTTGTAAAAACCCCCAGAAGTAAATTGTGTGCCCAACGCATCACCACCAAAGTTGAGAATCAGTTCAATTATGGCCCTATACGAATAGCAATGATGGCTCTGTGTAATGAGCCAATCTCCCAATGTAACAGCCAGCTGGTTAAACAGCGATGCTATGGGGTAGTTGGCCAAGGCCACCCTTGCCCCATCATCAATATCCGACTCGTCAGCTTTTACAATCTTGCAACTCACATACAGTAGGGTGTTGTTTAAATCGGTGTAATGCTCACCATGCCCTGTGATGAAAAATTCCAGGGGGGCGTTGGGCGTTAGCGCTGATAAAGGAGGGATCTCGATATAGGTACTGTTTTCAATACTGGTCTGTGTAGGCACCAGTTGAAAAAGATCCAGTTCAGATTTAACACATTCCTCTGAAGCAGAATGAATAAATGCCATAATGTATTAGAATATGTCTTCCTTGTCACAGGGTTTCCTCTTCTGTGCATGTTTCCTCTTGGTATGACGGGGCTTTTTCACAAGTCTTCTCTTTTTAAATGGAATAGGCGGGCCCAATGCGTAATTCTTCCTGGCTATGACCAGCCCTGATCCATCCTGCCCGTTCTCAACAACACGGGATACAAGATGGCCCGCAACATCTCTAGCGATGTTTTTGGCAGCAGATTTCACATGCGGCTTTATGATTTCTAATCCCCGCCTCAAAAAAGGCATTGCTTTTCGAAAAAGTCCACGGAACAACCCTCCTAAACCGGTCCCGTACATAATGGGGGCTCCTCGGAAGCATGGAAGGCCTCCCCCAGCTTGTGCCCTGTAGTAAGCTACGTAGTCTTGAGGTCTCCCGTGCTCCTTGTTTACAACCATCCTTCACTTTTCCGAGGCCTAAAATGAAGCTTGACAATCACCTTCCCGTGATAAAAATGCACGTTTTTGTCCTGGTCGGTTTTGATTTCTATAGTAACGGTATCAATGTGATGTTTGCTGACTGGCACATAATGTGGACGGTCATAGGTCACAGTTATGAAATCATTGTCTTGCCCCCGCACAGGCACACAGCATAGTAACGGCACATAGAAGTCACCTACTATCTGGAGCTCTACAATGTCTGTATAAACATATAAGGTGCTGAATCCTGGGAACATACCTAACAGATGTCCAAGTTCTCCGCTAACTAGAATGGTATGCGGTTCATCTCCTTTAAGATTAATTTTTCGACCCACTGAATCATAATGTAGGGTTGTCTTAGGTCCATCCTTGGCATTTGATATAAGCTTGTTCATATTTTCTAACAGTTGTCGGATGCTATTATAGTACCCGCTTCTCAAAGAAAAATGCCATTTTTTTCTTTCGTTAGCAATTTCAAAATATCCAGGAGAAGTTAATATGTGCCAACTATGCGGATACTGTATCTCTGCTAGACCTACTTCCCATGACCCTGGAAGATCCAACGATCTTGCTAATTGAATAGTAAAATTAGAATTTTTGTTTTGGGGGAAAATTTCTGCTGATGCATTGCTGGGGAGGGTGATGTAAAAATCTGACATTTCAAAGATGTTGTACTTCAGTAGCCTTAACCCAACTGTTGAACTTCTCTGGCCAGCCATTCCATTTGACTAGAAACTCTCTGCGTCTCCGCTGCCCTCTTTTTTGGATAATTTTCTCTATTCTGTATATACACTGATGGTCAGCAGGAACCTTTTGGAGCTCCTCAAAGTAAAAAGCTCCATCTAAAGGGTCACCTGTGTAATCATTTAATCTATACACCACTCTTTCCCCCCTTGTCCCCAGTTCTTTGACAATGAATATCTCATCCGTATAGGTTTGCTGATAGCCCTTTTCAAACTTCCCCTTCAGTCTAGATACCCTGACATGATCCCCCACCTTAAGACACTTTTCCTTTCTTTTACTTTTTAAACTTACCCCATAAAGTCTCAGCCACACATCCCTTTCGTTAGACAAATTTACGGCTTTAGGAGCAGTCCCAATGCTACGATGGTAAGTGCTATTGTACCCCTGAAGAGTGTCTGCCAAAATGTCCACGTACCGATGGGTATTCCTAGCTGTGAAATATCTCCAGAGTTTGTTTTTTAGGGTTCTATTAAACCTCTCTATAACTGCTGCTTTAGTTTCACTATGGGTGACAAAATGATGAATGCCATAACGTGTTAAAAGTTTCTTCAGCGACGTATTCAAGAACTCTTTACCAGCATCTGTCTGTATTTTTCGGGGTGCACGTCCTGTTTCAAAGATATTCTGGAAGGCGGATGTAACTTCCCTCCCTGATTTATCAGATAAAGGGGAGGCCCAGGCATATTTAGATAACACATCGATAACTACTAAGATGTATTTTTTTCCCTGGTTCTCTTTAGAAATTTTGGAGACATCTATGAGGTCGGCCTGCCATTGATGATCTAAGCCAGACACTACTGTTTTATTTCTAGGAAAGTTAATTCTTGCAGGCTTATGAAGCGTATAAGCATCTTGCCCTGACAGCCACGTCTTGACTTGCTTCATGGTCAGGTTTTTATCATGTTTTCTAGCTTCCTGAAAAAGGGTATTTACTCCTCCATAACTCCCTACATATCCTGGAGTATAATAAATATGGCTTAGAACTTTTTCATGCATCATTATATTGAAAGAACACTGACAAATGGATCATGCGTTGACATTAACACAAACTTTTATTGGTTATACAGAGTTCAAAGGGTCATGCCCCCTCCATCAGAAAAATAGCCCTCATCACCACTATCAGAAGCAGAATATAGAGGTGCATAACACGCTATTTTACAATTCGTTGTGTCTGTATTCCACAAATCATGTCCGCATCCGCAAGCAAACCAGTCTTTACACAAATTGCAGCTCTTTAGCTCACTGGGTAGATAGTGTGGTCTCTGGGATAGCTCAGAATCCCAGTTATAGTCTAGATCATAAAAATCTGCAGAAGCTTTATGGTCGCGGTAATTACCACTGGAATATAAAATCGGGGTGTCTTGAAGAGTTTGTTGTCTAGGAGTTATTATTTTGGAGTCTGCAAAATATAAATCGCCTCTTGTTAGTGAGTTATCCACTCCAGTGTCATTTACAATATCATAAAAAACAAAAACAAAACAAAAAAAACATATTTACTCACCATTGCTGGAAGATAGTGAAGCATCATTCACTGTTTCACATACTGTACGGTAAGTACTCTGGACATCATTGTTAAAATTATAACACTCCATGCTGCAGCCATGCAAAACAGGTCTGAATAAAAAATTTTCTTTATCATAACCTTTGCAACAGGGTTTGCTGCATTCTGGCGGTTGGGGTCTTGTGTCAGAGCATGTGATGCTGGCTTTTGCTGCTGTTTTAAAAACATCTTTGGAATCTGAGGTTGCCATCTTCAAGAGACTGCTGAAATTAAGGCAAACTACACAGCTCTTGTAATGACAAGTGAGCCTTGCGCATGCCTGGAATCATGGGAGGTATGACATGCCCAGGCATGTCCCTGCATGGCTCTTACGCATGCCCAGAATCACAGGGGAGTGGGTTGGGTGGGTGGGTGGGTAAGGCATGCCCGGACATGTCCCACACATGTCTCTTGCGCATGCCCAGAATCACAGGGGGGTCAGGTTGGCGGGTGGGTGTGACATGCCAGGGAATTTCCTAGGCATGCCTGAACAAGACTTATCCCTTGCATGCAACCTGGTGAGTTTCCTCTTGTGAACATTTTAATTCCTGTTAATATTCCTTGTCTTTTCCTGTAGGTGGGCTTCAAATCGGTTACATGAGTATTTGAGTGTGCAATTGGCAAAATATGTGACTTTAGATTTTACAAAGGTAAAAACCAGCTGCAGGGTTTAAAAGGGCTGTGTTTTTTCCCCCCCAGGCTTCAAGGAAATGTTTTTAAATCCACCTAGAAATAAATACCTTTTAGAAAAATAAAGGTGGGTTAAATGCAGACCCCTGTCTCCACAAAAATTAAAACCAACATTGCCTAGAAATAAATACCTTCTAGGGAAAAAATGTGGGTTTAAATGAAGCCCTTAGGAGAATGATTACAAATAAAAAACATTTTTTATTTCACAACCCACCCTCCCCCTTGAATGTCCATAGAATTAATCTAGGGTTAAACTAATCATGTACACAGAATCTTGCCATCTTTCCTGATGGGGTAAGTTTCAACACGTCTTATCTGAAAAAATAGGGCTAGGATATTGCACAACGCCTTATCTGTTAGGGCTACTCATCATGATGGGCTTAGGCCAATATACAAATATCCGGCTAGGGCTATGACCTTTGTGAACCCTGTACCACGGGGGGTCAATTATACACATCCCAGCCGGGGAGGAGAGCTATGTACGCCACATCCGGAGGGTGGGGGCTGTGCACATCACTTCCGCTTAGGGGCATGACCTGGTGACGTAATCAGCACGTGGGTTTGTTTACTTTGATGACGTCACTGATCAAAAGTACTGATAATTTTCATTAAAAAAAGGTATGTACTATATCTACATATATATATATATATATATATATATATATATATATATATATATATATATATATATATATACAGTATATATATTATAATGGTTCTATATATATCAGATCAGTAATTGCACTATTTTGTTATTTTAAAGAATTATTTAATTCATTTAGATAACTATATCTATCTATCTAGCCATCTATCTATCATCATCTATATATCATCTCTTAAATTTTTATCCTGCATTTATTACTTTATCAAGTGGCAAATCCATATAATACTCCTTCTACATATTAATATAGAATATATTAATTTTTACCCCCCCAAATAACTTTTTGTTTTGCAGATCAGTGACTGAAATAAAATGACTGTCTGACTGATTAGCTTTCACATAAGCTGTAATGATCTAATGAAGACCTCGAGTCAATGTTGACTTTGGGCAACGTTGACTTTTGACAAGTCTCTGCAGTTTTCTTGGCAAGATTCACAAGTCATTTGCCACAGTTTCCTTCTTAGGGCTAACTGGCCCAAGGTCACCTAGCTGGCTTTGTGCCTAAGGCAGAAGCGTAACAGAGTCAGTTCACTCATCGTTAACCAGAACTAAGGACTTTTTTTTCCAGTGAAAGGAAACTATGAATATTGAGATTTAAGTGCTTCATTGCTTGACAAAGTTACAAGAGGTGTCATGCCTTCCTTTCTCCTGGGGTTCCAGCTTTTCAATCCCTGGCTCCTTTAGAGAAAAGTTCCTTCTTATGGTTGCCTCTGAAAACTCTCTTTAACCTTTCATTAAATATGCTGACAGCTGGTATCAGTTCTTCATGAATTAGTTCAGTGCATTTCCATCTAAATAGATCCCAGCAGGATTCATTTGAATTCTATAGAGTTTCCTATCCTCTGATCTCTTTTGTAAATTCAGACATAAGTCTGAGTAAATAATTAGAAGTGGGGATACAGACAGCAAGGCAGAAAGAAAGGGTGCTAAGGTTCCTATGCTGCTTCTCATTTGCATTTCTGGAGCAAGTCTCTTCAAGATAATTTGGTTCAAATAGAGATTTATTCCTAAATCCATTAATCTGAATTGATATATGACATGACATGACAGTATGATATGACAACCAGTGACTTCTGGGTTGGTCTATGGGGGTTATTGGAATCATAACCTGCCTGTTCATTAGACAATGTGGGTAGTGTTAAGGTACTTACTGAATCAGGGTGCTCTCTCTATGAGTACCATGGTTAAGTTCTAACACTTGTCCTACCAATGTCATTCAAAGGTATTGACTTCTCTCCAGCATCACTTGTAGGAGGAAAGCTTGACGCACGTAGCTAAATATGGATTGACTTTCACATGAGGCATGTCCCTGCATTATGACATGGAAGTTAACAAGGCATTTTCCCCCTGTGTCCTTTCTAAATAAGATGCAGTCCATAACTGTAAGTTGAAAGTCATGGGAAATAATGGAAATACCAGAAATAGCCATCAGGACTCCTATATTGTGACAGACTAAAATGCTGCCTATCCTCTTTCTTGTTCTCTGCACTAGAATTTCTAATATTGGTCACTGAAAAAGTATTTCTGAGTTTTGTTTTAGTTTTTTGGGGGGGGGCAGAATAACATTATTTTCTAAAAGGTCTCTTTCCCTGCATCAAAGATCCTCAGTGACCTTCATGAGATCGTAGGTAACACTAAATGGTCATTCTCCAGAAGTGAAACCTGGTTTGTTGATTTGATGGTTGTAAAAGGAAAGAGAGAATATATTATCCAGTAAATCACCTCCTCTTAGCTCCTTCCCACTCCCTCTTGCTCTTGCATTATTGGCTATGGCTATTTTGAAACTAAAATTCCTATCTTGCTGCCCGAGTGCTAGAAATATTGAGGTAAGCAACACACTCTCTATGGACTCTCAGTTGAAAAAGGGTAAAAACAGCATAAGAGAATATAAAATATTAAATCGTGTATACACAAATCAGAAGAACAGCAGTAACACAATAAATCATGTTTTTATAGTCTCTCTGCACACATCCCATGCCAAAGATAAGGCATAAGCGTTCATTTCCCAATTCCACGGAAAAAGGGGAAGCAAAAATGACAACGTTCTTCCTTTTGTTTCAGAGAAAATCTGAGAAAATACTAGAGAGAGAGAGAGAGAGAGAGAGAGAGAGAGAGAGAGAGGGAGGGAGGGAGGGAGGGAGGGAGGGAGGGAGAGAGAGAGAGAGAGAGAGAGAGAGAGAGAGAGAGAGAGAGAGAGAGAGAGAGAGAGAGAGAGAGAGAGAGAGAGAGAGAGAGAGAGAGAGAGAGAGAGAGAGAGAGAGAGAGAGAGACTGAATGTTTAGTTCTGGATAATTCACAAGGCTGCTTTTCTGCCCCAGGATTAATGACATGGATTATAGAAGTTGCCATTTCCAAAATTTCATGAATAAGTCTCTCATCCCATAATAATTTCAGTAGCCTCCAATGGGAAGATGTTTATCAAAGGAAGGTTTTATAATTGGTGCAATTTCTTTTTATATAACTTCTTTTATTAAAGAAATGTTTGAAGGGATTAAAATAATACATAGAATGTACAATAAAACACTGCAAGCTTCGCTTGCTGCATTGCTAAAACAGCTACATTAAAAGCTATTCCCAATCATTTCTAAGTAAACCTGGAAAAAGTCATGGCTACATTAATATATCACATCATCTTGCGAAAACAACATTCTAGGACTTCAGGCATTTTGTAGGGTCTTAAAAACATGGCTGGGTCACTGAGTTGATCTGGATGGTAGCAAAGCCTATGCAATGCCTTTTATTCAAAATATATTATGACTTTTGGATTGGTAAGTATTGGGGCTGTTTCGATCCAGTCTTACTCTACATTAGACATAAGAGACATTTTTTTCTAATGTATTACAATTTTTAAAAAGTGTCAAGTTTATCACTTCAGTATGTTTTTTTCCTGTAAATGTCTCTCTTTTTCCCCAGCTAAAAAAGCAAAAGTGTTCAGAAAAAGTCCTGTTCCCTGTTTTTGTTCCTTACTTCTTTAACAATACGTTACATTAAAATGTAGTTCTTATTTTTACTTTCTAACATGTGACTTTAGCAAGTTCTGTAATGGTCAATGCTAAAAAATTTAAAGGAAACTTCTTGATTTTTAAATCCAGTTTGAAAATCAACTTAACATGAAATCTTCAAAACTAATTAATATAGAAAACTCATTTTTTTTAGTGCTGAAAACACACAGCACCTACGAGAACAATATATTGGACCATCTCACACAAACCTATTTTCTAGAACCTTTCTAATGGGAAAGATAGCCCTGGAAATAATAATGGGGGAAAAGTGTATAAAGCATATGTTATACTGCAACTACAAAATATACTTGGATGTTCGAGTAGCATTCTGTATCAGACAGTAACACAACAAAATCCTTGTTAACTATACTTTTCTACCAATTTCTGTGGTTTGTTTTAAAAAAATCTTTACTGTCCAACAAAGATAATTCAGTGACCACTTAAAGAATACACATAATTTTTATCAGAGGGAACATCATCTAAAATATAATAGCATCAATATCACTTAGGTTTGTGTTAGGTATCAAAGAATGACAAATCTAGGGATAAAATGTGGACTATGTACAATGGGAAGAAAAGTGTGCCTCAATTGGGAAGAGATAATAGAATGAAAAATAAAATGCAGACATATAACTTAGCAAACATTATAACTCCAAGTGCATCATCTGAGTGGTGGTATTAGAGCAATTTGTAACCTTATGACTACCCTTGATCCTCAAAACCCCATTCCAGAGCAGGATAGCAGTGGCCATAATTCTTGAAAAGTAGTGCATATTTTCTTGTTATTTTGAAATGGAAAACTGGGAGATATAGGCATGTCATAGTTTTTTTAAAAAAAATACAACCCCCAAACTCTCAAAAAAGCAACCCCATCCAAATATTAGATGGTTCAATCTACTATGCAGCCCTTATTCCTATGGATATATTAGTTGTTGCCTTTGGCCTATGGTAATGGTAATACAGAAATAAAAGCATTTTTTAAAAAAAGATTAATTACATTCATTTGCAAACCTGGCTCACAGGAATGTGGGAACAGTTAATGACAAAGAAAAGCAAGATAAGGAAATGATTCATACTCAGTGCAAACAAGATAGCAAAATAACCTATATGGGAGAAGCACAGCATACTACATCAGAAGGCATAAATAACCAATGGATGGTAAACTGAGTTTCATTGAGAAACAATAAGAAATGCCTGAGAATTGTCTTAAAGAAATATAAAAATATTTGGCATCAAATGATTCTATTATTCTGTCTCTTTATATTAAATCTATAACATATTATTACACCTTCAAAGATTGTGGCTGAATTTCATAATAATGAAGAGATATCTTGTAAAATCTATACCTTATGCCCAAAAATGTCAACTGTGGTTAAGTCCATCAGCACTGTATTACCTACATTTCTATATCCCATCCAAATGCTCAAAAGGGGATGTAATGGGTCAGTATGTGCCAACTTCATAGGACCATAACAGCCAAACATGAGCTCATAATTTTGTACTAACCAGCTATCCCATGGCTGCTTGTTTTTCACCGAATTTCAGCTAGTAAGAGAAAGCAAACTAATGCAGTTTGTCTCTACCTATGGCGGATGGATGACAAACAAGCAGCCCAGGACACTGGGCTTAGTGTCAGAAGAAGGGAGAACTGGGTATTGGAGCATCATCTGAAACTGGCAGGACTCCTTCATGGTTTTAATAGGGAGGGATGCTAAACAAGGCACAATATTTCTTCTGCAAAATTGTGTGAGAGATTCTCTTGCCTCATACTACATACATTCATTTGATTTCATGAATATGAACAAAAACTTGATTCTATGTACGTCTATTACAAGATTTGTTTGCCAAATGTGCTGCTCCAAATAGAATGCCTTCATCGAAATGCGTCTGCTCATGTAATTCTTCAAAACAGTGATAAATATTTTCTGTCGCATGGACATGAGCGCTGACAACATACGGAATCCCTTCAGCTGCTGAATTTGTAAATGCCACCTGACTGTAAAAATCAAAAGTACAAATCAGATTAGAATTTAACTGCCATGGTGAATTATGTCATAGACTTGCCCTCATGCCATAGGAATTCCGTCTGGGCATGAATGCAATATTACATTATGATTATCAGACAACCATTGTCTTACCTTCCTCTTTGAAGACATTTAAATTGCAGATTATAATCATCTCTTGCGATTTTCATTTTTAACTATACATCCAGTAGAATAACACCTTTTACATCTTGCAATTTCCTTGATTCAGCTTACTTATGCTGAGTGCACTTATTCAGCTTCATTGCCAAACCTCCATGATTCAACTTAACAATACAGTTAATTTGGTTCCAGTGTTGCAAGAGGAAGAGAAGCTATTTTGATTCACTTTCTGCATTTAATGTTCTGCCCTAAACAACATACAATATAATGTTTTCTTCTTTTAAATTGCTAATAAATTCACCTCCTCATGCATCTTAATAATGATATAACAGCATCCTACCAATAAGTTTGCTATCTTCCAGGATGATGATGCTGTTGTTGTTGTTGTTTTGGAAAAAGATTAGAAAATGGCATAGGACAGCAGATGCTACAAAATTCAGAATAAAACTAATCTCCATTTTGGGTCATAGCAATAGCACTAGCAATAGCACTTAGATTTATATACTGCTTCATACAGCTTTTATAGCCCTCTCTAACTAAGCTGTTTACAGAGTCAGCATATTGCCCCCAATAATCAGGGTCCTTATTTTATCCACCTCTGAAGGATGGAAGGCTGAGTCAACCTTGAGCCGGTGAGATTTGAACTGCTGAACTGCAGCTAGCAGTCAGCTGAAATAGCCTGCCGTACTCCACTCTAACCACTGCGCCACCTCAGCTCTTATAATACAATTTCTGGAAAATCTGGTTGGTTAGAAAGGAATTCATAAGGGTGGGTGGGTGGGTGAACGTGCTTGGATTTACATAACTCATTCAAAGTATCTCAAGCCAAAAACAAAACAAAAATAGGAACTAAATTTTTTTAGTTCAATTTTTCTTCCTCCTTTCTTACTTCCTCCTTTCTTACTAATCTTAGCAGGCATCATTCTCCTCAGAATGTTCTTCTAAAAAAAACAAACCCAAAAGACATTTTTATTTATTTATTTCTTGAGAAATGCCAAGAAAATTACCAAGTGCCTACTGAGATTGTTTTATTTAAACAAAGTTTTTCTTTTTCTTTCGGCAACAAAACTAAATTAAATATTCAAAATCCCTTGTTTCAAATTTGGATTTTTTTAATTTATTTTTTTAGATTTGTACTTGCATCTATTTGATCACATGAAGCATTTCCTGTGTGCATGAATGCTGAGCTAGTAGTCTGAAATACAGGGAACTATTTCTGTGCATCCAATAAGTTTGAAGTGACGACTTTCAATGTTTAAGGTAGGTTGGAGTCAGCCTTTTTGAAGGTCAGTGCATTCATGAACTGTTAATATCATATTCATGTATTGTGTTTCCCTGTAACAGTTATACAATAAGTGGGGCCTTTATTCTTCCTACTATTCAACAGAAACAGATTTAATAGTAATTACCTTGTAGAATTAATTCTCATCTTCTTCTTGTCTAGACACCCTGCAAGATAATCAGAGCAACAAATAATCTTTACTTGAAAAAAGATGAAACAATTTACTCAATTATTTTAAGAATGAGACACATATACAGGAAATCCCAATGTATGTCTTTTCATTATCTACTTTCAGAAAGTCATGTGGTTTATTCAATCACTCCTCTTTTTTTCTGGGCAGTCAAATCATGTACTTTGAGTACGTTTGCACAGCATCCGCTTCTAAAGCACACATGTAGTGAAGCTCAAATCACTACATACACAAAATCACAAAATCAAAATTTCAAAAATCAAACCTACTAATATTGTTTATTATAAAAAGGGAGATTATTAAGCCCTACCGGGCAATAATTCTTCTCAGCCTCTCCTGATTTATGTACCCCTGTTGAAAGTACAACTTTTACACTTCCCACTGTTTTAAAAACCATTTTCCCTCTTGCTTGCTTCACTTAATGATAATACTCATGTTCTAGCGAGGTCTGGCATAGTGAAATATCTAGCTAAGCCAGAAGAAAGTTGGTGAAGGTCTTAGAGGTCATGACATCTGACCAGGGTCAGGAGTCCCCCAGAATTCTGAAAAGTGGAAAGCTTTAACCTTTGCTTATTACATCATCTGGACTCCCACACATAGAATCAAAATCATGTGAAATATTAGTACTGCTTTATAAAACCTTAGTAAGATCATACCTCGGTTAAGACCAGCCCTTGGTTATCAAGAGAGACCAAATGGAGCAAGTAGCTAGTTTTAGGTTTCTGGGCGTTATCATTTATTTATTTATTTTATTTCTTGGATTTCTAGACCGCCCCCTCTCCCAAAAAGGGACTCGTATCATATAATAGGACTTGATCTGGGGCACTCACATATTAGCACTGGTCAAAAGGGCCCAGCAGAGATTGTACTACCTGAGACTTCTCAGGGAACAACAACTGAATGAAAAACTTCTGGTGACCTTCTACCACTGCACCATAGAAGAGTATTTTAACTTACTGCACCTGTGTATGGTTTGCCAATTACACAGTGGCAGATAGGACAGCATTCCAGAGGGTTAACATAATTGCCCAGAGGATCATTGGCTGCCCTCTCCCCTCTTTGGGAGAGCTTTATAGCTACCTTAAGAAAGCTGCCTTAAGAAAGTTCAAAACATTCTTAAAGATCCATCTCATCCTGGGCACCCTTTCTTTTAAACTATTACTATCTGGTAGATGGCACAGGACAATAAAAAACAAGGACAAATAGGCTGAAAAACAGCTTCTATCCCAGTGCAGTAACTACCGTTTTTTTCAGAGTATAAGATGCACCAGAGTATAAGACGCACCAAGGTTTTGAAGAGGCAAATAAAAAAAAAGTTTTTACACTCTGCAAACCTCCCTAAAACGGCACATTTTTCCCCCAAAAAAGGCATGGATAGCCTTTAGGGGGCTTGCTGAGTGCTCGGGGGAGGCAAAAACGAGCAAAAAACAGACCATTTTTTGCAAAACTGGACCAGTTTTTTGTAAAAAATATATATGCATGTATAGCGTTTAGGACGCTTATAGTGGTCTCCTGGTGGCTGGGGATGGGGGTAAAATTGAGCAAAAAACAGGCCATTTTCCACTCATTTCTGCCCTCCCCAGCCCCCAGGAGCTCTCTAAAAGCTTCCTAGAAGCTATCCATGCCCTGCATGGCCATTTTGGTTAATGGGACGGGGTTTCGGGAGGCAAAAAATGCTGTATTCAGTGTATAAGACACACCCAGATTTTCAGCCTCTTTTTTGAGGGAAAAGGGTGCGTCTTATACTCCAAAAATAAGGCTATGACTATCAAATATCAAAAACATCTTCTAGGTTACCCTACCTCCTTTATATGGATTATGTAAAGCTGTATAGAAAAATATCATCTGACATAGAATAATTGTTCAATGATATACTATCCATATTTATAACCAAGATGTTGCAATGGAGTTGGACTGGACAAATGTGCTACCCTTACCATTAACGGGGGAAATGGTGAAAACTGAAGGAATCAAGATCCCTTCTGGAAATAACATCAAGAATCTGGATGAAGAACATCACTACAAATACCTGGGCATTTTTCCAGCTGTGAGCATGAAACACACTAAAACCAAGAAGAAGGTTACAAGTGAATACATCATGAAGAGTGAAGAAGATCTTAAAGTTCAAAGTGTGTATAGGAAATACCATCCAGGCAATTAACATTTGGGCAATTCCAAATGTTATTATTAGATACACAGCTGGAATAGTGGAGCAGACTCAAGCAGAACTAAAAGCCTTGGATAGGAAGATCAGAAAAATAATGTCAATGGATCATTCATGCAGACTCTATTATCAAGGAAAATAGGTAGGTGAGGAATGTTGCAAAACCACCAGATGGCTGAAAAAGGGAAAAGAACCATTGGAATAATATCTAAAGGACAATGAAGAAGATGTAGTAAAGCTACTATACCATGAAGGCTTATTGAATAACAGAGAGACCAAAGTGGCCTATAAGAAAGACTAAATAAAGTATGGCAAGACAAACTATTACATGAGCAGCACACACGCAAAAAAAAAAACACCTCTTAATAAAAGTCACATTACTTACGCTTTATAAGTAGCAGGATTATAATGGCAAATAGAATTACACATAGTCCAATTCCAAAGTATAGGCCTATCTGATAAAGTAAATTATTCGCTTGCTTCTTTACCATTATAGTAGACGTGTATAATGAAATATTCTGGAAAAGCAAATAAACAAAAAACATCACAGTAGAACCACGCTGAGCTGAAGTGTTTGTGTATTTAATAAAAGCTACCAAGAGTCAACTGGAGCCAGTAAGCTCTAAAATATATTAAGTATTCATTAATTAATATAAAATTAATTAATTAATAACCAGGGTTGGGAGGACAGGCAGCAATGGCTTTAAAGAGCTCCTCCAAAAGTATATATAGATATATAGACTAGTATAGATCCATTTCAAGCTATTTAGCTCTCATCAGCTAGCCATACCCTTACTGGGATTTGAACCTGATATTTTCTTTAATGAGCCGAAGGACAGAAAGAGGGAGTAGTGAGCTTGCTCCCATATTTGGGCATACCTGGGGTTGTAACACAAATACATACATACATACATACATACATACATACATACATACATACATACATACATACATACATAAACACACACACACACACACACACACACACACACACACACACACACAAATCTATGCCAGGATTTTACAAAAGCACATACTGTGTGGCTACTATTTGTTTTAGATACATTTTAACAACACTATAAACCAGGATTTTTAAGAATGGGGAAAAGAAGAAAGTGACATCACTCTGCAACATAGAGTTCATCCAAGCCATTGAAGCAGCAGAAAATGGAAGCTTATACCGCAAACCAACAGTCTGTTCCAGTAAGTAACTCATCTGCAGTCACCTTATCAGATAAATTTAATTTATGTGACTCATTGGAATGGGACTTACAAACCAAACTTGAAAGCAAACAGCGTGTAGAACTTTCCTGCTCTCTCTCTCTCTGAGAATGGTTCCCCCCCCTTTGAACTCAGCAGCAGCCTTCCTTGCACAGGAGGGAAATGTAATAAATTTAAAGGGGAAAAGGTGACAGATTTCCTTTCTAGACAATGTTTGCTTACAGCTCAAACTGTAAACTCAATCTATGAACTTTTATCAACTATCATAAGTAAGGTTCACTGCCTGAAATAATATTTTGCAAAGTTTGTTAGGAGCCACTCAAATACTGCAGAAGGACTTGTGTGGACATGGGATGGCTAATTTAGAAAATGAAACTAGAGAAGGCCTTTGTCTTCCTTCCAAAAATATCAACACTCACGAAGAAAACACTCAATCAGGTAAAGGTCCAAGAGATTACCACTATAACTACAGTCTGCAGACTAACCAAGTTACCTTGCAAATTTACGACAACAGAGTGAATAGAGGGTGTTGGAGAGACAGAAAAGCTATTTGGCTGTCGCTGAGCTAGCTACTCCACTGTGAATTCACTCTTATAGATCTACTACACAAGAGTGGCTGCCAGCAAGATGGCAATGTATGAGAATTCTCCTATCATTCAAGCAGCCTACAATTCTCTCTATGTTCTTTAGAATGAAGTCCTTTCTGAGCACCTTTTCAATCATTAACATTATTAGCATTCATTAAAGTTTATAGGAGCATTTATCCCATTAATTCAAGATTTTAGTACAGGAAAGCCATTCATCAGATTACTTCCCATTCATTTGTTTCTAACTCTTCCTCAGAACTGACACTTCTAGGGTGTGCGTGTGTGTGTGTGTTTAAGAAAGTTTTATTCAAATTTTAAAAGTATATAGTTATAAATTCAAAATTTGATCCACAAAAGATTCAAGCGGCTCTCACATTTACGTTGTTTGGGAAATTAGTCACAAGAAAAGTCACAAAATGTTGTTCAAGTCTTCAGATAAACTTTGGCAAATTGCTAAAAGAGGAAGAGGAAGAGGAAGAGGAAGAGGAAGAAGCTAAAAGAAGAAGTGGTGATGTGAAAAAAGCCCATGCCACGCAGTTAGCAGCAATCTTAAAATGAGACATGATGGGAGACCGCAAAAATAGTATCTTTACTATCTAGCAATAAAATAGTTGCAGTTCCATTTATTATAATTCTTAGAATTTTGGTGATGTAGATACTAATAGTATTTGGATACACCATAGTATTCCAACTGTGATTTGGACTTTCTTCATCACTGGTTGTTTATTAGGTATGTCACAGAAGGAGAGAATTGAGTATAATAATAATGTTGGCCTTCAATCTTTACTTTTTAAATTTGAATTTAGAGTTTTTATTTGTTTTTGCAAACTGTGCAAAGTTAAATAGAATATTCCCAGAACTGGGAAGGTAAAAAAAATAGTCCCTCACTCTTGCTAACATTGAGCCTGAGTGTGCTCTTCTCAAGCTAGATCTCCACAGACTCCAGGCATTGGGTCAGGACCTCAACAGCATCACAAAATCCGCCTGGTATTGAATTGCACAACTGAATAATAGTGTGTTGCTGATACCTGACCTAACCCAGCATATCATGATCAAATATATCAGAAACTGCTGGGAGCACCAGGATGAGCATCAATCGCATCCCTGTTCTACCACAGATCATTAATAAATACAACAATGTTGACTATGAAAGCAAACTGGTATGGGTCCAGATAATGTGTTTCTGTAGGGTCTTCTGGGACTGAACCCTGACCATCCTCTCCTACCACCTTCCCCTCAAAATGGAAGGTTGGAAACTGGATTGAAATTACTCAGGATCATTAAGTCCAAAGATAACATCTTAAGAAGCAGATGCCACATGGCCTCCTTCAAGGCATTAGGGATTACCCTTTCCTGGATCTAATAGATGTCCAAGTTTACAAAGTGCAGAACTTCAGTACACTTTAAAGAACTGAATTTACTCAAGATAATTATATAAAACTTTGCTTCGGGCAGTTGAACTGGACATGTCCACTCAGATTCCAATTCTAAGCAGATCCAAGAAGTTTTATTTGCCAGATAGCAATAACGTTCCTCATAGTAACCCTGCACATAGTCCAATAACACATCTCTTCCCACCAGGAACAGGGCCACTATCGGCAAACACTTGCCACAATTTAATCCATAGTATGGGTTCTTTCTTATATTTTGATTCAATTTGCTCTTCATCTTCCTCCAAAGCCATACGAGGATTCTCTTCTGGTTCTTCATCTCTCAGAGTTCCTCAGGAAATTAATTCTGTATTTTCTCAATGCTATTTCCATTATTTATATAACCTAGAATAAACCTCTTAGAAGTATCATGATGCCTTTTGATGCCTAGCATTTGAAACGTGATGGTTATGTTATGGCAAGGATGGGAACCCAATGATTCAGGGACACTGACACTTTCCCCCTTTTTTTCTTCAGACCCTCACTAAAATTTATAGTCAATTCCTGGAAATTGACAACACAAAGGAGAAGTAGATAAAGCATGCTAGGTTTCAGAAGACTTAGCATAAATAGCTACCAATTAATATGCACACACAGAGCAACACAGAAACATACACACTTTTATATTGATACTTACATTGAGTGGAGATTCAGTAATAACTACTGATTTTGGTTCAGAAACAAAATTAGACGTACTAAAATATATAGGTGTTGTATGAAGCGATGCTGAAAAAGAGTATTAATACAGAGTAAAACAAATTTGTATTCATATAACTCTATCTATCTTTCTAAGAGAGAGGGGGGAGAAGGAGGAGGGGGGAGAGAAAGAGAGTGGGGGAGAGCTAGCTAGCTTTTGGAAGACAGAATATCATATATATTTGTAAGTTGGTAAGGATCATTCATTCTATTTTTTCAAAATTCACCATTTTCACCACTAAGCAAATCTTACAGTGTTAGACTGATATTTCTGTCTGAACATGCCTTTTGGGGTTCATGATAGTTTTAATTGGATCGTATAACTTGAAACACATCATTTCAAATGACATACAAACCCATAAAAGAAGAGACAGATATCACAATCTCTGGAGCTTAAAAATATATTATCCACTTTCGTTAACCTCTGCTAACATTGTCAGAGTGTAAAAACTACCATTGAGGAGATATTTACCTTTATACATCATTGATCAATTTGGCTATTTATTGTATGCATGATACACCCGCTTCCCACCTGTAATTATCTCTGTCATTTTTGCCTCAGACATGTTAATCGATGGAGGCTTAGCTCCTATTGCTTCCTCCCCTATCGCATACTGCTTGGGCTGCTCATTCCAAGGGAATGATGTCAGATGTTGCTTTGAGAGCATTCTCTCTGGCCTCCTCCCACACACTGTTGCTTTCCACTTCACAGGCATATTTGATATATCAACCAGATTCGTTTATTATTTCATCTATCACATGCATAATGGTCAAATTGGTCAATGATGTATAAAGGCAAATATCTCCTCAATGGTAGCTTTTACACTCTGACGATGTTAGCAGAGGTTAATGAAAGTGGATAATATATTTGTAAGTTCCAGAGATTGTGGTGTCTGCCTCTTCTTTTATAGCTACACCTGGAACTTGTATTTTTAGGATAGTTCTCAATACAGGCCCATACATATACTTATAAATATAAACGTGTGTGTGTGTGCATGTGTGTGTCCGTGTGTGTATGAATATACGGTCTTATTTTCTTTTGACCTCCGAAATATAGTCTTGGCCTTAATATCAGAGGACGGGGCTTATTATTTTGGAACCAGGCTCTTTGGAAGCATGCTCGCAAGAGAGCAGATGCCCAGCAACCCCCCTCTCTAGCTGGGCAGAGCACCACTCACTTATCCAGCGGTATCCTGAAGGTGCCAAGCCATTTGAGTGGGGGGGGGGGACCAGAGCTCATCTTGCTGCCTTAGTGAGTGGCACTCTGCCCAGCCGAAGAGGGGTTGTATGAGTGCCTGCCCCCCCCCACTCACGTGCCTTCCAGTCATCACCACAACCTGGGCCAGCTCTCCCTGCAGGGCCAGGGCTGCCACTGCCATCCCTCCACTGAGGTTGGCTTCTTCTGATAGGCTGGTCGGGCCAGCCACCAGCTGCTGAGTCTTCTGGGAGCTGAGGAAGAGTCTTCCAGCAGTGGTCATTCTGGGATTGCGCTTCCCGCTCTATGTTTGTTGCCCGGCTGCCGGAAGACTCTCTGCCCCAGCTGCCGGAAGACTCAGCAGCAGGCAGCTGGCCCAATCGGCTGGAGGGGGGGTTGTCCACTGGGGTTATTTGGGGGGGGAGGGTGTATATTTTTGCCCACCCCATATTGTGTTTGTGTGTGTGTGTATACACATACATACATACATACTCATATACATACATGTAGGTGAACACATACATACATACATAACAAAGTGTATATGTGTAAATAAAGTTGTATATTTTATAAAGAACACAGTAGAAGAATTCTATATCAAATGAAACCCACAACCAGTAATGTTAATGACTATATCATAATTCATAAATAGCACATACAAAATAGATAACACATGTAAATATCATTTTGTATATAATTTTAGATGGTACTGACACTACAGTGAGAGATAGTCATTAGATGAAGTTTATAAAAATAATACTTTTCAAACTTACAAACATATTTTTTTAAAAAAAATAATCCTTTGTATTGTACCGAGGAGCATGTGACAAATTTAAATCTTCTGCTCACCTTCCTTGATCAGTAATTTGAAAAGCATTTTCCCATCATTGAACAAGCCATCGTATTCCACTCGACAACAATACGTCCCCACATCATCTTCTGTAATGTTAACAATAGTCAGAGATACATCTCCTTGACTGACACTTCCCATTAGATGGTATTTTTGGAGTTGCCCATCTATCTCCAGATTTTTATTAATGCTAATCATTTTATTGGGACAACTACCCACTGAAGGGCAGCTTCGTCCCCAACATGTATCTGTGAGTCCATTAACCTTAACTGAATAACCACAGGGTAAAGTGATGTTTTCACCCACTCTTCCTTGTATGACAGTTTCAGCATATGATGTGAAGCAACCTGTAGAAGAAATGTTGCAATTATTATTATTTTTTTAAAAAAAAACAATATTGGATTGGGACAAATTAGGCCATGGCTTCTAAAAGATATTTCTTCTAATCAGCTTTCCTTAGAAGAATGAATTTATCATCTGAAATATCCTCCCAAGCAGATACTATGACATGACTGCCTCAGTTTGCTGAGTAATATAAAGAAAATAAAAGCAGAATGGAAATGCTGATTAAAACACGTACCCACGCACACTCTGTGGTTGCCTGCCAGGAACTCTATTTCTTCCCTCCAAATTAAATTTTTATGGCGATGTAACCTTTTTAAAAATGTTCATAAAATGAAAAAAATCAGCAACATGTCCTAACTGTGGAATTTCTGTTTATGTAATAGTTGGTTACTAAACAGGACATTATTTATAACATGTTGTAACTTTTTCTGATGGAGGTTCTACAGCATCTTCACTCATTGTCTTCTCAGCATAGCAAACAACTGTTTTCTTAGCGGATTCGGTGGTATCTTACTACAAATGAAAGAACACTTAATTACTCAGTTGCTATGACAGGAAGACCTTTTGTGGTTCAGAGCTAGCATATGATGAAGAGTCACCTTACCGGGGAAACAGGCGATAAATAAATGAATAAATAAATAAATAAATAATATCCTGCAATTTAAAACTTTTAAAGCTTTTTTTTTCAGAGATTGTTTCTTATATCTTCGCACCATTTTTGTCACTATATAGAGTGGATAGAAGGCCACATTTTCCTATTTTATTCTTATTTTATAAAACTGGGGAAATATAATTAAGTCACATATTTGCACAATGGAGATAATGCTCAATTGAGAAACCTCAGAAGTTCTTAGCGCACAGTTGTTGCCGCTGTCTATTTTAAGACAGATAACCATGAACATTGAAATTAATGTTAGATATATAGTCTCAACATGATTACAGCTAATCCTTTCCAATTGACATTAATGAAGATTACAGATCACCCACTGCCTATACTTAGTTGCCCTACACAGGGTAATCAAGGAGTCTCAAATTTGCAAATGTTATTTGTAAAAATATATACATTTTATTTTGACTTTTGCTTCTTCTTGCACTCATATTAGAAAAATAATTCAGATGTAATATTGGAAATTAATAGGATCAACTTCAATGGATAATCTGAAGAAGACAGTGCTGGTGTTGGGTTAAGATAAGCATGCAAACTATCTTTGTTTCCTACCATGTAAAAAATAACATATGAAGATGATGTCAATATATTAATTTTCAGTCATTCATCCATCCCAATTCTATCATGTTTGTTCAGATGTGAACTATTCTAATTTGCATCCTAGTATTGGAATGGCAGTCTTAAAATACATGCAATAACTTGCCAAAATTCTAACCAAAATCATACTACCAAATCCTCTAAAAGACTGAAGCAATGTTGTTACAAAGATGTTATCTATGTGTAGCTTTAGGAAAATTTAGTTACCTGTTAATATCATGAGCAGGATCTGTTTCAGAAGCACGCAAGAAAACATGGTAAAGAACAAACCGTAGAAAAGATTCCTTCCTACCTATTTATTAATAGATGGCTTGTTTCCCAAACAAGATTCTGAACTTCTCTGACTTCTGACTGCTGCATGTCATCAATCACAGTGCACTTTATGTAGCTTTGAGCAGAACTTCCTCTTCCTGTCATAAATTTAGCAGCCTCTAGAAAGAGGTCTTGCCTGAAACAGTCGTGTGGACATGACTGTGGACATGCTCAAATTGGATGGGACAGGACAGGATGAGATGAAACGGAACAGAATAGAATAGAACACACCAATTGACAATTGGATTTCTGCTGGGTTTGCTTTAGCTTTGAAATCCCACTATTGTTTTTTAGTTCTTCTATTATTCCAGAATGCTATTTTCCTTTTTTCATTACAATCATAATAATTCCAAATTGAGGATACCAAAAAAATTACAACTGTAAAATACCTCCTTAATTCAGAGTCAGCATAAGATGCAGCTGCATAAATTCAAACTACTTATTTAATTAAAGCAATTAATTAAGCAAATACACTGTCTAATGGACAGTGGTGGGCTGCTGCCAGTTCGGATGAATTGGTAGTTCTGATGATCAGCTGGCCCCGCCCTCTTGCCCCTGCCCTATACTGTCCTATATTTCATTCTTTCTGGTTCAGCTGATTTGTGCTGTTCTACTTACCGGGGCTGCCTTAGAAGGTAACCAGCTGAGCTTCAAATTACTGTATTTTTAACGCTGCATTTGCGCACTCCAAGCACGTGATCACCGAACTGATGGCATGAAAGTCTTACAAAGTACATGACCCCAAACTGAACAAAAAGATAATTTTACAGTTGGAGCTTCTCTATCAAAAGTGTCTCATTTTTAGATGCTGCGTAGCAAATTCTTGGCAAATGTGGTGCTACCAAGAGGCAATTCCTATCAGAGCTTATTTTTTTCTCCATAAAAGCTTCCACTGATAACAAGAGTTCTAAAAACAGCCACAGTATGCATCTGCTTCTTGAAAGGGAATACAGGTCCTTCCAGGGCAGGAAGATTTCTCAATTCCTGGACTAGGGAAATCCCTATTCATAGTCCCCCACTGCCGCTGCCCCCCACTGCCGCTGCCACCCCCAGCACCACCTCTAGTTCTTTCTTTCTTTCCAAGAAGGCTTCTGAGCTATAGACAGGCTCCACTGCTATTTTAGAAAATAAAAATTGTCATCCAGAGAGGGGGGGGGGATGTAGGCGCAACCATACAATCAATGCAGCAAAAATAAATAAAGTTTCAATCGCATAATCATGGGTGGGTGTTGACTTTGTTGGGAAGTGGGACCATCTATCAAAAAACTGGATTGTTAGAGGAAGTCCTGGAGGATTAGATTAGATCAGTGGTTCCCAAAGTGGACAATACTGCCCACTGGGGGGCGGTGGGATGACGTAGGGGGGCGCTAAGAGACAAGGGGGGCAGCAGGGGGGCGTTAAGAGGGCAAGGGAAAAAATATCATGTATTGTGTTGGCTGCAGAGGACGTCGCCCCTAGGTTGGTAGCTTCCCCTTAGCTAATTCTCAGATGGAAAGGAGAAACTTGCCAAACAGAAGATGGACTGTTTAAAGCCCGTCGGCGTCGGCAGAAGGACGAAATTACCCAAACAAACCTGGAAATAGCTGCGGGTTTCCGTTTAAGCAACGTCACCACCCTCCCCTCCAATCACTGCCTTCATCCCAGGAGAGGGGTGCACGCCGCTTCAATCGCCCATCCCCCAACACCGCTAGCATCTTAACTGACTGGCTTGGCTTGTGAAAGGGTTTTTTTAAATGGTCAGTGGGTGGGGAGATCGTGCACTGCGTTGTTAGGGGGGGAAAGAACCCCAGCAATCGAATTCTAGTTGAGCTTGCGAGAGAGCTCTTTGCCACTGGTTTAAAAAACAGTCACATATTTCATGCCATCCTTTTCCTTTGCATGGAGACACTGCTGGGTAAAAGTAACTGGGGGGGGAGGGGGTGATGAGCAGACGTGCGGAGACCAGCATAGCTGTGAAACCCTCTGACACCACTTCCCTTGGCAAGGATTTGCATCTCTGAACTTAAACAAATGGCGGCAATGAAACCCCCTACCGGCAAAGCGCTCTCAGCCCCCTCATCGGCTGCCCCAAGTCCCACGATGCAACAGTCTAAGATATCGTCAATGTTGCAGAAAGCAATGGCTGGGGAGGATCCCAAGGAATTATCTGTTACAGAAATGTTTAAAGAACTTATGAAGGGACAGAATGAAATGAGGGCTGAGATCAAAGAAGAACTCAGAGTGGTTAAAGAACATATAGCTGGAAATACACAACGAATTTTGGTGTTAGAGGACGGAATGGCGGGGCTGGGGGAAGAAGGGAAAGCAATGCATAAGGGAAACATAGATATGGAAAACTTTCAGACAAAAGTAGAATTTGAAAGAATGTCCTTTTTTCTTAGATTCCAGAACTTACCAGAAACAGAGAATGAAAACCTTAAAGATATTATGAGTACAATTTTAGCAGATTATCTCAAGAGAGATAAAAAACAAATATGGTGGGATATGGATCTAGCTTATAGGATAAATTCAGCATATGCTAGAAGTTCCGAGGGAGATACATGTTAAGTTTGTCAGGAGATCCACAAGGGATGAGGTACTTGCGACCCAAAGGGAGGGACCATTGAAATATAAGGGTGAAGAGATCACCATTCTCAAACAGATCCCGAAAAAAATAAGAGATAGAAGGAGGAAATTTTCCTCCCTAGCAAAAAATTTATATGAAAAAGGGATCTGGTTTAAATGGCTGATTCCGGAGGGGATGTTAATCTTCTGGGAGGGAAACAGGATCAGAATCAATACAGTCCAGGAGGCGGAGGCCTTCATTAAAAAGAATTTTCCACTCTCAGAGGGGGACAGAGTGGGAGTAGTGAAAGAGACAGTAAAACACAAGACAGTAAGATCCAAGACGGGAAGGAGGGGGGCACTGACGCTCTCTCTGGCGACAGGGAGGAAGAAGCAATATTGAAAAGGCTCAGATCTCAAAAATAAAATTATTTGGAACAATAGCAGTTAGTGATATATTAGAAAACGATAAAGAGAAACATGTAGGAACACAAGACTAACAATATAGAGTAAGATTTGGTTTACTGTTTTCTTCTATAAATTTGTTGTACAATGTTATATAAATGAGTACGGTGCTGGGATCTCTACCAGCAGTATGAAAGCTGCCAAAAAATTTTGTATACCTATTTACCCTTCCCTATATATTTGAAAACCAATAAAACTTTGTTTAAAAAAAATGACACCAGAGTTTCTTGCCATTTTTAGATGGGGACTGGATGAAAACAGTAATACAAATCTTAAAATTGAGATTTTTTTTTTAAAAAAAGGAAAAATAGATTGTACTTCAGTTTTGCTTAGATGTGTGATGTGAGTCAACCGTTTTTGATATTTAGACCACCAAACTTTAAAGACTATGCAAATGGTTTGGAAGGGGTTAGTAGCAAAGCTAGTGTTGATATTGTGGAAATTAATGAAACTGAAAATTACAATGAGGTTATTGCAGGGATGTGACTATCCAGCTAAAGTTGTTTCTCTGACATTCTAAGACTTAGATGTCTGAGTGATATCAGGATCTTCTTTTGATGGAAATTCCAGTTTGGGTGATAAATCCATTTTCAGATACTGAGGAAGATGGGGTAGTGGAGGAACAACTCATAGAGCTGCAAAATGACATTGAGCTGAAGCCAAGGTTTAAGAAATCGTACCAAGAGTTTTGGTTACAGAAAGAAATTTCTGATCGCTATCCTGCACTATGGACAGTGGTTAAGAAACTCCTTGTTGCATTTCCAACATCATATTTGGTGGAACGTGGCTTCAGTGTGGTCATCCAACTTCTCTCCAAGCAAAGAAATCGACTCCAGATTACTGAACATGGTGATTTAAGACTCCTGCTAAGTGACTTAAAAGCAGACATTGGGAAACTGGTATCACTTCATCAAGCCCATCCATCACATTAAGAATTTACTGAACAGTGAAGTTGTTACTAAATTTTATTGAGTTTACTAAGTTACTAGTTACTAAGGTTCTTGATAAATGACTATCAGACTTTGAAAACCTGATATCACTGGATCATGTTCAACAATTTTGTTGAATTAACATTAACTAAAAAGGTTTTAAAATTGGATTTTGAATAAATGTGCAATTAATTGTTGCAGTTTTGAATTTTACTGTTACTATCTTCCTTCCGTCGTGTAAACCGTCCAGTCACATGACCCCCCCAGCCACGCCCACCAAGCCACGGCCACAGAACCGGTAGTTTAAAAAATTGAATTCCACCACTGGTTGGGGGGCACTGAGGATCAGTTTGTAGCACCAAGGAGGCGGTGGACTGAAAAAGTTTGGGAACCACTGGATTAGATGGTAGAGAGCAATGTAAGCCCTTTTTTTTCTAATAAAATAGTTTGTTCTATCACTTGCATGCCAACTTTAACTTTATCCAACTGAACCTGAGGGTAACAAGAAGGTTCCATTCCATGTTAAATGAGAGGCAGAAGGTTCCTGATACCTGTGTGAAATCCTCACCACTCCTGACTGGTCAGTGAACCAACACACAATAATGCTAAAGACTGCTTAAGTTCCCCCCCCCCCCCTATATTGACACATAGGCAGAAACTGACTTAAGGATGTTTCTCATTAAGAAATTGACAAAAGCAGCAACTCAACCATAATCAAAGAAAAATTGCTGAAGACATGGAAATCCTTTACTCACACAATGTGATTCACCTGATACCAGACCCATCACCCCAAAACTAACACCTGAACACATAAAGGAGCAAAGATTATCATGCCCACAGGGTGAGAAAGCTGCATTTTCTCCCTATTGGACCCTACATAGTACGTACCCCCAAGGCAAAGATGGTTGTGTGCTTCCTGAACATGCTTTCCTACAAATATCACTATAGCTATCTTATTAATTCATGGCTACATTGCCTGTTTTGCTGTCCAATAAACTCTTATCTCCAGTTGCCTTGTCTTTTTTTAACCTGATCTTATTCAATTTTCTTCTATCATCTGGACCATAGAAAGAATGAAGGGGGAAAGTGTAAAGACAGTTAACAAAAACAAAAGCATGCTTTAAATCTGGAAAAGTGTTAGAAAGAAGCTCAGACTGGCTTTATCCTAATTCACTGGGCCATAAGAGGAACAAAAGGGAAAACTCAGTCAGGCAACATTTTTACATCACTATGCAAAAAGAGAAAAGAATCAGCTAAGAAAAATTATTCTTATGGCATGGATTCTGTTCTGGATACTCAACTTCATTCCTACTAAAGTAAGATTCAGTGAAGCATCATGTTGTCCATCTAAGTGTGAGTTTTATAATTCACACTATCCTCTGAAGCATTCGTAAAAATAAAACAATGGGGTAGAATGATGTAGTTAAAATCCTATACTTGGTTGGGAAAAGTGCTAATTTCCTGAGGAAAAAAAATGCCAAGATCATAGATTGGGGAAGAGAGGAAATAAATTCAGTAGATTGGTTTCTGGTAAAGGGATATTTTATGAATAGAAAACACAGATTAATATTGTGTTATATTACAGCAGAATACAGGTGTTTTATTCCACCTGTAT